>NC_000087.7:76331234-76643734 GCF_000001635.26 Mus musculus
TTTCATTTTCCAAGTATGGTAAGAACCCTAGAGTTAGTAACAAAGAACACAGAACACAACACATAGCAGACAAAAGTACAAAGCACACTCAAATAGAAAGAAAGGCATCAAAATAGTGAATGTGAGTACCTTTTTAATGGAGCACAAACACTCTCTCATTCTCCATGAGAACCCAATAAAATCCCTGTTGTCTCCAAAGACTTTGAGTAGGAATTCATCCAGTATCCTTTCTCTTCTATTTGGTTAGAGCTGACTCAAACCTGCAAGGTCCAGGACAGAAAAAATAGACTCCCTCATCCAATTTGGTATGTGTGTTTCCAGGTAGTGTTACAGATCCTCACATGCTTAGACCACTAAAATAGAGCACATCTATTCTACCACAGTTACGGAAGGCAACATTGTAAAAATCAAGGGGCTGGCTAGTTTTCCTAGTTGCTGGCACTGTGGTTGGCAACCTGTAGGTTGCTAGTCCTTGTGACAAATTTCACAGGAGTTGTCCTAGACTATCTGTATGTCAGAAATGTATGTTATAATTCATATCAGTAGGACATTTCAGTTATGAAGCAGCAAAAAATATTTTTACGGTTGGGGCACCACACAGCATAAGGAAGTATATATATGAAGGAACCGCAGTATTAAAAAGGTGGAGAACCACTCTCTGGAACTTTGAAAACTGAAGCATGGTGTGCCTCCCAGACTGTCTTTGACATGAGTCTGAGATATACTTCTGACTCTGATCTTCTTGTTACCTTTTGTTTCTTGTGATCATATGGGGTTAACCTAGAAAGTATATTCAAATGCCCTATGTGAGAACATGTTCAGAATTCATTTTGTGAAGCAATGTGCTCTAGTATATTTAGGACAGAGCTGTCTTTGGGACCAGTCCTCTTCTGTATGCCTGTGTGTCATTCATTTTCTCTTTATTTGTTTATTGTTTTTTGTTTTTTCGAGGCAGGGATTCTCTGTTTAGCCCTGGTTGTCATGGAATTCAATCTGGAGTTCAGGCTGGCCTTGAACTCATAAATTTGCCTGCCCCTGCCTCTGCCTACCAAGAGCAGGGATAAAAGGTATGCACCACTACACTGTCTTCTTTTATTTATCATTCTGCTATTAACTTATTGTGTCTAGGTGGTTGTTTTCAATCTATTTTGTTTTATTTTATTTTATTTTATGAGGCATTTTCTTTATTTTCATTTCAAATGTTATCCCCTTCCCTGGTTTCCCCTCTGAAAACCCACTATGCCATCCCTCCTCTCAGTAATCAACAAAATACCCACTCCTACTTCCTAGTTCTGACATTCCCTTACACTGGGGTATAGAGCCTTCTCCTGAACAGGAGCTTCACCTCTCACTGGTGTCCAAATAGGCCATTCTCTGCTACATATGAAGCTGCAGCCATGGGCCCCGCCCTATGTGCTCTTTGGTTGGTCTTTTTTTAATTGTATATTTTCTTTATATACATTTCAAATGATGTCCGTTTTCAGTTTCCCACCCTTCCAGAAACCCTCTATCCCATCCCCTCCCCACTGCTTTAATGAGGGTCTTCCTCCATCTGGATACCCATTCCCACATCGCATTGTGGTGGCTAGCAAGGTTACCTCTATGTCTCCTCATCATTCTACAGCATATTGGTGATCCTGTGGATGATGGGGAAAAGAATACTGGATTCTGACCATTGCAGAGTACCATCCAGTACATCAATCTCAAGCCACACGTGGGTACATCTTCCTCAAAAGTATCTTGTCCTGTTCATAGCAGCTAGTTGGCTATTTTGTGTACCTGGGCCAAGATTGAGGTGTCTGCTACCTGCACAACCACTTCCCACTACACTTTGGGGATCATCTGTGCCAGGAAGTCAGGGTTGAACTCCACAGTGTTTTTGAGGATTTAAGTGGCCTGCAGGCTCAGACAGAACACTTGCATGCCCACACCCCACACATGTGAGTTTAGCAAGTTGTAGATTAGCAGTTTCACACTGTCACATTGGAGTTCTTGACAGGACTTATTTTTTTCATCATTAATTTAGTTATCTATTTACAATTTAAATGATAACTTCCTTCACAGTTTCCCATCAACAAATCCCCATTCCAATCCCCCTCTCCTCCCTTCTTTTTTAAAAAAGATTAGTTAGTGTTATTCTTCCACATCACACTCCATCACTCAGTGAAATCAGGGCAGGAACCCATGTAGGATTATAGGCAGGGTACATGGAGCAAGGTTGCTTATTGGCTTGTTTCTCAACACAGTTTTCTCAGCTTTTCTACTTACAAAATTTAAAAATGCCTTTTAACTTTTATTTTAATAACATATATGTATATATAAAAATGTTTTGTTTGCGTGAATGTCTGTGGGCCTTTTTTGTCCAGGGTTCACAGAGTCCATAAGAGGGAGCTTGGTCCCTTGATATTGGAGCTTAATGTGGCTGTGAGCTGCCACCTGAGTTCTGTGATTCAAATCCTGACCTTCTAAGAGAGCAGCCAGTTCTCTTAAACACTGAGCCATTTTTCAAACACTACCCTCAGGTTGCTTTCTTATATAATTTATCACCATCTTTGCAGAGATAGCACCACTCAATGAGTACTGGATCCTCTCCCATCAACTGTTAATCAGCTGTCTCATGTGAGACTATGCCAGGGCCTAGCAAACACAGACGTGGATACTCACAGTCAGCTATTATATGGATCACAGGGCTCCCAATGGAGGAGATAGAGAAAGTACACAAGAAGCTAAAGGAATCTGCAACCCTACAGATGGAACCACATTATTAACTTATCAGTACCCCGGAGCTCTGGACTCTAGCTACATTTGTATCAAAAGATGACCTAGTCAGCCATCACTGGAAAGAGAGGCCCATTGGACAACCAAACTTTATATGCCCCAGTACAGGGCAATGCTAGAGCCAAAAAATAAATGGGAATTGGTGGGTAGGGAAGTGGGGAGGAGGGTATGGGGAACCTTTGGTGTAGCATTGGAAATGTAATTGAGGAAAACACGTAATAAAAATATTTTTTAAAAAAGAAGGACTGAAGTATCTAAAAAAAAAAGGGGGGGAAATATCCAACAGTCAAATCAGACCCAGAACGACACAAATTGCATGTTTTCACCTATGTATGGAGTTAGCTTGTAAGGTTTATATATGTTTGTTTTTCATTTAGGGTAACAGAGATGAGCTATCTAGTAAGGAACCATAAAGAAGGAGGAGTTCTTCCAAGGAAGGGGAAGTAGAATATAGTGGTATAAAGGAATGAAGAAGACACTAAAATAGGAGAGTTAAATGTGGAGGGAAATATCAGGCCAAGCATCTGAGACTAGAAAGGTCATAAAACACTAAGTGAAAATCTGCCATCATAAATTTTGTTAAATAACCACAGCAGTAAAATGACTTCTCATGAATCCTAATAGCTCCACCCATATGTTAGTATATATGCCTCAGCCTTCATCAGAGGTGAGTTTCCTACAAAACTGGTAATAATCACAGAAAGACACAACTGGACAATGCACAGAGAGTGAGAGACTCAGAGAATTAAAGATTAAAGAGGATGCCTTTATCGAGCTCTCTCCTTCAAGAATCAGGAATCTATGCAAAGAAAAGTCAGAAAAATAATCCTGACCAGAGGTAGAGATAATGGATAGTATCAATGAATTGTATCATGGGTATTCCATGTTTTTTTTTTTTTTTTGCCTAATATACACTTAAGAATGAGTGCATATTATGTGTGTTCTTGTTTTTGGGTGATGTTCTATAAGTATCTGTTAAATTCATTTGGCCCATAACTTCTGTTAGTTTCACTGTGTCTCTGAGTTCGATGGTAGGAGGATAAACAGGGAGATGGATACTTTCAGGTCACATAAAATGGAAAATTTAAAGAAAATTTTCTAAGAAAACAAATAAACATGGCTATAGCCTCATCTAATGTAGACAGATCCAATTTGAGGTTCCCTCTTCCCAGGTGACTTTAGCTTCATGTCAAGAAGGCAAACACTTACTAGCACACACAGGTTAACATAAAAGCATTTACAGCCATGTATAAAAACATCACACCAATGAACTAAGATATTATGTGGACGTTCCATGGCATAAACTTCAGAAAGACATAATTTTTTTACAGTTTATCTCAGCTTTAAAGTGTAAATCCTCAAAGGAGGGCCATGGTCCAGTGCTGTTCTCAATAGACAGCTCCTGATTTTCTAGACTCACCTCTTATATTAATCTGTGAAGTCACCTCACAATCTCACATTTCTTCTGCACAGCATTAGAGATGTCAATTAAAACTAGACTTTGGAAGTATATTAATAAGTTGGCCTTATCTTCCTATTCCCTGCCCTTAATCATGGGAAACTCGCCCAGACTAGATGTCTCAGCCATTCTCACCGACAGTTTTCCTGGTAAATAGGTGGTTGAGAGAAAGAAATTATTTTAAGACCCAACCAGTTTAGTTTATCAGGATATTTGAAATGAAGCTGACATCATTTGGCACAAAAAATAAAGAGAGTCTCCTGTTTTGTGGAGAACTAAGAGAGAATTAGGGACTGGGGCCATGAGGGTAAGTGACTATGCTTAAGGAAAGTCAGTCCAGACCTAGAGGCTGGGTCTGACAGCATGCAGAGGAGTGCAGTTCAATTCCCTGCAGCTTCCTGGAAGGAGCACTGTTTCTCTTCAAATTGTGACAGGGATGGCACCCACAAGGGGGCAGAATGCATTGGTGTTCTAGACTTCTTTTGAGCCATCATGGTACTGATTACCACTCTTTCACTTGCTATTACAGATGAGCAAACTCAATAGGGTGACAAGTATGATCTGCTGACTTCAGAATCTCTAATTGCAAAACCCTTACAGGGCATGCCATTTTCCCTCCATGCTTGGAATAAAAAGAAAGGATTGGGCTCACAGGACTAAGCATCCTCTGACTAGCTTTTAGAGAAGAGGTTGCACTGAAGTCCAAAATTGAGACTTTGGTGTTTACTGAGAGTTTAAAAGCTAAGAACCTGTAACATTTGCTCTGTGGTACTGAAAAATATTGTTCTGAAAAGTGTATGAGAACATAAAGATGAACATGTAGCTTAAGGAGCACCATTACTCTGATAGAACATCAGGCACCTGACATTCATTTAATACATTGAAATAACCACCAAATCCCAAAAAAAACCCTCCTCAAGTGTACATTACAAGTTTCTGCTCCGGCTTAAGATACAAGTCTTCAAGAAAACACAATATGGCACTAGTCAGAAAAAGAAGTCATTTATTGATCAAGTTGCCCTATTAACAAAAAATATCAGCAATGGGTTGACGTTGCTTAGCACCTACATAAATTTGGAATAAATGGAAATAAAATTTCAGTAACAGATCAGGAGTACAATAAAAACATTATAATGTTACAGTAATATGGAGAGAAATAACTAGTGTTAAAGAATTCAAATCCCTGTCTAAGCTAGAGATGTGACTCGATGGTAGTGTTTGATTTGCATACATGCTAAAACCACCACCAGAAAAGAAAAACAAAACAGACACCAAAAAAAGAAGATACTCACAATTCAGTTCAGTTTATCTGTTTGTTGTGAGTAAATCCACAGCAAATATGAATGGTTAACAACACAGGAAGGTATTATGCAAAGGAAGTCACACACACTCACCCTCATGCACACACACACACACACACAAGGAAAAAGAACACAGAAGAAAAAAGAACAGTCCAGTCAGGAAGCTATTGAAGAGAGTCCTTTAAAACTTATGATAAAGAAGATAAAGTGTATTTCTTCACAATTGGTGGTTTCTGGTGGACAGTAATTAAGGATTCATTTTTATAGTTGGTGTTTGATATTTTCTAGGATCTTCTTTTTATAACCCCTAACGCTAGATAGGACAAAAATAAGGGTATATTAGAGAGAGGAATTAGAAAATCTCTGAATTTAATTTCTTTCCTTGTTCTTCTCCTTTAATTATGGCTACTAACAAACCACAACCAACTTGTGTAACCAACCACCAACCACCAGACTAAAAGTACAAGTTTTGACAATAAATCTTGTGCAAAGTTAATGCAGCAGGAGTTCTTCACTAATGGATGTTGTGAGTATGTAAATATAGTATTCCACCAAAGACTTACTAACTCTGATTTCTATACTTCTTGCAGTCAGCTGTTTACTATTTTAATATTAGTCATACCTGTTCTATGCAGTGCCATGTGTGTTGATGAAAATAATTTTCATCTCGGGAACACAAATGAAATGCAAATATTGTGTGTAAATCTCTGTTAGTGTTGCTTCATGAACATGATTTATCCATGGAGTTACAGTACTAATGGTCTGTGCATGCAGTATACTGTGTCTGTGATGATAAAGAGTCTCACCGGCGAGAACACACACACACAGGACACACTCAGATCCTTCTGCAGCATAGCTTTAATCCATCTCAAGAGAAAGATGATTAGCTTTTGGGCGAGGAGGCTTAGAACACAGGAAACTCGGTCCTTAAATAGACCACAAGAAGTGTTAGAGACATATTTCACCCTAAGGGCTGCTCACTATCAGCCCATATGACGCCACAGAACAGGAAGGGCACAAAGAATGGAAAAATACCCCAGCACATACACAGACTATTTCTTTACCAGTTAGAACAACGGATGTCAGCGCCATCTTGTAATGGAGATTGAAAGGGCAGCTCCTCACAGTATACATTCAGTGTACATAGCTAGATATTCCTATTTAGTATTTTATGATATACTATATATAACATACAGTGTATACTTAGAAGATGAATCCAGTACAGGATTAGGATTTTTAAAAAGTTGTGTGAGAGCTTTGTGATAATATATATATATATATATTTATATATCTTAATAGACTTGGCTGAGTTTCTGGAGCCATTTATGTGTTATTTTCCAATGAATCATAATTTCCTTTTATTCTGTGACTGGGAGAGACAGACTTATTATAAGAAAGAAAACCATTAGCCTGGGATCTCTCCTATTATAAGTTTTCCTTGGGTCTGGGTGGTCAATTAGACAGAAACCATGTCTTGGTATACTGGTTGTAATCTGAGAAATTTGTTGCAACCAATCACCCCATCTCTGAGGACACTTGAGTAAATGTAACTTCCTAAAAGGTCTAAAAATTAGAAAGACACACACTAGGTACATGCACACCACACATTCTGACTCTGTCTCTGATTCTGAATCTCCCTTTGACTGTCCCTGTGACTCTGCCTGTCCTTCCTTTTCTCCTTCTTCATTCTCTATCTCAGCCTGTTTCTCAACCTCTGCATCTGTGTCTGCCTGTGTTTCTTCCTTTTCCTCTTCTTTTGCTTGTGCAGCTGCCTATTCATTAGTGCTGAGATATCATGCAGAATAATGTAGTTTTAGAACTGATCTACTGTGGAATTTGTTTTACATCAACACTAGGTGCCTGTCTACCTACTACTAAAACCATTTAATTGATTTTCAATCTTCAATATAATCAGAGATGTATCCAAATTCATAGGGCAACAATTGCTATGTAACTGTCTGATGCTCATCGGTCACTCCACTGTTTTGAACAAAGAGTTTTTTAGTCAGAAGTTTAAGCACAGGCAGATAACATTATTGCAAGCATACAGTCCTGTCTTGATTTCAATGAGATAAAAATTTGGACCCAAAACTACCAAATGATGTAATGGATTCTATCTGTTTTCAACTTTCAGGTTTTAAACTGTGTTATCTATGGAAGTCTGGACAACACCTTAATCAGAGCTGGTAAGTGGAGACAGGAACTGAAGCAAAGACTATGGAAGAACTCTGGCTTACTCTCCTCCAGGTCATTGGGATGTGGGGTCCTAGGTGGTGTAAAACAGAAAAGAATGAAAAAATAAGTATCAAATACATCAAAATTTTTGACCTACATCCACATTTTGAGGTCCTCTCCTAATAGTATGTGTGATCATTTGGAAATCAAGTTTTATATGGCAATTGGTAAACTGTAGAATTTTCATTATTTCTATTTTATGAATGTTTTACCTGAAGGGGTGTGTCTGCTGCCTGTGCACTAAACTGGACCGTGTAGAGACCAGAAGTTAGATAGTATCAGATCCCCTGAAACAGCACTTACCTGTGGCTGTGACAAACAAGATGGGCCCTGGTAATTGAATCCTGTAACCTGTGCACAGGGGCCAATGATCTTATACTCTAAGCCATGTACCACCTCCCCATTTTCTCATGAGCGAAAAATGGTGTAGGAACACAATCTTTCTCAAAAGGTCCAAATTAATCTAAGAGTAAATTAATTCTTATAAGTCTTTCTTAAAAAATCACCACCACTACAACAAGAAAAAAATAGATAAAGAGAGAGAAATCTGAATAGGATGTTTGTGATCTGTGGTGAATTCTAACCAAGAGTAAGCTAATACACTATATAAAGCTGTACTGAGAAGCCTTAAGAAGGCAGGTATCTCACTCTGACCAGGGCTAAGGTTGTTTCGACTGTATTGGCTTTATTCTTCTGGAGATTCTTGTCAGGAATGGCGTCCTTTTACCAGACCACAACAGGAAACCTTCCATATGTCTCCTTTGGTGTCTGGGCATAGGATATGTGAGATGCATCAAGACTGATTAAAGGTCATGTTCCCTAGATATGAAAATGTTTCCAGGAATACGATGGTATACACAAGGTCAACTCCAGAATACATAGCATCAGGTCTTTCTTGGCCAATTCAAAATTGGAGCCAAAATCTCAAGAGACAATGTATGTGTTGACAGACTTGCTGCTATCACACAGGTCGTGGCTTCAATTTCCAGCAATTACATTGTGACTGTTTCTCTGTCTCTCTATCTGTCTCTCTATCTGTCTCTCTGTCTCTCTGTCTCTCTGTCTCTCTGCCTCTCTCTCTTTCCTTCTAACTTCCCCACTCTCTGTATTGCTATCTCTCTGTATCTCAGTCTCAGTCTGTGTTTCTCTCTTTCCCTCTCACTCCCTGCCCCCCCTTTCTTTCTCATCCTCCCTGTAATTCCAGCAGCATATGCTGCTGTATCCTCTTCTGTCCTCTGATGTATTACATATAAGAAGTGTCCATGCAAACTGTAATGTTCACAAACAACCATATCTGCCTTCGCAGATTGAAAAAATAAATAAAAAAATAATGTCTAGATTAGGAGTCTCAATCATCTGTGAAAGGTAGGAGAGAGTGATCACTGTGTGTCACCTCATTTAGAAACAGAGTACCCAAGGAATAGAGCCTACTCCCCACACCCATGGAATGAACACCACATGCAAGAGGAGGGATTTTGGAAGAGGAACTCATTCCTGGTCTTTTCAAGAGGAGTGTTTTGGTGGGTGAGCACATCAACAGAACAGAATTCTCACAGCATGTAATTGCCCCCTCCCACCAGAAACCAAAGTCACCTTGGTGGGACCAGGAGCAGTTCACCTGCCTCTTCAGGTTGCTTTTGTTTAACTGCCTTTGGAGACAGCAGTTGGAGCTGCTGCTACCTGCTGGAAAGGTGGCTTCTAATGGGACAATTCATTGGTCTGTAGAATTCAAAAAATTTTGGACCCTATGAAAGTAATGGATTGTCCAAATGCTCCCGGACTGAGAATCTTGGGGAAGCTCTAGGTTTTTTCTTAATCTGCAATGTCATTTAGACATTAGAGCAAGCAGAGATGATTTGCTCCTTCTCTTAGGCAATCAGATTTTATCCTGGAAGACAACCGTTGTGAGCCTTGAGAGGGTTTGCTGGAGGAGAAGGGATATTGACAGTGCTCTACCCAACCTGCAAGGCACACAGCTAGACCTTATTCCCTCTGATGCATAGAAGTGTCTGATGGTATTAGATGGG
Organism: Mus musculus; assembly: GCF_000001635.26. Lineage (NCBI taxonomy): Eukaryota > Metazoa > Chordata > Mammalia > Rodentia > Muridae > Mus > Mus musculus. The sequence continues at coordinate 76,341,035 of NC_000087.7, forward strand.
ATTCTTGATGAGGACAGAATCTGAGGAAAGGTTCCTGGTAGAGAAATGAAGTGCAGTTATACAACCTAGAAAGTATATACCATTGATCATTGTGAGCCTGAAACAGAAAGCACCCAAGCATTGGACCTAATGTATGATTGGTGAGACAGATTGAAGAGATTTTGTTTGTTTTGAATTCTCTGTATAGGTATGGATACATTGTCTCATGGGAAGGGGGAGTGTGGATTCCCTGTGGTTACTAAAATAGAAGAAGTTGTAAACAGCCTATGGAAATGTGGCAAGTCCAAGTGTATGCTGTGCATGAGCTGCCAGTGTTCAGAAATGCTGAGCCATCACTTCAGATTCAATAAGATATTTAAAGAAGAAAACCAGAAGAAAAAACTTAAGGGGACTGTTGTGAATTTTAATGAGACATTTTTAATTATTTTTACTGATTTATATAACATATGCCAAATGGTGTGTCCAGTCTTTTAAACATGGCTTGATTGTTCCTTTCAAAGTATCTTGATTATTATTCCCAGAGACAGGATTTACAATCTGTACATTCAAATTCTTATTTGTACTTCCCAATTCCTCCCTGTTTCTTTTGTTTTTCTTCTCTGGAACTTGATATTTCTGTATAGTCCTAGATTTCTGTGCTTTCCTGTGCAGATCAGCAGAGAATTCATCTCTACCTGGTTTTGATTCCCATATCCTGAGATTAAAGTCCTTTCTAAGCAGATCTCAACACCTTTTTTTAAAATTTTCTGTCTCACAGTTCTTGAAGAATAGATGGGGGAGCAGAGAAAATTTCACCCCCAAAAATTGGCAATTAGTGGCTGCAGGTGTGAGGGCCAGTTTTCTTCATAGATTTGGCTCCTCAGAGGCTGCCCATGTTCCAGTGGATGTGTTACCCTAACCCCACATATGTAGTCAGCACTAAATTCACTCAGTGGTCTTTATTAAAATGTGCATGGAATTAAGGCTAAAAGTGATACAGGAGAAATGGAGAGCAATTCAAGGAGGAGAAGATGGTGATGGATTTACTCAAACTCATTATGTTTATGTACAAAGTTCTTCAGCAAAACCTTTAAAACTAAGTAAGTAAGTAAATAAGTAAATAAGTAAGCAATAAGCAAGCAATCAAGTAAGTAAAAAATAAATATATGTGTAAATAGACAAATATATTTTTATGCAATCTCACGTGCAATAGGCATGAAAGTGTGTGTGTGTGTGTGTGTGTGTGTATGTGTGTGTCTTTGTGTGTGTGTGCATACATGCATACAGGAGTGTTTGCAGGTATGTAGCAGTTTGATGATTAGAATATCCTTGGCCCATGGGAAGTGGCACTATTAGCAGATGTGGCCTTGGTCATTGTGTAGGCTGGCTTTTATCTAGTGCTCAAACTCTGCCCAGTGATGAAGAGAGATGCTTTTCCTTGCTGCTTTGGCCACAAGCTTCCTCCTGTTTGCTTTCAGATTAAGATATAGAAAACTTCTTTCCTTCTACATCGCCCCTTCTACCTGGATGTTGCCATGCTTCCCACCATGATAATAATGTACTGACCTGACCCTCTAAAACTGTAAGACAACCTCTATTAAATTTTCCTTTATAAGAGTTGCCTGAGTCATGGTGTCTCTTCACAGCAATGAAACCCTATCAAACATAGGCAGAATCTTAGCCTGATTTTTAATGTTTTCAAGATGATTACAGCCAACATGCAAGCACAAAGTAAAGATGATGAAGGAGTCTTATTTTCAATTGTTTCTGATGATTGTTTCTTGAATGAAAGCTGGGGATTGGAAGAATTGGAGAGTGATGGAAAGGAGAAAGTAAGAATGCAAAGACCTGTTGGGCTCCTGCCACTTGCTTTTGCATTCAATATTTCAAATTTTAAAACAACAACCAACAACAATAACAAACAATGACAGGACGCCCATATAACAGACTCAGAGAGAAGAAACCAAAGGACATTACCTACTTGTACCTCACTTTCCAGCTAATGTCTGGTGTATTGAGCCGATGGATTTTGCTGTCAAACCCTGATGATTAATTCCTAGATTGGATCCACTAACACAATGATGAATGAAACTGTGGCCAATAGGGACAGACTATTGTTTTTTATCCTGTACAATCAAACCATTAGGGAAATAACAAGCACAACTCACATATATGTATATTTGTTTTTTCACACTTATAATTGGAATTGTTACTATATATCCCGGTTCTTTGCATTTTATCTCCATTAGTGTGTTGTTTTCACTCCTTACTTGCTACATAGAAAACTGCTTCTTTTACACTATGTTTCATTTAGGGTGCACAATGGAAGCTAAAGACTAACTCCATCCATTACAAAGCAGGGCTCTCTGTCCTTTTTCCTGAATTGAAATGAAACTATTTTCAAAAAGTATTTTACACATGCCTGGTTCAGTTTTATTAAGATTGGGTGTGAAATTTTCCCACAGTCACAGGTGTCTCAAACTAGTGGAACAGTCTAGCAAGTTTGTGGAACATTTGGGACTGTTCCCTAGCAGAAATAGGTTACTTTGGCATAATTGAGGGAGCTGGCTATTTCTGACCTAACTCTTGGCTGCTTATTCCACAAAAGTGTAAGAAGGCCCCATGCTGGCCCTCAATGAAACAGATCAACATTTTGTTTCCTGCCATGCTGTCCCAGTCATGACAGTTTGTCCCCGGTGAGTGTGTGCTCTAAATATCTCTTCTTGGACATTGATTGTATCAGGAGTTTTGACCCCTTGATATAAAAATAATTATTGTAATTGTAATCTCTGCTTGTGTGTTTTGTGACACATAGATGGCTGTCAATTTTGCCTACATGAATTTTTACTGTGTGTTTTTTTTCTTTCATATTTAAAATTGTTCTCAATTTTCATAAGAGTTTCAGCACAACCTTCACATTTAGGGACACAATCTTCCAAATGGCTACTCCTCTGGATCTCAGTAAATGGGAATGTTCCATAGCTTCATGGCCTAAGTGAGAATTGTCAATTGTTTCTATTTCCATTTTTAGATCATGGATGGTTTTGTTCTGCTCCTTCACCTGTTTGATTGTGTTTTCCTGAATCTATTTAACAGATTTTTGTGTTTCCTCTTTAAGGACTTCTACATGTTTATCTGTGTTCTCCTGCATTTTGTAAAGAGAGTTACTAATGCCCTTCTTAAAGTCCTTCATCATCACTATGAGAAGTGACTTTAGATCCATGTCTTACTTTTAGGGTGTGTTGGGTTATCCACTTGATATGGTGCAAGTGTTGGGTTCTGATTATTCCAAATAACTTTGGTTTCTCCTGCTTATTAACTTATCCTTGCCTCTCACCATCTGGATATCTCAAGTGCTACATGCCCTGGCTACATCAGACTGTCCTTCCTGTGATATTGGTTGTGTCATAACTCTTCAAAGTCTAGCTGTCTCTGTGATCCTGTTATTACGGTATACTGTGATTATGAGATGCTGGGTGGGTCTGACATCCTGGGAGTCAAGCTGCCCTTGGAACCTTGAGATCCTGGTGTGACTAAGCTCCTAGGTTCCTGGGATCCTCTGACCCTGGCCATGTTAGATCTTCAGGTAGTGGAGCTTCCTCTGGGTGTTATGGGGCTGGCTGCTGAGTTTGCATCCAAGGACTGCTCAGGGCCCTGTCCCTGACAGAATGGATGCAATCCATACCACTGGTCTGGTGGAGTTCCTGCATGCCTGTGTCTTTCTGTTACCCTCTACTCAAGGTGTTGGGGAAAGATGTTGTGTCTTCCTCTTGTCTGATCATCGGATCCTATGAATGTTAGATGCCTGGCATTGGAGTTGCCTCCGGGTGTTATAAGGCTAGCTACAGAGTTTGCATGCAAGGTCTACTCAAGGTTTTGGCTCCAGAAATAAAATATTTTTTAAATGATGTTTCTTGTAAACTTACCTGTCTCCAAAAGTACCTGAAATATTTTTACAGGGATTGATTTAATCTCATAAATTGATTAAGGAAATATGACATCTTGATGATTTTGATATATCCTAACAGGAAAAAAATAATGGACATCTCCCACTAAGTAAAAAATATTTCGGAAGCCAGGTGGTGGTGGCACACACCTTTATCTCAGTTTTTGGAAGGCAGAGGTAGGCAAATCTCAGTTTGAGGACATTCTAGTCTACAAAGTAAGTTTCAGAATTGCCATATATATTAATAATAATAAAATAAATGAAAAACAGAGTATTGAAAAGGAATGATAATTTTAAATTATGTACATATGTGCCACATGTCCCTGTGTACATATGTGAATACACTTAAGTTTTTTTTTTTTTTCAATTAGATGTTTTCTTCATTTAGATTTCAAATGCTATTCCAAAATTCCCCTGTATGTTCCCCCAACCCTTCCCCTTACCCACTCACTCTCCTGTCGTAGGCCTGGCATTCCCCTGTTCGAGAGCATCAATAATAATGGGAACAGAGAGAAGCGGCAGAGCCTGGAAACCAGAGAGGGGGCTAATCATGGCACTCAGTTAGCAGTTTAGTTTGTTTCAAGAAACAAATATACTTTCTATCAATGAGGTTTGTAAATGAACAGGAAATATTTTCATCTCTCAGACTGGAAGGTGTTTATTTTATAGTGTTTATAGATTTTTTTGGGACTATTTTATTATAACCAATTAAAGCCAGGTAAGTTTTTACATACCTGTAATGGTACTAGCATGGAATGCTGAACCTCAACACTCTAGACCTTGCTGGAGAATACAAAACATACTAACTGCCTATCTCAAAAATCAAATGAAATGAAATAAAATTAAACCAATGTACCTTTGGTATTTGTATATCATCCCTTTGGAAACCAATAAGATAATGAATCAAAAAAATAAACTTCAATTATTTTATTAGTCATAAACATAATTAGAAATGATAAGAAGGTTAAAAAATCAATACAGATAGGGGAAGGGAGAGACCTGGGTGGGAAATGGGACAAGAAGGAGAATAGAGGAATTTTATCAGGTACTGTGGTTGTGGGAAACAGGACTGAATTGATGAAGACCAGCGAAAAGAATGGAAACAGGCAACTTTGTGAAGGAGGAAATGAGAAAACGCTCTAGAGTAAACCAGAGACCTGGGATGTGAGAGACTCTCAGGAATAAAAAAAAAAAAAAAAACATTAGATGAAATGCCCTCCAGTGGGGAGAGTGGAATTGTAGAGTTCTCCTCCCAGCAATCCTCTCCTGTATGTGTGTTGCAGGCCTCATATCAGCAGGTGCATTCTGTCTCTTTGTTGGGCCACAATTTCAGACATCTTGGGGGAACACTTTAATTGAGACAGGGATCCTACCACAGGGATGCCCTCTTCTTTAATATCTTTGACCTCATTAATTCAACTACAGGGGTCAGATGCTTCAATCTATTGATTGGGTGAAAATATCTGCATCTGAATCATAAAGCTGCTATTTGGGTCACTAGGAATATTTCTTAAACTTGTTGCAGTGGGTATAATAGCTAAGAAATAAAAAAAATCTCTAAAAATATATATTGTATATTGTAACAGAAATATAATGTTGGTTCTAAGGCCCCTGTTTGCATTCAGTTCAAGATACAGGCATTAATTTTTGTTTCTCTGTATTTCTTATAATGATTGTGGGTAACCACAATAAGCTAAACCAAACCAAACCAAAAGAAACAAACGCATCTATACATTGTCTCTTCTACTGATTCACAAGTTGTTAAAGTCCATGCTCTTGGACGTAACTACAGTTTGGAATTGTCCTCCAACTACTCTGACTCAGAATAACAGTTTGTATGAGCTCAGATACCTTACTTTGTAATCTGAGTGCATGTGTGATTTAGATATTAGTTGATTGCTAAGAGAAAGCACAAACTGTGTAGGAAAGTGAATGAATGTTGCAGATGACATGCCAATATCATCTCCTTTGTAGGAGAGAATATAAGAGTATTTTTATTCATACTAAGTGTTAGAGGAATATATATATTGAGAGAGAGAGAGAGAAAGAGAGAGAGAGATTTCATCACATAGAATAGAATATTGTAGAGCACTGATATCAATTTTAGTACTTATATTATATATTGCTTTTGCAGAAGACCTGCTTGCAGTACACAGCCTCTGTATGTTTCTGAATTCAGATACTTGTAATATGAATGCTAGGATGACTGTACTTAAAAAGAAATAATGAGCAGGTGAAACAGTCAGATGCAGATGTATGCAAACAACCAATGGACAGAATCAGCAAAACCATTGGTTTAATTTGAGAAAGACTGAAGGAGGCTGACAGGACCAGTTGTCTCAAATGCTATGGACCTAGAATTCTCCCAAATGCTAGACAACCAAACAGGCAGCATATATGAACTATCAGAAGGTCTCTAAAACATACACAGAAAAAAATCTGCTTGATCTCTATTCAATCAGAAATGATGCACCAAATTCTCAACAAACTAGAGACATCAAGGTGTTTAGAGATCCGGTAGGATGGGGACTTTCCCTTGGAGACAGGGGATGGGCAGTAGATATGGGATGTGGAACAGTAGGAAGGTGGACAATGAATGAACTAATTAATAAAAAATAATAGTGCCACATAATCAGGTTCCCTATACTCTAATTCTGCAATCGGAATCCAAGAAAACTCACATGAACCCATAATAACATACTCAAAATAATTATATATATATACCTGAAATGCATGATTTTCAACTTTATTTTACAAAGAAATTCACTGGAACAAAGATTTTCTTTGGTTGAACTCATTTACATGCATTTGCTCTCCTAGTGTACCGAAAATATAGGTTATTCTCAATATAAAAGGCCAAAAATATACTAACATAGCTTTCATCTGGATACACTCCAAATTTATCTTTCATTAGAATGAAATCTGGATTCATTTGGACATAAATTAAATTTATTTTTAAAATTCATTTAGTTGGTGTAAGGTGGAGGTAAGGTAAAATATCAGGGTCATGTTGGTTTTCATTTCTCTACTGATATGATCATTGATTTCAATAAACAATACCCTGCTGGGGGCTGGGAAGATGGCTCAGTGGAGTTCATGTATTCTCAGCACCTCTGTAAAATTCCAGGCATGTCTATTCATATCTGCAACACTGTGGGGTGGAGACAGGTAGATATCCCAATAGTGTATTGGCCAGTCAAACTAGTAAAATGGTGAGAGGGTTTCACTCTAAGAGAGCAAGTGTTGAAGATATTCTACTCATTACTGAACATATGTGTATGTGTGACATCAGACTTGGGAACAGACACTGCACTCATATACAGACACTAATCACCCTACCATACCACCCATGAAACCTTGAATTCCGCAGATCTATAACCCATGTGTCTCTATGAAATAGGAAGTTTTATATTCTCATTGTCTTGTTAATCCTGTTTTCTGTCAAATGCTAGAAGCTAAACCAATGTATTCTCAGACTCTGGATGGTACGTCATAACTTTTGGTCTTTCTGGAATAGCAACCAACTATCAGCAGAGACACTTTTCAATTTACCCTGGCTTACAGGTTCAGAAATTCAGTCCATTATCATCAAGGTAGGAATATGGCAGGATCCTGGCAGGCATGTGCATTTGGAGCTGACAGTTCTACATCTTCATCTGAAGGGTGCTAGGAAATGATTAGCTTTCAGGCAGCTAGGCAGAGGGCATTAAAGTCCATGTTCACAAAGATAAATTTCTTTCAACAAGGCCAAACTTACTTCAACAAGGTTATTAGCTCCCAGTAGTGCCACTCCCTATGCCAAGAATAGTCAAAATATCAAATGTGTTTTTGAATGTTTGTGTTTGTGTTAGTTTGGGTTTTTTTTTTGCCATGAAGAGTCTACAGGATCACACTAACTCTTGAACACTTTGTAACTTGTTTTCAGAGGTTTACTCCATTATTATCATGACTGGAAATATGGAAGCATTCAGACAGACACAATGCTAGAGAAGGAGCTGAGAGTTTTACATCTTGATACACAGGTAGAAGATAGAGACTGTGTGTCACACTGGGGACAGCTTAAGCATAGCCGACCTCAAAGTCCACAAGCACAGTATTACATTTCCTCCAACAAGGCCACATCTACTCCAACAGGGTCACACATACTTCAACAAGGCCACACCTCCTAACAGTGCCACTCCTACTGGCACTATTTGTTCAGTATCTTTAATAGTATTCTTAAAACTTTTCAATGGACAAAAGGTAACTTTAATGAAATAAATACAGAACGATTGAAAAAATTAACTGGAATATGGATGTCTTGGTTACTGTTCTAACGATGTGAGACATCATGACCACACCAAATTATAAGATGAAATATTTAATTGTGGTCTTAAAGTTTCAGAAGGCTACTCCAGGACATCATGGTAAACACCATGGCAACACTCAGGCACACATGTGTAGAGCAGTAGCTGAGAGCTCACAAGCAATACTACAGACAACAAACATAGACAGAGAAAGACAGAGAATGAAAGAGAGAGAGAGAGAGAGAGAGACAGAGATAGAGACAGAGACAGAGACAAAGAGACAGAGACAGAGAGAGAATGAGGAGAGAGTAAGAATGAGAGAGAGAGAGCCTGATGGATTTTTGATATTTCAAAGAATAGTGACAAATCTCCTTTAATAAAAATACAAATCCTAATTCTTTCTTAACATCTCACCACCTGGAAAACTAACACCTTTGAATATTTGAGCTTCTGTGGGCCACAATTTTTCAAACAACTAAAGTATGTAAAGGAAAATGAAATCTAGTAAGTGTCCATGTCACTTTGTAGTATATCTTATATCATTACTTGTCTTTTCTCAGAGGTAAGGGTTATTTGAATAACAAGAGACTAATCAGTCATCACTATCACATAAGCCAAAGGCATCCTAACCCTGCCAGATTTCTACTTGAATAATCACATTGACATTACTTATTTGTACGGAAACATAGCCCTTCTCCCTGATTTAGTTAAAAGTGTGGGACCTGTTGATGTGCAATTAATTTTGTTCACAATGGGACAAAACAGAAGCCTACAGCATTGACTGTATTGTTCCTGAGAGCTGAAGATTTCACTTCCATTTAATACAATGTTATACATATGATTTTAACACAAGCCTAAAATCTCAAAAAAAGCTTTGTTTTCATATTTTCATTATTTACAGATCATTCTATGCTATATAAAGGAACATAGAGGAGGAAAGCTGTTTGGAGTCACTGACACACACACTTAACTGAGGTTTCCTTTGCACAGTAAGAAGATATACCCATCATCTATATCTTGGGAGTTTGCTCCAGGAACTATAATGATATAAAGTCCTCAGGTTTCTAGTCTAAAACAACACTGCTTTTGAACATAAGCTATGCAAAATAACCTCTTGCATATTTTAATCATATTTATGTGAGTCTGCATAGAGAACTGTACAGGTAAGTTCAGAGGCTAGGGAAGGGTATAGTGTGATCTACTCTTTTCCTCCATAACTTATCCCCTTGTGACTGGGTTTCTTGCTGAGCTGGTAGTGAGCCTGGCTTTCAGGAAGCCACAATCATCTTCCTGTCTCTGCCCCTCCCAAAATCTTAAGCACTGGTGTTGTAGGTGAATGTTTGAACACACTCCTGGCATTGTCTCTGGGCCATATCCCCTGATCCTTCTTTATTTTAAATAATCTCTGGATTACTTTTGCACTTAATGTAATGTAAGTGCTATAAAATGAGTTGCTATTTAGGAGATTGAAATATAAGTGGTCTGTATATGTTCAGTACAGACATTGTATATTAAGAACTACATTAATTAATTCCTTGAGAACTTCATACAATTTTTTTGATGGAATTCACTTTCCAATTCTCTTGATAACTCCTCCCAGACTAAAACCAGACCCATTCCCACCTTAATCCTCCTCCCAAGTTCAAGTCTACTTTTCTCCCCTTTGATACAACCCAATTCAAATCAATTGTGTTGCCCATAAACTCTTGGACATGGGGCTACTAGTAGAGCATGACAAACCTATCACATACAAAAGCCTTACCTTTGATGAAAACTGATTCTCTATCCTTCATCAATAGTCCATATATTCTCAGATGGGGATGATGGATGGTGATACCATACCACTTAGGGATGCAAGGCAGACTGGCCTGATTTTGTGCAGTAGAGACATACAGTGTCTCAGTGACCTCTCTGCCTTACAAGATTTCTACCATCTCTTCCGTGAGAGTTCCTAAGACAAAGCTCCTCTACTGCTTGCCTCTTTCTGTGAGTATGTGTGTATGTACAAATAAGTCTATATTATACATGTCTCATTTTACATGTAAGTCAACACATAGTGTTGTTTGCAATCAACTGCTGGCACTATTTCACACTAGGCAATATGCCTTGAGGCAGACTTGGTGGACTCCATAACAGACAGAACCTAGAGATGGCTAGAAATCATCCCAATTAGTTGTAGTATAGGTGCAATTTACACTTTTGACCTACATTTCTGTGTTCACCCTATGGTTTTAAGATGCAGAGATGGGGGACAAAGACCCTTAAATTGCATTGCAATTTCGCTCTTCTTGAACTCACATTTATAAAAGCTCCTGGAGGTGCTGATGCTGTTTAACTGAACATTTTCCTTTTGGAACTGCTTGATAGAGATACCCTTAAAGAGACAGATAGATCCTATCACTTTGTGTAGCATAAAGAATGCTGTGGTGAAATGGGTTTGAAATGTCTGTCCTGGGTCTTTGATGAAGGTTTTGGTCTGAAGTACAATGTTCATAGGTAGAACAATATACTCAATCTGAAAAGTGATTGGACACTGAGGGCTTTAATCTATGCGTTGATTGATGGGTGTGCATGGAAGGGGTGAGAAACTTGTAAAGGAACATGGTCATTGGGAACATGTCTTGGAAGGTGTTTATTGTATTTGGTCGCTTCCTGTGCTGATGTTTACTGGCTGCCAATAAGTTGGACAGTTGTGCTCATTCATGCCCCTTTCATACTCTTGTGACCATGGACCTGTTTTCCTTGTTGCTAGGCATCTTGTAACAGTGATGAAAATGATTGACATGAATATGACTCATTAGTGATACTGAACTCTCTGGTCCAGAGGAACCATGGCTTAATTCTTTAAGTTTTTTTTTTCTAGGAATTTTATGCTAACAGTAGACCCAAAGTTACCAAAAAGTTGTATCTGGAATATTTAGACAGTGTATCTGTTGTTTTAGAAATAAAGAACTTTGCAGCTTCCCACACTGATCCTCCCTCTGCCTTCAGTACTGTATTTTAATAGATTGCAATATCATATGAAGAAGCAGAAAATGAGGGGAAAATGGAATGGAGGTGAAAATGTGTTAGAATCATTAAATTATACACTTAAAGAAATCAATTGACTTTTTAGTATACAAAGGAAACTTCAAAAAAGCACTGAAAAGGCTTGGCCAACTGTGCAGCTGCTCATGGGAGTTGGTATTTGTCATATCTCCTGTGATGTATTTATTAATAGTAGTGGTTTTTTACAGATGAATAAGACACCAATATATGCATGAAGGGATAACACTGAGTTGCCCCAGGAGAAAGAAATCAGGTAAAATTCATTGGATCTATTGATGAGGAGATTTTTTTTTCTCATAGCTGAGTTGGCAGGAAATTGGACAGATTGGGTTGTACCCCAGTAAGTGTAACACACAGTAGAATGTGGGGGGTTGTGTGGCTATAGGACATATTCACATCATTTCACCTATTATTGAGTATCCATGCTGATGAAAGAAGTTATCCTTCACTTATGCCATGCATGGAAGTGGGTCTATGAAGGGGCAGAGAGGAGGAAATGCTGTTCAGTAATGTTTGGGTAGGTTGTGGAGTCAGTAAAATATTCCTGTAATGGAACTTTATTTTTTCCCAATCTTGACAATCAACGGATACCTGAGAAGAGAGAGCAATTGAAGATCTGTCTCTATTCACTTGGTTATTAGGTAAGTCTATAGGATATTTTCTTGGGTAATGATTGATGTGGGAGGGCCCACCACTGTGGCTAAGCTCAACAGTAGTCATTTTAATTGGGAGCATTTTAGACTGTACTAAAATAATAAAAGCTGATCAAGCCATAGAAAATTGGTAGTTTGAATAAGAAAGTTCTCTATAGACACATATATATGAATACTTAGTCACTGGGAAGTGGCAGTGAGTTTAAAGATTAGAAGGAATAAGAGAAGGTGAGGCTTCATTGGAGGATGTGGGTGTGTCAACAAGGATGGGTTTGAGTTTTCAAGAAGCCAAAGCAATGGCAGAATCTCTCTCTTTGCTTAAGGATCAATAGTTCTCTATTGCTCCAGTGATGGGATCCCTCCCTTGGTGAATGACCAAACTTCTGAATATGTAACCAAGCCTCTAGTTAAATGTTTTGTTTTCTAATAGTTGCCTTATCCATGGTATCTCTTCACATCAATAAAAGAGTGACTAAGACAGTGGCAAGCCAATAAGCAGTTTTTTGCTGTTACTGATACAACTTCCTGTTTATTCTTCCTCGGTGATAGACTATAACCCTTCTATTTCCAAAGTTATTTTTGATTGTAGTATTCTACATAGTGAGAAAGAAGCAAACTAGAACATTTACATCTCAGGTAGGTACACGAGTATATCTTACCTTTAAATAAAAATAAAATGTCTACACACTATTATTTGTGGTTTTAAGATAAGTGGCATTGGCACTGTTAGACATTTTTCTTACTATGTTTATTGTTGTAAGGATCCACCATGTCCAAAGAGCAAATTCCATAGCAAAGGTCAACACCCACAATGGAGTGGGTGCTCTCCCACCAATTATGAAATTTCCTAACAGCTGGATCTTGTGGAGGCATCTTCTCAACTGAGGCTCCTCCTCTTTGAAGAAGCTAGATCTTGTCAATTGCTATGAAACCAGTGTGGCATTCTAAATGTATTATGTCTATGAGGAGGTGTGGCCTTGTAGGAATAGGTCTGGCCTTGCTGGAGGAAGCATATCATTTTGGGGCTTTAAAGCTCTACCAGTGTGGAAGAGACCCTCCCTGCATACAGAATACATAGTTTTTCCTGGAAGCATTTGGATGAAGATGCATAATTCTAAACTTCCTCTCCACCACCATGTCTGCATAGACACAGCCATATTTTCTGCCTTGATGATTGTGGAGTAAATCTCTGAACGTGTAATGAAACGTAGAAAAGCCCTAATGAAATGTTGTCTCTTATGAGTGGCCTTTGACATGGTGTCTTTTCACAGCAACTAATCCCTAAGAGAATCAGTTACTGCAGAAACTCTCCCAGATATTAAAATTAATCAACAATAGAGATTATTATCAAATGTTGAAGCATACAAACTTATTCTAGAGAGGAAAATTGTAATGACTGAGTCCATGGCATTCTTGCCTCAAAAAAGAAAAAAAAAAAAAAAAAACCTCTCAGAGTATAGATGGAACCCAGGCAGACATCCATGAAGTACATGGGCTCCTCAGGAAGTGACCCACAAAGTGGGCAAACTCATAACATTTGAAACCCATGACAACTGGCATAGAAAAGAGGTAAGCATATATGCATTGGTTACACCTTCAGTGTTTTCTGAGAATGAGGCCACATATAAGTAAAAGACTAGAATTTCCAGGCTATAGACAGGCTGAAGTTATACATAGGTATGTAGGGGGTCATGTGTTTAGAGGAGAGCTAGGTGGAACAGGCCACTGTGGGGCTTTTTATGGTTATCTGAGGATCTCATTGGAGACCTGCAAAAGATCACAGGATTCATCACAGGGAAAGAGTGCTCACGGAAGGAACTCAGGATCCATTCCAACCCAAAATTATCTCACAGCATATTCATTTTCTGTTTTACTTTACTTTTGGAACTGATTACACAAAATCAAGGTTTCTGTGATGATTTAGGGAGTCTCATAAATATAAACATTCACTAGTCTAGATTGCCTGTGTAAAAATGGACACACACGCACACTCACAAACACACACACCCACACAAACACACACACACACACAAACACACCCATCTGTAATGACAGGCTGGCTATTTGTTAAGAAATCAAAGAAGCCAATGTGGATATGGCCCAAGTTTGACTATTTCCTTAAAATTTCTCTTCTTCCTGTGTCTCCAGCTTAACTTTTTGAGAACTCCAACTTAGAATTAATTTGTCTCTCAGTGTCCTCTACTCCTTGTGTGTCCCTTATTACTTTTAATGGTCACCATCAATTAGAACTTCTTATCTTGAATCTGGTCTGTTTTATGCATGTGAATTTTGGATTTCTTAAAAAAGATATCTTTGTGGGATTAGAGAGATGAATCAATGGTAACAAGCACTTTTGCACCACAAGAAAAATGGATTTGGTTTCTTGATTTCATATCCAATGGCAAATAATCACCTTTAATGGCAGCTCCAGAGGACCTGACAACGCATGTCTCTGTGTTCACCTGTACTCAAAAGCACATGCCATATCCCCACCCACATAAGTAAAGATAATAAATCTTAAAATGTGAGACAGGTTTCTTTAAGTGTCATTATTCAAAGAAAACCTGATTTTCTCTGATTTCTGAGTCTATTTCAATCAGTTTTCTGGGTTTCACCTTGTGCAACAAGGCCACATTTCTTTTAAATCTCCCACTTTCCCCAAATTTTTGTTTCTCCTTCAGTCTTCACATCAAAGGTTCTAACTATGTCCTGTCCTTCTCCCCTATTTCCTAAACATCCATCTTTTTCTGCCATCCCTGCTCCTCCAAGTTCCATCTCCAATTCCTTATTCTGCATGCAGACCAGAGAAGCTGTTCCTTTTAGCATGTATGATTTTAGGTGTATGTACTGTTCACCGCCTGAAATGAAACTTTCATCTTCATTTGATGTTCCTTCCACTGTAGGCCATCTCTTCCAGCAAATTGTTCACTTACAGCATGTTACATTACACCAAGGTGCCCGGTGCTGTAATGGATTGGAAGGGACTTGTGACCCTGGTCAGGCCGGTTTATCTGCTTCCCTAATGAATGCAGTCTCAGGTCCTGCATGATAGGATTGGAGCAGAAGTGGTTTTCCATTCACAAAGGTCTTAAGATCTCGTGGATGTTTCTGTGAGGACTTTGGGGCTGTCCTCAGACTCCGTCCAACAAGTTGCCCAGGTGCTGGCACAGACCAGAGGGACTTGTGACCATTGTCAGGCCAGTTTTTCTGCTTCCCTAATTAATGCAGTCTCAGATCCTGTGAGATTGGATTGGAGCAGAGGTTGTGTTCCATTCACCAGAGGTCTTATGATCCTATTGAGGGTCTTTTGGGGACGTTAAGCGTGTCTGCAGACTCAGAGCACAATATACCCTGGTGCTGGCTTGTCACTCTCTCTCTTATGGTACACTTTCTCTGACTCCTTAAACAGATGTTGTAAAGATAATATTTTCGGACTCTCTAGACGCTGTAACCCTTTCCTAATGTCAGAAGGATACTGCCCAATGGAAGCCATGACACCTGTCACCTGCTGGCACGCCGAAGTAGGGTCAAAGGTAGTGTAACACCTCTATACCTTTCAGAGGTATTCTAAAAACACTGCTGGGGGCTCCTTTTTCTCTTGTAGGATCTCTCTTACCTTGGCCAAATTGGTGGGGCACCTGCCAGCTCCTTTCAGTCCTATTATCAGAGCCCAGCAGAAAATTGTAAATTGCTCCATATGGTCAGTCCTGTCAGGACATGTCAGAGGGAAGGCTGCATCCATTTCATTTAGAAGTTTTATGGGTAGTCAATTGGCCCCCAGCATGCTCTTTCTTTCCTCTCAGAATCCTCTCCTTCTCTTCTGTGGTGAAAGAATCAGTAGCTGCTGACAGTCATCCCAAGTAGGCTGAAGAGAGAATATGAGAGATTCCATTAGATTAGGAGGCTAGAGGGGTTTTCAAAGAAGGGAGGTGTGATTTGCCTTCCAGTTATAGAGTTCAGAGGAGAAAAAGGGCCATTACTGAAGGGTCAGCAGTTGTCTGGGGCCTGCTGGAAGAGGGTCATAAGTACATAAAGGCAGTGCAATGGTTGAATCTGGTCACTCTGGGCTTCGAGCTCGCTGGCCTTGGGCTTTAGCAACTGGTCCCTCCCCAAATATCTAGTGGCACCCTGTTGAGAGTTCTTGGAGGGGACCAGTAGGGAATATGGGGGTGGGGTGCTATGCCATTTTTGAGGTTCTTCTAACTCTGGATAGATCTTGGGAGAAACCGAGGGCTGCAGTTTAACCTGTGCCAGTTTTAACTTTTTTTTCACCTCTGGGTGGCAGAGGGCCAGGACTGGGGAGCCTGGATTATTCTTTTTAACCCAAGGCTTTAAACAGGATGGGAGAGGGGGGATCCTGTGCTAAATTTTTCTAGATGAGAATGTAGGGCACGTAATCTGGCTGAGAACCTGGTTCTCTGTAAAACAACTTTAAGAGCTGAAAACAGAACCAAACAAAGAGTGCCCTCTAGTGGCCAACTATCATCAAAGATGGCCATTCTGTAGATCAGAAAGTTCTCTAAAATCTATTTCAGACATACACAGAGAGAATGTGAGTGTTAGTCTTAATTTCAGTCGAGTGATCAAGGGTCAGTCCAAGGGGCATGTTAATAGTCGGTCCCATCATCAGAGTCACATACAGGGAAAAAATATATACACAAAAAAGATTACAATAACCAAGACCAGGCCCCAATAAGATGGCCGAGAGATCACACACTCACTTGGCACCCAGTAACAGAAACAGACAGCCGAGTGAGCACACTCTCACTTGGCACACTGATAGGAGATCTCCAGGTATCCCTGGAACTCCCTCAGAACTCCTGGGATGTCCCAAAGGGTGGAAGCCGGTTTCTCCTGACATGTCTGTCAGTAACCCTTTTCCATATGAAAAAGGGAGTTCGTTGCTCTCACGAGCATTTACAACTGCAAATGGAGAATAGTGAATTCAAACAGAGCTGGCACAAAAAGATAGAGACAAAGATAGAGGAAAGTTATAGAAAAAGATAGAGACAAAGATACAGACAAAGATAGAATCCTACCTCCAAGCAGGGTCTCTGAGAATTGGGGTAGGCCACAAATCATGGTGGAGAAGCCCCCAAATGTAAGACCTCAGAAGCTGGGCCTCCTCTCAAGTCCTGGAATGAGCTGGCCAGCACCCCAATGACCCAAGAGAAAACCACAACTGACGCAAACTGCAAGAGTTTTTTACTATTAGCTGGCTGAGGACAAAGTCACTCTGCCTAGCAGGGCAGGGGAGTTTGACACCGAGCTGTGACAGTAAGGGGCTTTTAACAGCTAGCTGAGGAATTGGGAGGAGTTGGGAGGAGAGTTGGGAGGAGTTGGGAAATGTTTGTAGGGGAGTTCCTCTCTTCCTGGTGTTCTTGTTGAAATATACAAGGCAGGAGTGGGGCGTGAGTCCTTTCTAAATTTTTATCACCTTGTCCTTGGCACAGGAAGGCAGGCATCTCTGGTTGAAAAGTATAGAAACCAAAAGCCTTTTTGCTGGCTATAGAGAACAAAGAGCTTCTTCCTAGCTGTATTTTCAGAGATCAGGGAAAACAAGCTTGGGGAACGTCTAGGGGATTTACCTTCCTGCGAGATACACTTTAAGTTGCAGTCTCACCATAGGACATTTTTTCTACCACACACAAAACTTTACACAGAAAATTATTTTAATTATTTTTAATAAATATATAATATTTGGTTTGAATCAAATGTCATATCCATATACAATACATGGTAGAAATCCAAAAAAAAACGTGTAATATTTACTTTAAACAATTCATACATTTACACCTCACAGCACTTCTTCATAACTGTACTACCATTGCTGAGATCCTTCTTCTTCGTAAATGGTCCTTCTCTTATTTTTATAATGGTTCTCCTTTTCTTTGTGTGTATATCTGGGAACATCTCATGCAGGTGGTTGTATTGTACTAGTTGCTATATTTTTGTGATCACAAGGTCTAAAGGACCACAATCTGGTCTTGAACTACACATATAAGAGCATCTGACCCTGAATTGCTCTTTTTCCTGAATCTACTTCTCCAGTTAAGGTTTCACAAACACTACTGTTGAAGTACTCTATCAAAATGGGAAAAAATGAAAATATTACACCGTATCTTCATCTGTTTCTACCTGAGGTGATATATTCTCATCTTTGTCAAATGATGGGCTCTGTACTATATAGACAAAAAAACATGGAAACATAATATGCTATATTAGTAAAAGGGGATAAAGTATTAATGATTTGAATTTCTCAGGAAATACTGCCCAGGTGAATTTTTGAAACAGCTTTTAGAAATGACATAATTACGTACATGAAATCCGGCATAGGTATAGATGAGAAGTAAGGTTTCCAAATTATAGGGCTATTGAATATTTTTACCAATATTATAGAAAAAAATTCCCT
Source organism: Mus musculus (assembly GCF_000001635.26). Taxonomy (NCBI): domain Eukaryota; kingdom Metazoa; phylum Chordata; class Mammalia; order Rodentia; family Muridae; genus Mus; species Mus musculus. The sequence goes on from NC_000087.7 coordinate 76,359,359, forward strand.
AACTTAAAGAAAGATATGCTCATGAATAAACAAGGAGACTACAGAACGCCAAATTATTTGGACCGGAAAAAAAATAATTTCTGCCATCATATAATAGTCAAAACACCAAATGCACAAAACAAAGAAAGAATATTAAAAGCAGTAAGGGAAAATGGTCAAGTAATATATAAAGCAAGATCTATCAGGATTACACATAACTTCTCCCCTGAGACTATGAAAGGAGAAAATCTAGGGCAGATGTCATACAGAATGTAAGAGAGCAGAAATGCCAGCCAAGACTACTATATGAAGCAAAACTCTTTTAACATAGCTTGGGAAAACAAGGTATTCTGTGACAAAACAATATTTACACAATATCTTCCAATGCATCCAGAACATCAAACGATAATAAAGGGACAATTTCAATATAAAGAGGGAAATTACACTCAAGAAAAAAGAAGAAATTAAAGTTGAAGGAAACCTAAAAGAAGATAGCTACATGAACAAAATTCCAACTCTAATAACAAAAATAACAGGAAGCAACAAGGACTTTTCTTAGGATCTCTTAATATCAGTGGACTCAGTTCACCAGTAAAAAGGCATAGAATAAAAAAATGGATGTGTAAGCAATATTCAGCATACCAAAAACAAACACCAAGGACAAAGTCAGACATTACCTCAGACTAAAAGGCTGGAAAAGAACTTTCCAAGCAAATGATCCGAAGAAATAAGGTGGAGCAGCCATTCTAATATCAAATAAAATTGACTTTCAACCAAAAGTTATTGAAATAGGCAAGGCGGGAAACGTCATATTCATTAAAGTTAATATTTACCAAGCTGGACTCCCAAATCTAAACATTTATACTCCAAATGCAATGACATCCACATTCATAAAAGAAACTTTAGTAAAGCTCAAAACTCACATTGTACCACACACAATAATATTGGAAGACTTCAACACCCCTCCCTCATTAATGGACAGATCCTGGAAACTAAAACTAAAAAGATACACAGTGAAACTTGTAGAATTTATGAAGCAAATACGTTTAGTTGATATCTATAGAACATTTTATCCTAAAACAAACGAATGTCCCTTCTTCTCAGGACTTCACGATGCCTTCTCCAAAATTGACCATACACTCAGTCACACAACATGCCTCAACAGATATAAAATTATTGAAATAATTTCCTGCTTCCTATCAGATCACCACAGACTAACTTCAACAATAATATAAATAATTGAAAACCCACATACACGTGGAATGTGTACAACAATCTAGTCAGTGACAAAACAGTCAAGGAAGAAATATAGAACTAAATTAAAGACTTTTCAGAGTTTAATGAAAATGTAGCTACAACATACTGCAAGTTATGGAACACAATGAAAATAGCCCTAAGAGGGACACTCATAGCTCTCTCTGAATGCCTCTAAAAAAACCGGAGAGAGGATATAGGAGTAGGTTGACATCACACCTTAACACTATAGAACAAAAGGAAGCAAATTCACCCAAAAGGAGTTGAAGTCAGGAAATAATCAAACTCAGTGCTAAAATCATCCAAGTGGAAACAAAGGAACAATACAAAAATAATCAAACAAACTGGGAGCTTGTTCTTTGAGAAAATCAACAAGATAGATAAACCATTAGACAGACTAAATACAGAACACAAGAACAGTATCCAATTTAGCAAAATCAGAAATGAAAAGGGAGAAATAACACCAGAAATTTAGTAAATTTTAAATATCATCAGATCCTACTATTCAAGGCTGTACTCAACAAAACTTGAAAATCTGGATAAAATGGACACTTATTTAGACAGATATCAGGTACCAAATTCAAATCAGGATCAGAGAAACCCTGTAATTACTTCTACCACTGTGAGGAGCCGCCCTCACGGTCACCAATACAAGATGGCACTGACAACACCATTGTCACCATTGCTCATGGTGAGTACGCTCAGGCGTCAGGGTATCTTTCCATTACCTGAGCCCTGCCTCTCCAATGGCGTCATCAGGCTGATGGTGGGCAGACAATTCCGGTGATTCACGTCTCCAACCGTATTTCTAACCATACTTTGCAACCTATATAAGGGAGGGGTTTTCTGCTCTCTGGGTCTCCTGTCTTGAAGCTGTTCATCTATCTCTGGAGATGTATTAAAGCTTTACTGCAGAAAGATCTGAGTGTCCTGCATGTGTTCTTGCTGGCGAGATGGTAGCGCAGGTCATCCGGTGCCATAAACCCAGGATCAACATCGCTGGCATTGAGGAGAACCCCTGGAGATGGGGTGGATTCAGAACTGCAGGGAAAAGGTAAGTTTGGAGTGGTATGTCTCATCGTGACCCTCTTATCCCTATTGATTTCGGTCTTAATCTAGATGCACCCTAGGAAGGGGCAGTAGAAGCTCTAGTCATGGTTGCCCTGGCCCTCATTCTGATTCTTATTCTGTCCATCGAGGCTGGTGCTGAAAAATGAGGTGTTGTCAGTCCGATGTAGATAAGTGGCAACACTGAGGTATCTTCTAAGCCTTCCGTAGATAAGGGAGCAGAGCACTGTGTTTACTTTCGCTTTGTTTAAGGAGTACTATAAATGGGGTGTAGATCAAGAGCAGGGACTCACTCTATCATGGCCTCCTCAAAGTCAGTGATCACTGCATTACAGGCAGGTTGCCTCCAGTACGCTGCAGAACTTTGTTAAGGAAGTGGATCGCATTTCTCCCTGGTATTCTTGTTCGGGGTCTCTAACTGTAGCCTTATGTAGTAAGCTAGGAAGTGACCTTGACCTTAAGCATAAAGAGGGAGACTTACACCTGGGCACCAAGGCATTTGCAAGCTAATATAAAACTGTCTAGAGGATGAAACCTGCCAAACAGCCAATGTGGAGGGACAGGGAATACTAGAAGAGGTTCAGGACAGTATGTCAGAAACCTAACAGAATGAGAGAATGGGAGCTTGAAAAAAGAAAGACATGTCTAAGAAAAAGGGCCCTCCCAGGGATTCAGAAGGAAGGGGAGAGAGAAAAGAGGGCAGTAAAACTGATCCCTCTACTAAGAAAAAGCCACACATGTAATGCAACATTGCCTTGAAGCTTGGGGACAAACCAAATTTCTTAGAACCGATAATGGACTGGCCTACACCTCTCAAAATTTTCAACAATTCTGTCTACAGAGGAATGTAACTTATTTAACTGGTTTGCCATACAGGGACAAGGCATTGTGGAACGTGCCCACCACACTGTTAAAACTTACCTTATCAAAAAGAAAGGGTGAGTCGATGAGGCTCTTACCCTTAACACTGAGAGTGGACATCTCCATGGTACTCTTTACTCTTAATTTTTTGAATATTGATGAGCAAGGCCACACTGCAACTGATCGTCACTGTTCAGAACCAAACAGATCTAGAGAAATTATCAAATGGAAAGTTGTCTTAACTGGAAAATGTAGAGGCCTGCATCCTATTTTAATAAGATCCAAAGGAGTTATTTGTGTCTTTCCACAGGAAGAAGACAATCCCCTTTGGGTTCCAGAATGCCTCATCTGAAGGATCTCCCCTTCAGAAGATGTGGACAAAAGAGGGAATTCTGGAAACAACGATGGATAATGACCCTTCTACTGGAGATCATGGTTCCTAGTATATCGGGGGAATTGTGTTGGGGTATTATGTCTAACATTCTGTTCATGCCTGTCATGCACAGTGCACAAGTTTTTCCACATTTCTTTACTACTGATAGGGAGCTGGGACTTGCCTTTTTACCATTAGATGGACAAATTCAGGTTCTGATGGAAAATAGAACTTCTACCTCAAAGGAAGCCTGTGCTTTGTAATGATCTCTGACTTGAAAGACCAACGCCAGTGTATATCCTTCTAAAATCAATCAGTGGCCTGGTTGAAAGCAGCTGCTTGGGGAACCCACTCTGAAATAATAGCCAATGCCTTGATAATTCAAGGCTGGAGGCCTAGTCATAAATCCAGGAAAGCACTGCCCCAGCAACCCAGAAAGGCACCCTTTTGTAAAGGAAGATCCTCAGAGGACTCCATGCTTCCTTGGACTGGGTGCCAGGCCAGAAAAACCTTTTGGGTGGTTGAAGGATTTTTTTTCCTTTTCCCCACATGTAAGTGTAGAGATTAATGAAATCCTTGCTGGACATGATTTTAACTTCATGGATTCTGATTGGGCAGATGCTAACCCTTTTGATCAATGGTTACTTTGTGGGGTTAATGAGAGCTGTACCGATCTTTCACCTATGGCAACGATTGGAGGTGGATATAGTGAAAAGGTCCAAATGGGTTTTGAGTGGTAGGGCACTTTGAGTGCTGGTTTGGGGTCTTTCGATTGGTCCTCCTCTAATACTAAATATAAATCATTTAAAAGGGTGAATTATACTGTCACCCCGGTTTGTGTTTGACCCCCTTTCTGTGGGTTGTAAGTAATAAAAGTTTAAATAATAATCAATTAGAATTAGATTGCTTGCTTAATGAAAGTTTCTATACCCTGTGTTGGGATGCTACTAAGTATTGCTTTGCTTTGGTTACTCATGTGCCTAGATTTTTTCCAGTTCCTGTGGAAGCCTCTAGAATTTAAGCTTATTTAGAGAAAAGAGAGATTTTGGAATCTCTGCTATTATAGTTGGCTTGGTAGCAACAGCAGCAGTAGCTGCCTCTGTCACTGTTTCGGCCCTGGCCTTGTCTGCTACGGTTCAGACAATGCAAACTATAAAATGACCTTTAGGCAAGAGTGACATTGGCCCTGAACAGCCAGGCAATGGCCAACTCCCAGATACAGAGAGGCCTCATGTTGGTAAACCAACGGATCGATCTGGTCCAAGAGCAGGTGTATATTCTTTGGCAAATGCCTCAGCTGGGTTGCAAACATAAGCTGCCTAGCGTCTGTATCACCTTACTACAATTTCAGAATTTTACAAGAGCAGCTAACCTGTAAAAGGCTTTGTCTTGTTATTTGTTACAGAATTGGACCATAGAATTTGAACAGACACTCCGGGAGCTGAGGATCACCATCTTATAAGTCGATTCAACATGTCTTGACCTGTCATTGATGGAAGGATTTTCTACCTGGATTTCTGCAGCATTCTCCTACTTCAAGCAATGGGTGGGGGTGGTTTGTTTGGAGTGGCTGTGTACAGTGGAGTACTGCTCCTACTATGGATGATCTGCAAACTTAAATCCCAAACAAGGAGGGACAGGATGGTAGTAACCCAGGCACTTGTTGCTTTGGAGCAGGGTGTTTCCCCCGATATATGAATATCGATGATGCTCAAGCAATAAGGTTGCTGGACATCCAGCTCCACAAAACCCTGAGGCGAGTCTTGCTGCATGGGTTGGAGCGGGTGTGCTTTAACAACCCAGGTGAGTTTTGTGGCTAAGCACTGCACTGGAATGGCGTTGTGGTGTAATTTGAGCTTCTTTCTGGGAGATATGTCATCTTTCAAGAAGGTTGAGTGTCCTAGTGTCCTTCCCCCCAGGAAAAACGACAGGGCAGCTGACCAAGACCCCTCTGGGTGACGAGCCTGGAAGGAGGTTTTGTGTAAGGCCCCTATGCTTGCACAGTGGGAATTTGACCTCTATCTCCACTATCCATACTGTGTGGCCTGTTGCTTCTAACATAAAAGAAAAGGGTGAGATGTGAGGAGCCGTCCTCACGGCCACCATTACAAGATGGTGCTCACAACACCATTGTCACTATTGCTCGTGGTGAGTGTGCACAGGCATCGGGGTATCTTTCCATTACCTGAGCCCTGTCTCTCCAATGGCGTCATCAGGCTGATGGTGGGCAGACAATTCCGGTGGTGCATGTCTCCAACCATACTTCTAACTGTACTTCACAGCCTATATAAGGGAGGGGTTTTCTGCTCTCTGGGTCTCCTGTCCTAAAGCTGATCATCTATCTCTCGAGATGCATTAAAGCTTTACTGCAGAAGGATCCGAGTGTCCTGTGGGCATTCTTTCTGGCAAGACTGTAGTGTGGATCATAACACCTCTAAAGAATTAGAAGCAATCGTTAATAGTCTCCCAACCAAATATAAGCCCAGGGTCTGATGGGTTTAGTTCAGAATTCTATCAGATATTCATGGAGACCTAATACCAATACTCCTCAAACTATTATGCAAAATTAAAAGAGAAGGAACACTATTTAATATGTTCTATGAAGCAAGATTACAACTATACAAAACCTAATGAAGAAAGGAAACTTTATTCCAATTTCCATTATGAATATCGATGCCAAAATAGTAAATAAAATCCTTTCAAAACGAGTCCGAAAATACATCAAAAGGATAATCCATCATGACCTAGTTGGCCTCCTTCTTATGATTCAGGGAGAGTTTAATATCGAAAATCCATCAATTAAATCCATTATAGAAAAAAAAAAAACAAAAACAAAAACAAAACAAAAACTCAACTACAAAAACCACATGATTATTCGATTAGATGCTGAGCAAATAGTTGGATAAATACAATGCCCATTCATAATAAGTCCAGGAAAGACCAGGAATTCAAGGCATACACCTAAAAAAAAAAAAAAAAAAAAAAAGAAGAAGAAGAAGAAGAAAAGAAAAGAAAAGAAAAGAAAGCCCAGGATTTAACTTTAATCTAAATGGTCAAAAACCAGAAGGAGTCCCACTAAAATCTGGGACTGGACAAGGCTGCCCACTTTCTCCCTACCTATTCAATAGAGTACTTGAAATACTAGCCAGAGCAATTACACACATTAAAAAAAAAAAAAAAAAAAAAAAAAAAAACAAAAAAAAAAACGAAAACAGATGAATACAAATTGGAAAGGAAGAAGTCAAAATTTCTCTATTTCCAGAAGATATGATAGCATGTATCTATGACCCCAAAAATTACAACAAAGAAAAGCTAATCCTGATACACATTTTCAGCTTAGGAGCTGAATTTAGAATTAATTTGAACATAACAGTGGAATTTCTCTGCCGAAAAGACAAATAGTATGAGAAAGAAATTAGGGAAAAACATGCTTCATAGTAGTCACAAATAATATAAAATTACTTGGTGTGACTCTGAGAAAGTGAAATATATGTATGATAAACACTTCAAGTTTCTTCAAGAAAGAAATCAAAGAAGATCTCTGAAGATGGTAAAATCTCCCATGCTAATGATTTGGCAGGATTAATATAGTAAAAATGGCTATCTTTCAAAAAGCAATCTGATATGCATTGCAATCACCATCAAAACTCCAACTCATTTCTTCACTGAGTTAGAAAGGGCAATTTGCAAATTCATCTTGAAAAAAAAACCTACTATATCCAAAACTATACTCAACAATAGAAGAATGTCTTTTGTAATCACCATGCCTGACCTCAAGCTGTACTACAGAGCAATTATGATAAAAACTTCATGGTACAGGAATAGTGTTAGACAGGTAGATAAATGGAACAGAACTGAAGACAGAGAAATGAACCCAAACTCATGAGGTCACTTGATCTTTTACAAAGGAGATAAAACCACCCAGTGGAAAGAAAATGGCATTTTCAAAAAATGGTGCTCGCTCAACTGGCAGTTAGCATATTGAAGAAAGCAAATTGATTTGTTCTCATCTCATTGTACAATGCTCAAGTCTAATTGGATCAAGGAACTGCACATAAAACCAGAGACACTGAAACTTATAGAGGAGAAAGTGTGGAAGAGCCTCGAAGACAAGGTTAAATGGGGAATATTCCTGAACAAAACAGCAATGGCTGTTATTATAAGATTAAAAATAGACAAATGGGACCTCAAAAATTGCAAAACTTCTGTAAGGCAAGGGGCACTATCATTAGAACAAAACGGGGAAAAAGTCTTTATCAATGCTAAATCAGATAAGGGACTAATATTCAATATATACAAAGAACTCAAGAAGCTGGATTCCAGAAAATCAGATAACATTATTTTAAAAAATGGGGATGGTTCTAAACAAAGAATTCCAAATTAAGAAACACTGAATGGCTGAGAAGCACCTCATAAATGTTCAAAATCCTTAATCATCAGGGAACAGAAAGTCAAAGTAACCCTAAGATTCCACCTCACAGAACAGAATGGCTAAGATCTAAAACTCAGATGACAATAGTTGCTGGTGGGTATGTGGTGAAGTAGGAACACTCCTCCATTGCTTGTGGAATTGCAAGTTGGTACTACCACTCTGGAAAGCAGATGGGGTTTCCTCAGAAAAGTGGTAATAGTTCTACTGAAGATCCAGCAATAGTCCTCCTTGGCATATATCCACAAGATATTCCAACTTGTAATAAGGATACATGCATCACTATGTTCATAGCATCCTTATTTATAATAGCAAGAAGCTGAAAATAAACCTGATGCCCATCTTCAGAGGAATGAATACAGAAAATATAGTACATTTACATAATGAAATACTACATTACTATTAAAATCAATGAATTCATGAAATTCTTAGACAAATGGATGGATCTGGATGATATGTTCCTAAGTGAGATAACTCAATCACAAAAGAAAGCACATGATATATACTCACTGATAAGTGGATGTTATCCTTGAAGCTCAGAAAAAAACAAGGTAAAATTTGCAAAACCCATGAAACTCAACAAGAAGGAAGACCAAAGTGTGGATATGTCGTTCCTTCTTAGAATTGGTAACAAAGATCCATGGAAAGAGTTACAGAGAAAAAGTTTGGAACTAAGACTGAAGGAATCCAGACACTGCTTCATTCTGTGATCCATACCATAAACAACCACCAAACCCAGATTCTGTTGAAGAGCCAAACAAGAGCTTAGGGACAGGAGACTGATATAGTTGTCTCCTGACATGATCTGCCATTTCCTGACAAATACAGAAGTGGATGCTCACAGAAATCCATTGGACTGAGCACAGGGTCCCTAATTATGGAGCTAGAGAAAGTACACAAGGAACATTCTATGAGGAAAAACAACTAACAAGTACTCCCAGAGTTCCCTGAGATTAAATCTCCAATCAAAGTAAACATAAGTTGTGACTTATGCCTACAGCTGCATATGTAGCAGAGGATGGACTAGTATGTCATCAATGGGAGGAGAGACACTTGTTCTTGTAAAGTTCCTATGACCAAGTTTTGGGAATGCCTGGGCCAGGAATTGGGAGTAGGTGTGTTGGAAAGCAGGGATAGAGGGGAGAGGACTGGGATTTTTGGAGGGGAAAACAGAAAAGGGAATAACATTTGAAATGTAAAAAAAAAAGAAAAAAAAAGAAAAAAAAAGAAAATAAATAATAAAAAAGGAATGAAATAAATTATTTGTAATGTTCTTGAAATAAATTCAGGTTTTGCAAACATATTATTGGAACAATGTTCAGGTATTTTCCGGTGGCAAAATCATAACAAGTTATTTTTTATCAACATATTGTGACTACAATGTCAAGAGTAGTTATATGTGTTGCTAAAACTCGGGTATAAGAATATATAGATATAGATAGATAGGTAAAATTTCAAATGAACTATATAAAATCTCTGAGAAAAGACTTCTTCCGTTTCAGGTTACTAGGTAAAAGTCTAGTGAACTGCAAAACACACAATTAATACCCAACACTGAATATGCAGTAACCTTCAGAAAGAGACTCCTCCGAAATATTTATGTCATCTTCTTCATCATCAAGTTCCAAAAGTAATAAGTAATCTTCCTTTGGAATCACCATCATTTTCTTAAGAGCCATTCTTCTCTTAAAAACTATAATGTCTTCTTAGTTAAAAAAAAAAATGGAAAAAAAGAGAAAAAAAAATATGATCTTCCTCCTTCATTTAACCCTCAGAAGCCGTAGGAAAAGGCAGATCGGGAGGTTTTTCCTCACATAGTGGCCTCTTGGGACTGAGATTTCTCTCCAGTCACACATCCTTTAACAGTCCAATAACCCTGATCAGAGCTGGTTATCTCTTCCAGGTCATTCAGAAGTGAACTCCTTCACAACCGCACCTTTCCTTGCTTGTCGGCTCAATGGGAAAAACAAACAAACAAACAAACAAACAAACAAACAAAACAAAGCAAAACAAAGACAAAAACAAAAAAAAGCAAAACAAAAACAAACCAAAACAAAAACAAAAAACAAAAAAACAAAAAACAAAAATAAAACAAATAAAAAACAAAACAATAACAAAAATAAAAAACAAAACAAAATCAAACAAACAAACAAACAAATAAATAAAACGTTATCAGGAGAGACCCACATGTAGTACTCTGAGGACCCTTTGTGATGCCAGATGGAGAAAACAGGTCTCATCCAGGGATTTCACCCTTTGGCTGAATATACCCTGTGTATGCTGTCATGGAGTACCAAGCACCATTGATTAGAAGGGAGGTCTCAGGAGGTGGAAATGAGCTACCATCTTTAAGAAAAATGATTTCCAGTTTCTAGGTTGATAAGCATTTGCAGACTTGAAAAAACATGAACAAATGTGTAACATGAAAGTACTGGAAATGGCACTACTAATTTCAACTGTAATATTTTTTGTTATTTATTTATGTGCATAAAAATTAAAATGTGTGTACTTTTTCTGTATGTACATACCCACAACAGAACAGTCCATGCTGTCCTAATAGATCAGAAGAGAACATCCAGATTCACTACAATCCCTGGTAAACTCCCACCTCCACCTTCCTAGTACTGAGCTTGATTACAAGAGTGTGCTAGGATGTGCAGGCCCTCTCTCCCTCACTTATGTGCTTGGATGCCCAGCCCCTTTTTCTCCCTTATGTGCTAGAGTGCTCAGGAACTCTCTCTCAGCTATGTGCTATGCCCTCTCTCACTTCTGTGCTAGTCTGCTCATGCCCTCTCTCTCACTTATACCTCTATAGCCTACAGAAGCTAAAAGAGAGCAGTGATTCTCTAAAACTGTAGCTGTGCATAAATTGTAAGCCACTATGTGGGTGCATTGTGCCCGGTCCTCTTCATAGAACAGGTGCTTTTTGTTTGTTTGTTTGTTTGTTTGTTTGTTTTTTGAGAGAGGGTTTCTCTGTGTAGACCTGGCTGTCTTGGAAATCACTCTGTATACCAAGCTGGTCTCAGACTCAGACATTCTTGGCCTCTGCCAACCAAGTGATGAGAATAAAGGAATAAAGCACCACTGCCCAAACAACAGTTGCTCTTATCAGCTAATTTTCCACTTTTCAACTAATCTAGTGTGTACTTCATGTATCTTTAGGGCATTTCTCCCATTTACTTTCAAGGTGGAGGGTGTTTCCACCAGAACAGGGACCCAAAGTGGGATCCGTGGCACCATGGCATGGGTGTTTATTGTTACATGCCAACATTGAGAAATCCATCAAGAATCATTGGAACAGACTTCAAATGAATCACTTGAAAGAATATAATCAAGAAAGGGGGGTAAACCAGACTGTGGGAGATGTATAAATAATCTGGTTTACCAAAGTTTTATTGAACCCAGTGATCTCTACTCTGATATTAGTATGTCCATAAGAGTCCTGGGAGGCATCATGTATTCCCCAGTGCTGAGCAAATCTTGAGATGCCAGTAAAAGAAGCCTTTACAACTGCTCCTCCCTGGATAAAAATCAAAGGATTGAAATCTGTACAATTGCCATTTACTCCTCAAAGCACTCACTTGTGAAAGGAATGCATTCTAAAGTCCTGAATGAAAAATCACTTTTTCATAAAAAATTCATTCTTTGGGTCATCTGTCATGTTGGAAGAAAAGGAAAAAGTTTTACTCTGATCTGCCCAACAAGTGATGGAGGATCGACAATCAGATCAAGGCAGGATCAGACCTTCATCTTCCAAGACACAATGAGGGGCTATTTTTGGTTGGTGGGGACGTTCTTTGTCTGAAAAGTTAGGTCGTACAAATGTACCATTAACCCAAATTGCATCCTGCCAAAAGGTCCGATTTGTAAAGGTTATATCTACATTAGAAGTATCTTGGGTTGTGCTCACCCAACCTCCTCGGTGCTCATTAAACCTCCCTAAAGCTCAGGCTGGGAGGTTGATACAATGTCCTTGTCCATTAATTTGAAAACATAAAAAACCCTGTTCTAGTAAGGACTGATTTTCTCCTAATGATAATAACGAGTTGGATCATAGGGTAAATATGGCAAATCTACTGTTTTATTAGTAGTAAAGAATTTTGGAAAAACTATAGTATCATGGCGAACTGACATTGGTTTAGGGAAAGTCGAGAGAATAGCACATATCTGTTCACCCATTATACTAGGAACCTGAGACAAGTTCAGCATTGTCAGGATCAGGAACAGTCCTCAGGAGGACAGCATTTTTGCACCATTCTTGATGAATATCCTGCTGGTGAGTCAATCCGGCAGCAAAAATGGGTTGTCTTCACTCTGTGGAAAAACACAAACAGCTCCCCGGGATCTGATTAAGATAGGATCCGGGCCTTTCCAGAGACTAGTTAAAACATCCTTCCGTTTGACCATTTCTTTTGGTCTATCAGGGTCTGAGCTATGTCGCTCAGCTGCAGAACGTCCCTGCTCGTCAAGATTAAAAAAATTAAGTGTAAAGAGTGACATAGATACTGCTACTCTTGGCACTGAGGGCAGAGTCTCATCAACTCCCCCTTTTTGTTTTATAAGATAAGACTTGAGTGTGTGGTGGGCACATTCCACAATGCCTTGTCCTTGAGGATTATAAGGAAGGCCAGTCAAGTGAGTGACATCCATTTAATGACAAAATTGTTGAAATTTAGTAGAAGTATATGCTACTCCATTAACCGTTTTAAGAATTGTGGCCTTGCCCCAGCACTCCACACTTCTAGGCAGTGCTGTATAACATGAGAGGCTTTTTCCCCTGTTAAAGGTGTGGCAAACATTACACCATTGCAGGTGTCAAAGGAAACATGTAAGTACTGATTTCTCCCAAAGGAGGAAATATGAGTGTCATCCATTTGCCAGACTTGTAATGGCCTAATGCCTCGAGGGTTTACCCCTACATGAGGTGTAGGCAAAAATTGACAACTACGTATGCACATAAGGCAGAGGTTCACTAGGACACTGAAGCCAACAATCCCGAGGCCGAGCAGCAAGCTGGCTTTCACCAGTCGTTGTTGGACTTTTTCTGCACTGAGTAGCTTGCATTTTATCTTGCAGGTACCCTTCTCCCTTATAATGAACTGCTTCCTCCTCCAAGTCCGTTTCCTCAGAGGAGCTAAGCCCTTCATCAGATTCTGAGCTACTAAGAGCTAGCTGCTTAAACTCATCTAGTGGCACGTAGAGGCTCCTTTCCTTATGTGCCTCTCCATCTGGATCTCCCTTCTTCTCTCCCTTTCCATCCCTTTTCTAATCTCTCCCAAGGCATTCTTTTCTTTTTATATCTTTTCCTCGGGATCAAGGCCCATGAAAAGGCCTAAATGACCCTAAGCAAGCATACCATGGTGCCACATGGTCTATCTCCCTGACAAATCCCTCTAAGGTATTAGTGGCACATTTTAGGCCACACTGCTTCAGGACCGAGTGTAAGGCCACTATTATAGAATGCGAGATTCTCATACTGCCGCTGTACAGGCCTGACTGTGACTGAAAATGGACGCTGTCCAGGCACTGTCCAGTCCTGACCGTGACTGAAACTGGTCGCTGTCCAGGCGCTATCCAGGCCTGACCGTGACTAAGAACCAGTCAGCAGTGGAAGCAGTGGAAGAAAAACGAAACTGAAAGGAAAAGTGCAATCGCTGTGCAAACAATCAAAAGGGTGTCTAACTCTGGAGAAATTTCAAAACTGTATGTACCTTGCAGAGCCTTTCATCCCGCAGTTCTGATTCCGCCCCGCGAACAAGGTATCTTCCTTGCACTGGTGTGATGGTATAAAGTTCCCGGGTTCCTCGGTGCCACTTATTGCATCACACTCGACCGGCAAGAAAGAAGCAACAAACCGGAATCTTCTGTGGCAAAAGATTTATTGCTTACTTATCAGGAAGACCATGATCCGGGAAAATGGCGCTGCTTATATAGCCAACAGCATGACGTTTCAGCACCTGATGTGACGTGACAGCTCCTGATTCGTTGCTTGCCCATCACCCCACTATTATGCCCCAAGAATGGACAGTGACTAGGAGTGAGTTCACTCTTGCACCTGCGTACAAGGCTTGTTTACTAGTTAGGCACAGGGGAGGCCATCACCATCTTATAATGGCGATTGCTTGTGGCACGCACGCGATTTCTCAGTGATTGCTTGTGGCATGCACGCGATTTCTCAGGGCATGGCACTACACAGCCGTCTATATAAAAATGAAAATGTAATTAAGGATAAAAGTGATACAGGAGAAATGGGTAACAATTCAAGGAGGAGAAGATAGGGGTGAATTTGCTAAAACTCATTTATGTGTATGTAGAAAGTTCTTACCCAACAAATTTAAAACAAAGTAAGTAAGTAAGTAAGTAAGTAAGTAAGTAAGTAAGTAAGTAAGTAAGTAAGTAAATAAATAGACAAATATATATGTATGCATGTGCATATCCGATTGGTGTGTGTGTGTGTGTGTGTGTTCATATAAGCTTGTAGGTATGTCGCACCTGTGACTAGAGGAATGCAATCATGCAGTATCTTTCTTTATGTCCTATGACGCATTGTGTTGATTAGAATATATTTTGCCCATGGTATGTGGCATTATTACAAGGTGTTGGCTTGTTAGAGGAAGTGTATCATTGTGTAGGCTTGCTTTTGTGTAGTGCTCAATCTCTGCTCAGAGACAAAAATCGATCCTCTTCCTTGCTACCTGTGGCCACAAGCTTCCTTCTGGTAGCCTTCAGACTAAGATATAGACCACTTAGTTCCTTCCCCAGCACCTCCTCTACCGGGGTGCTGCCATGCTTCCTACCAAGATAATAATGTACTGACCCTCTGAAACTGTAAGACAACCTCATTTAAATTTTCCTTATAAGAGTTGCCTGAGTCATGATGTCTCCTCACATCAATGAAACCCTATGGAACATAGGCAGTATGTTAGACTGATTTTTAATGCTTACAAGATAATTGCAACCAGCCTGCAAGCACAAAGTAAAGATGATGAATGAGTTGCTGTATTTTTTTTCTCCATCTACCCAAGGGACTTCAGACACTCCCAGATATGCTGGACTGCACCTGAATCTTACTACATCACTAGAGGTGTCCCCATCATCTTTGAGATCTGAGCAAGGAACTGTGGGACCTTTCTCATCTAAAGCAACTAAATCTAAGGAAACAACTGTAGGGTTTTCTGCATCTGCTCAGGGTACTGGGGGGCATTCCTTATCTGCACAAGCCACAGTAGGAAAGCCAATGTCTGCAAAGCAGTCTGTGGGAACTTTGCCTCCCACTCCAGGACCTTTAGGGTCCACACAAATCACTCGGATCTGATCAGAAGCTTTTGGGAATTTCTTCCTCTTCACCAGGAACTCTAGGCTCTTCTTCTTCCATAGAGCCTTCTGGACATTGCCTTTCTGACCAAGCGTCTTTAAATCTGTCCACAACTAGGCAAGGGAGTGTACAAACTGTGCCGTCTTCTCCAAAGACTGTGCAACATCCAACTTATTGCCAGAAATGTATGAGGTTTTCTCCCCTTTCTGAACCTTCTGGACAAAGATCCCCAGCTTCCTCAAGGGATATTGGGCTGTTACTACCTAGCCAGAAATCTCAAAAATCCATTTCATATTCACCAGCAGATGGGAATCACTCACCATCTGTACTAGGATCTCAGGAGCATCCTCTATCTAGTAAAGACTCTCAAGGATATGTGCTATCCTCTCAAAAGTGTAAGGACTTTTCCACAGCTGCAGAGGGGATTTTGCCTTTGCAAAGTTCTTTGTCATCCACACGAAGGAATCTAGAACCTTCCGTAGATTCCACAGGGATATTGCTCATGGGACAATGTAAACACACAGAGACTACCTCGGGTCCTTTGCCTCTAGTGAGGGAGAATACTGAATCTTCTACATATGCTTTGCCTACCCTAGGACCTTTGCCACCATCACCTCGAGAACCTGGTACACATTCATCTTTTACTCAAGGAGGTGCAGAAACATTCCCATCTAGTCCCGGGAACCTAGCACATTTGCAATCATCCCAGGGGCCTCTGACACATTCCATCTCAGCCCAGGCAATGACTCATATCTCTGGATCTGCTGAAGGGGCTCTACTGCATTCAGCTCCTTCCCCAGCAGTTTCAGAAACAAATGAATATTCTCCTTCTACCTGAGGGACTTCAGACACTTCCAGATGTGCTGAACTGCACCTGGATCATACTACATTATTACAGGTGTCACCATCATCTTTGAGATCTGAGCAAGGATCTCTGGGACCTTGCATACCTGAAGGGACTAAATCTAAGGAAACAACTGTAGGGTTTTATGCATCTGCTCAGGGCACTAGGGGTCATTCCTTATTGGCACAAGCCAAAGTAGGAAAGTCCATGTCTGCAAGGTAGACAGTGGGAACTTTGCCTCCCACTCCAGGACCTTTAGGGTCCACCCAAATCACTCGGGTGGTCTCAGAGTCTTTTCCATCTGATCAGAAGCCTCTGGGAATTTCTTCCTCTTTACCAGGAACTCTAAGCTCTTCATCTTCCATAGAGGCTTCTGGAAATTCCCTTTCTGACCAAGGGTCTCTAAAACTGTCCACAACTAAGCAAGGGATTGTAAAAACTGTGCCATTTTCTCCAAAGACTGTGCAACATCCAACTTATTGCCAGAAAGGTATGAGATTTTCTCCCCTTTCTGAACCTTCTAGACAAAGATCCCAACTTTCCTCAAGGGAATTTGGGCCATTACTACCTAGCCAGAAATCTCAAAAATCCATTCCATATTCACCAGCATATGTAACACATTCATCATCTGTACTAGGTTCTCAGGAGCATCCTCTATCTAGTAAAGACTCTCAAGGATATGTGCTAACCTCTCAAAAGTGTAAGGACTTTTCCACAGCTGCAGAGGGGACTTTGCCTGTGCTAAGTTCTTTGTCATCCACCCGAAGGAATCTAGAACCTTCGGCAGATTCCTCAGGAATATTGGGCTTGGGGCAATGTAATCACACAGAGACTACCTCGGGCCCTTTGCCTCTAGTGAGGGAGAATTCTGAATCTTCTACATATGCTTTGTCTACTCTAGGACCTTTGCTACCATCACCTTGAGAACCTGGTACACATTCATCTTTTACTCAAGGAGGTGCAGAAACATTCCCATCTAGTCCTGGGACCCTAGCACATTTGCAATCAGCCCAGGGGCCTCTGACACTTTCAAGCTCAGCCCAGGCAATGACCCATATTCTGGATATGCTGAAGGGGCTCTACTGCATTCAACTCCTTCCCCAACAGTTTCAGAAACAAATGAATGTTCTCCATCTACCCAAGGGACTTCAGACACTTTCAGATGTGCTGAACTGCCCCTGGATCTTACTACATCACTACAGTTGTCACCATCATCTTTGAGATCTGAGCAAGGAACTCTAGGACCTTGTTCAACTGAAGAATGCCATCTAGAAGTGACTAAATCTAAAGAAACAACTCTAGGGTCTTCCACATCTGCTCAGGGCACTGAGGGGATTTTTTTATCTGCACAAGCCACAGTAGGAAAGTCCCTGTCTGCAAAGGAGACTGTGGGAGCTTTGCTTCCCACTCCAGGACATCTGGGGTCTACCCAAAATACTCAGGTGCGACCAGAATCTGTGTCATCTGAGCAGATGTCTCTGGGAATTTGTTTATCTTCACAAGGAACCCTAGGTTCTTCATCTTTCCAAGAGGCTTTCGGACATTTCTGTTTTTCCCAAGGGTATCTAAAAGCCCAATTTTAAACAGGGGAATACACAAAGTGTTTCATTTGCTCAAGATACTTTGCATCCTCCAACTTCTTGTCAGACAGAAGTAGGATTTTCTCCAACTGCCCATCATTTTGCACAAAGATCCCCAGGTTTCCCAAGGGACACTCGAACTTTCCTACCTAGCCAGAAATCTCAAGAAACCTTTTATCCTACACCATCAGTACTGGGTGTTCAGGAACAACTTGTATCTACTCCAGAGGTTCTAGAAGCTTTGTCATCTTTTCAAAAACACAAGAAATTTTCCAGGGCACAAGAGGGAACTTTGCTCATGCAAAGTTCATTTTTCCCCAAACAAAGAAATCAAGAAAATTCAACAGATGCCACAGGGATATTTGCACAATATGAAGAGTCACACAGTGCTTTAGGCCTTTTTTCACAAGTGAGGCAGGCTGTAGCATCTTCCCAGTCTACTTCAGCAAATCTAGGAACATTGCCACAATCATCGCCAACACCTGGTAGACATTCCTGTTCTGACCAAGGAGGTGCAAAGACTTTCCCATTTGGTCAAGGGTATCTAGCACCTTTGCAATCTGCCCCGGGGCCTCTGAAACTTTCTATCTCAGCCCAGGCAATGATGAATACATCACAATGCTATGAATGTTCTCATAATCCTCTGGGTCTTTCATCCTCAGAACAAAGGACTCCAGGATCTTCTGATTCTGCTCAAGGAGGTGTGAGTCCCAGTCTCTGCACAAGGGGACCATACATCTGTCCACATGTCCACAAAGGTCTACCCAACATTCTACATCTTCCAAAAGGTTTTCAAGTCCTTCTTTACATACACAAGGTATAGGAACTCACTCCACATCTACACACTACACAGTAGCAGACTCACCATCTTTACCAGTGTGTCAGGGATATAACCACCCTGCTCAAAATACAGCAAGGATTTTGAGATCTGACCAGGGATCTCTGAGGATTTCAGCAAATACACAGGCTCTGTAGAAACATTGCTGCCTCCCCAGGGGGCTCTAGGATATTCATCATTTGCATGAGGAGCACAAAAATTTTCAACAGCTACCCCAGGACATGTGATATCCAATGACTCACCTCTGGAACTTGCAATTTCTGCCCAACTTAGTTCCTCACTTTCTTCCCTAAGCCTTTTGGATCTTCCCTTTCCACAGAAGAGCCTTTTGACCTCTCTAAACCTACAGAGGGACCTTTAACTTCATTCCAGGGACCAAATGAGTCTTTGAATTCTCTACAAGGGGTTCTACAAACAGATCCATCTGCTTCAGATCCTTCAGGATCTATGCATTCTTCCAAAGGACCCATGGTAATTTCTTTATCTGATCGCGGAACACTAGGATCTATATCATCTGCCCTAGAGCCTTTGACATTGTCCCTATCTGCTCAAGGGAATCCAGGACATTTGTTATCTGTTCAAGAAGCTGGAGGCCCTTGGCTGTCTTTATAGGGGAACCTGGAAGTTTGTACCTGTACACATGGCAATCCAGGAATATCCAAAGCTTCATCACGAGCTTTGGAAATTTCAGCATCTACCATAGTGAGTCTAGGACCTTCTCCATCTGTCCAATTGGATTTGAAAGAGTAACATTCTGTCTTAATGTCTTGGAGACCTTCCATGTCTGCCCAAGGTGTACTAGAAACATCAATATCTTCCCAAGGGCTTACAGAAACTTCCTTGTTACCTCAAGAGCCTCCAGGACACTGGTTGGAAAAGGAGGCTTTAGGATATTTACCATCCAATCCAGAAGATCTTGGACTTTCTGATTCTTCCCAGGACACACTAGAAATATGGGCATGTATGCAAAATAGTACAGAAATACCATCTGTCACCCAAGAGGTCATAGAATCTTTGTCAGCCACACAAGATTCTCCCAAATTACCAGCTCCTTCACCACTTAGTCCAGAGACAGAAGAACCTCTGACATATACACAATCCATTTCTAAGAGTTCAAAATCTGTGCCAGGGACTCCAGAAGCTTTGGCATCTGTGTTAGGGTCTCTGTGTCTTTTGAAACCCAATGAAGATGCTATGGGCCCTTTAGTATCTGAACAAGGGATCCTGAGAACACCAGCATTTCCCCAGGAAAGTCTAGAACTTTCTCAACCTGCCCAGGGGCCTCTAAAATCTGTGACATCTCACCAAGAAACCGTTGATACTTCCTCTTCAACAGAGTTTCAGGGACTGTCCCTTTGTGCAGAAGGGGACATTATTCCTACCCCTCCTCGTGAAGATGGATGGAGAAATTTCTCTTATCTCAAAAAGAACCCTAGACGTTTGAAATTTAACCAAAGGATATTGAAACATGTCCCAATTCCTGAAAGGGATATCAGATACTGCCTTTCAGAACTTGTTGCCTTAAAATGTATCTCTTCTGCCGTAAGTAGCCTCACATCTTCCAAGTATGCAGAAAAGGAATCCAGTCCTACCTCTACTCCTCAAAGGAGCATCTCCCCCTTAAAATCATCTCAATTGAGTTTCAGATCTAGTATTCTTTGTAAAAAAGTTCTCAGTCATTCTCCTCCTCCAGGAGATTGCCCCACACCTTCTAAATTGAGGAAAACAAGATCAAGCCCTTCCTCTGTAGATCAAGAGGGCCTGAAATATGTGCGCTCAAAACATGCGGGCTGGAAACACTGCCATTCTTCCAAAATTTGGGTAAGAGTTTGCAAATTTAAGAAAGAGGTGTAAAGCTTAAAACTATGACTAACATAAACTTCACCACTTCTGATTCTGCTAAAGGAGCCTGCAGATGCTCACCATCTCATGAGGTGGGCCTCAGAAGTCCCCTACCAAGCCAAGGCATTCACAGACCATCTAAGTCTACTGAAACCCCATCAGAAAAAGCCCCTTCTGACCAATGGGACACCAAAGCTTCCAATTCAGAGCATGAGGTTGATAAGCCATCCTCCATCCTTACAGAAGTGTGCATGGGAACCACTCTTTCTCATGAAGACAGCCTCAGGCATCCCACCTTCCTCATGAGATTCCCAGACACGCTACTTTTACCAAGAGAAAACAGAGGAAAGCCTCTGTTACCCAAGGAGCCCTGCAAGCTTCCCCTACAGATCAAGAATGCATTGAGTCATCTCCAGATGGAGACAGTCCCCATAGAGGTGTGCAACACTCATCATCACCCCAAGAGGATATCAGCCTTTCTTTTTCTACTAAGGAGGACTCAAAACATATTCCTAATGTCCAAGAGGGAGAGAAAACTTCCAGAATTGCCAAACGGGAGCCCATAGCTTTTGTGCCTATCCTATGGGCATTCATACCTCCAAAAGGGAGTACCACATTCCCTTTTGGAACATTCCCTGTTATGCGAAGATATGACAAACATACAATATCTCAAGCAGAGGATGTGGTACCTGCTCTCTCCTGTCCTTGGAGAGACCCATCATTACAATATGAATTTGGGTTCCACCTTTGTGACCTAGGAGGCCACAAATATACACATCATTTGAAAATCAATCTCAACAGGATCGCACTACAAAAGGGGAGTTGTAGTTCTTTCCTCTTCCCTAAAGGAGGTGTCGGACCTTCTCAATCAGACCAATGTGGACTCAGACTTTCCAGTTCTCACCAAAGGGACACTGGCTTTGTGATCCCTGTTTCAGAAAGGCTCAGAATGCTTCAGGCTGAAATAGGTGGCCCCTCAAATGCTCCATCTAAGAAACTGGGCCTCACCGGTGCTTTTTATGACAAAAGAGATATCGAAAATGCTCTAGGAGGCTTACGACTTACTCCTTGCTTCTGACTTCCTCCTTATGCCCAGGGACACACCAGAGCTCCCCAGCCTGCCAAAGGGAACCTGTAAGGCAGTCCATTTCAAGAGGGTGGCCTGGGCCCTACTCTCTCTTACTCTGGCATTTTCAGTTCTTTTTTTATACAGAAGCTGCCCTCATATTTTCCCTTTCTATGCCCCTTATGAACAACATGAATTTAGAACTTTTTCTTTTCATCAACTGTATATCAAACTTACAATTTCCACTCCTAGCTGCCTCAGATGCACATTGAAGCCTCATCTATGCCCCTGTGACTAAAAGCAGGACAAGAATCCCCGTTCTGATTAAGATTAGCTCACAATTGTATCCAGAAGAATGTGCTATATAATTTTCACCTCATTGAGAGAATTATGTGATTCTCCTGAACATTGAGGACCTAGACCTACCTACTAGATCTGATCTAGTCCATGAAAAATCCACTCCCTTGATCTAAGGTGCACCAAGTGCTTCTTATTCTGATCCTCTGACCTAATTACCCCTGTCCAAGGATCAGGACCCGGGTTCCTGAAGTCTCAGAGCTTAAGAGTAGCCAGCACGTTAATGAACCCAGGACATAGACATTAAGCTGACCAGCAAAAATGAGAAAGCCTTGCCATTTTTAGAAGTAGGCAGCAGATTTATCAGGAGAACTAGCTGGGAAATGTCTCCTAGCACACTGGAGATTGATTAAGCTGTTGCATGGCCTGCATGATTTGTGTGTTCTAGCTTCCCAGGAAGTCTCAATCATGAAATATTCAGGCCTTCTCTCCTCTCCACATCGACCCTTGATCTTGTACAGATACAATAGTCTTTGGCATTTCTACTTTCCCCAACATGGTGTGAACCTTTCTGCCTCTAAAGGATGGCATCCTTTATAGATTGTTTGTGGATACATCAACATTATCACTCTGTCAATGGGTCCTCCAAGTCCTGTTTCTGACACACAAACCTCAGAATTATCCCTTCAGCACCAAGAAGACTCACACTGTCCCCCCATGCTTGAAGTGGAGCTTAAATCACTCTCAGTGGCTCAAGGAGTCATCAGGTACACTTTGTCTAAATTAGGAATTCAAAAACACTCCAGGCATTCTTCTCTGGTAAGGTTCAGACCTACAGCTTAAGAACCACAGATCTTCTAAACTACTGTATGGACCAAGGGAACTTCTGATATGCCCATTCTGAACCAGGGATCCTCAGATCATCCCCAATAGCCTAAGTGACCTTCATCTTACCTGTCTAGAACCAATGTGCTGGGGCTGGAGAGATGGCTCAGCAGTTAAAAGCACTGACTTCTCTTCCACAGGTCCTGAGTTCAATTCTCAGCAATCACTTGTTGTACCACAACCATCTGTCATGGGACCTGATGCCACCTTTTGGTGTGTCTGAAGACAATGACAGTATACCCACATACATGAAATAGAACCTATGTGACTCACAAATTACACCAATAACTCAAGGGGGATTCAGATGTAACCCCCGAAATCAAATATGTTAGAAACTCCCCAGTTTTGAAGGCAGCATTATCATATGAGAACCAGAAACCTCAGAATTTCGTTAATTTCCCTCAGAATTACCACTTCAGAACAAAGGTGTCACATAGGTCCTCAATAACTGAAGATGCCCTGATACATATGACATGATAAGCAAAGGACTTATCAACAGACACCAACAACATTTTAAGAAAGCCACAAAGTTGGCTCTTTTACTATCAGCATGCAATAGCATTGATGAAGTTACAATGGGGACTCAGATGTACCCTTCTAGACCCAGGATAATTTATACCTCCAGCATAAATATCAACTCCATCACGTCAGGCCCCCTCAGATGTAAAGTATCCCATAACTTCAAGGGGGCTGACACCCAGTTGGTTTATCTTTTGAAGAGCACCTAAACCTTGCTTCCTCTAATCATAGTATCCCCTGACATTATGTGTGTGCCAAAGGGGTCAGCTGACCTTGAGTAAAACTCTTTATTCTTCCTCCTTCTGCACTGGAAGGGTCTGAGACATGCCTCTCTGATGAAGCAAGGTATAGAACTGACCTTGTGAGTGAGAAGTTTATCTCAAATATTCAGGCTCAGCTCTAGTGTGCTTCAGGCTGAATCCTTGGTACCAAGAATACACAAGAGTTTCAGTCTTTGTTCATGGTGGAATCAGGTCTACCACTCAACTAAGAGCTTCTCCCTCAGACCTTATTGTTTAGGGAATACACTTTTGACCACCAAAAACAAACAAACAAACAAAACAAACCTCACAGAACTCCAGAGTCAAGTCCCATGGCCAATGTATAAAAACCTCAGCCTGGATTCAAGGCTCTCTTTAAGCTGGTCATCAGAAAGGTAACTGTACACTACACCCACACCTGTGTGCTTTGTTGTAAGTTTAATAGACAACAAATCCAGGGACTTTGAGCCAACTTGTCAGAAGAAACCTCAGATTGCTGTCAAATCTTCATGGAGTCCTAAGAGATAAGAATTTTTTAGAGTTCTCTGAAGATGTGGAGGCCTGGAGTGCCTGGAACAAACTCCTCTACAGAAGGTGAACAGGGCAACTCCCCTACTGTCCAACAGGGTTGAGGGACTTTCTACTTTCCAAACCTATAGTATTTTCCTTCCTGTGATGATCAAGGTCATAAAATGTACACCTTTGATGCAATGGGCAATCATAAAAATCCCTTCCGTTCAGGAACCCATGGGATATTTTACCTCTGACCAAGGAGAATTGCTCCCTCTGCTCAAAGTTCACAGAAATCAAGAGGAGGAGGCCAATCCTGGAACCTTATGCCACTTCCTTGAGTATAGTCACATGACATTGTGTGAAATCATCATTATAACTCAGTTCTGGTTGGTTGAACATAATTCTTAGGAGGCAATCATGCTGAGGATACAATCCGAAGCTTTTCATGAATCATGGTATCTATATTTGGTGCCTTGCTAATTCAGCTAAGGATATGGATACCCCAGGCTGTGAAGAACTGTCAGAAGTTGTGGCCATGCTAGGACCTCATGAGCTAAGGTAAGCAATTTAATTTTTGCTCAAAATATTATGGGGAATTTTATACTCTGATCATCTCTCCTGTTACAAGGATATCAGCAACTCCTTTCTCCCCAGGGCTACTCACTCCTTCTACCTTTACTTAAGGAGGCATCACATATTCCCACTGAAGCAAAGGGAGCCTCAGATCATACCAGTTTGTCCAAAGCAGGCTTGGACATACATTTAGGTTGAGGAATCCCACAGAGCTTGCTGATATTATGGACTGAACCTTAGATGTTTTTCCTAATGTTTCTGAGACTTTTCCTTCAGTTCAAGGTAAACTCTAGATTCAAAAAGGTTTCAATGAAGAATCTTTGACATAGATACTCTGTCAAGGAAGAATCTTTGATTTTATCTTTGAATTAGGGAAATATAGACTCACCCTTAAATTTGACCGGGGATTAATACAAATTCTGCTGCTTATGGAGCCTACAGAAAAGCCACTGACATGAAAAACTCAAGCCAATGTTCTTTTTTATTTTTTTCCTCAAGGAAACTTTAAATCAACTTCTCTTGACTATGCTTACCTCAGAAAATCCACTTTTATCCATAGAACCATGAGGTCTATTCCTCTAGGAGGTCCTAAAGTTTCCCTTCAGACCTGGATGGCCAGGCATGCTCAAATAAAAGGAGGGATGCCAAACACTCTGAAATGATGTCCTGGGACATGACAGTAATTATATGAACCCTAATCTAATTTTTAATTTTAAGCCTGTCACTTGAAATGGATCAATTCCATTTTGGTGCCTATGCCTGGGATGCTGCTGTACAGCTTATGGAGAACATAGAGCTAGAGTTTACCAAACAATTTGAAAGAAAACTGCTCTGATTGTTGGCAAGCAAAACTCAAAGTCTCAGAACACATGGGTATTCTGGACTATGAGGACATTTGCACTTGATAAGTTATTTTTGACATCTTCCAATTCCCAAGGTAAACTTTTGTCTGAGGGATTCTGTGACCTTCCTTCTCTTCCTTATCCACCCAACACGTTCTCTTTCTCAAAAATGTCATTCAAATATATGAAGTATATATGTGAATGTATACTTCAAAGTAGTTTTATACCTAGCTGGTCAGCCATATTTCCAAAAGTGACTCCTGTAAACAATGTACCCTAGTCCAGTCTGTTTTGAGGTCCCATAGTCCAAGTTACAAATCAGAGCAAAGTACCTGTGCCATCTGCCTTTAGGCAAGTCAATAGAAATGTAATAACTTCATTAATTCTGCCTAGACCTGGATAGATGAACAAAGTCGAAGAAGTATACTAGCCAGCAACAGTCATTGAAAGCCTTTGGAAGAAAAAAATATGTTGCTGCCATGTCTCTTCTGAATGAACACAAACTATGAAAATACAAACTCTGAATAAGAATTGGAAACTTATGATCATGCCTGGAAACATTCTCCACTCTATAATGTACCAGAGACCATTACTTTTGACAGAGGTGTATATGGCAGTTTCACATTCTGCCTCAAGAGGAGTCTGCCCTCCTCTTTCAGTAGGGCCTTCGAGATTTCCTCTTTTACATGGGGCCCACATTTCCCCATGGTAACTCATTTTTTTCTCACTACACTGAATAGAATGTCAGAACTCTCCTAGGGCTAACATTGCCTTAGACCCTATTGGTCAAATGTCGCCTAAAACATGTATTATGCCTTATAAGGAATATTCCTAATCCTACCAAGTAGCTTTGAATCATTTTTTCCTTAAAGGGATGTCAGACCATAAGAGACTTATACCACTCATTCTACATAAAAGAGAATCTAACATTCCCTGTCTTCCCAGTAGGAATCTGGGCCTATTGTCTACTTCAATTCACCAAGTGGATTTTAGAACTTCAGTTTCTACAAAGGGGGTCCTGGGAAATCAAAGACTATTGAAAGGGCTCTCAGAACTAGCTCCTGTGTCAAAGGGGCGTTTCATACATCTACTCTCTGTACTAGGACACTTCAGGTCCATCTGTGCAATTATTGAACCACCAGAGATTCTCTTCTGGCTGTGCCTCGCAAATACCCCTATTAACTAAGTTTGCTTTAAACATATCCATACAATACATACACGACCAATGACACCTCACATTTTCTATCCTTTTAGATCATAGGACAGAAAATAGAAATCTGAAATTGGCTCTCATATCCTGTGCTTCAAAAATGGTCATCAAAATGCACCATTCCTATCTCTTATTCACAGATGTGTGCAGCTGAACACAGCCTCGAGGAAACATCAATGCTTGCATAACTACTTATGCTGGGAGATTGTTGTGACCACTGACTGGACTCTCAAAGATGTTACACAGGGTATGCATATGGGGGAAATACTTGGAAGCTAGTGAGGCAGAGTCTGAACATTCCTCCAGTACCCAGTGAAGCCTAGAAACTTACCCTGTTGACCATGGGTGAACTGGATATTTCTGACCTGCAAAATATGACTGGGGACCTCTACTTTAGGAACTAAGACATTCACGATTTTTTCTCGGTTGAAGGTGGTCTTGGAACTTACCATTCTGAGAAGAGGTTCTCATAACTCCTATGTTCCCAGGATTCCTCTCACACTCCTTGTTTTTTGAAGTAGCCAAGAGAACTAACCTGGGTGAGGCTGAGTGAGGTTCAGTCTTTTGCTTCCCCCAAAATATGGCCTTGGATCTTGTCCATTTCTGCAAGGGAAGGGGGCATTAACCACTGTGTTTGACCAAAGGAAGGTCCCACTATTCTTTATTCCTAAAATGCTATTAGATATGCTCTTTTGAATAGTAGTGCATGATGCCTTGTATCCTCAAGCATTCACTTATGACTTTGAACTATATCAAATGTATATTCTCTAATTAAGTAAGATTCAAGCCTTTCCCTTTTATAAGGATGACAGGGGAAATATATTGTTTTTCTCTGGTTTGTGGTCCCAGGTCATTCATATATATATATATAGAGAGAGAATTATTGACTGGATCCTATGTTATGCTTTGCAATCCAATTGAATTGTTGTTGCCTATATATGTACATATTAAGACAAACTGAAGGCGGCAACCTAGCCAGGGACAGACATCCAGGCTGTTTGAAAAGGCTTGGAATGTTCTCTGAACTCCCTCAGACTAAACACAGGATGTGAAACTTTTACCAACTAAGGAAGATTTGGAAGCTGAAGAGCAGTGGAGGGACTTCCTTTACTGATCAAGTTAAAAGGGACATTCATACATAACAGGATGTTGCATGGCACTTACCCCCTCTCCAAGGTTTTTCTAATGCATACCATTGTACCAACCAGGTCTCATTATTTTTCTTACTCCTAAGTGCCCAGTACTTCCTCTCTTCCCAAGTTACCTCAGTTCTTTGTTTTGTTTTGTTTTTCACTGAAGAGAATGTCAGACATTCCTCCTATGACTAAGCCTCCTGCAGACCTTCTCTGTTTGCCCAAGATTGTCTAAAGTACTCATTTAGTAGAAATACCCTCAAACTTTCAGTTTCGTTGAAAGTGGGACTCAGTCATATCTCTTGTGACAAAAGATGTCCCAAACCACTGCCTGCCAAATACAAAAGTGGATGCTCACAGTCATCCATTGGACAGAGCATAAGGTCCTCAATGAAGGAGCCATAGAAATACCCAGGGACATGAAAGGGACTGAAGCCCCATAGAAGGAACATCAATATGAACTAACTAGTACCCCTCCCCCAGAGCTCCTTGGAACTATGCCACCAATCAAAGAAAACACATGGGGGAACTTGTGGCTCTAACCACAAGTGTAGCATAGGATGACCTAGGAGGTCATCAATGGGAAGAGAGGGCCTTGGTCCTGTGAAGGCTCTATTCCCCATTATAGGCAAATGCCAGGGCCAGGAAGCAGGAGTAGGTAGGTTGGGGAGCGGGGGGAGGGAGAAGGCATAGGAGATTTTCAGAAGGCAATCTAGGAAAGTAGATAATATTTGAAATGTAATTAAAGAAAATATCTAATTAAAAAAAGATGCCCCAGACTAAGTAAGCTTTATGCCATTCCCACTGAAAAAGGTAGAATTATGTCCACTCACATGCAGTTCATTGTAGTACAAAAGGGGGCTATAATTACCTCCTTCAACCTCAAGGAACATAGACATCTAATTGCTTGCCAAGGGTGTATGTGTCATGGAGCAATGATGACAGAGGCCTCAGGTTTGGATCCTATGGCCAAGAGGGTTTCATTTATTATACCTGTAGTCATAGGAGTTTCAGATATAGCCTCTTGGGATGCCCAAGAGTATTCTTTCCAAGGGCACCTTAAACTTGACTTAAACTCATATTACCTCAGTGCCACTCTCTATTAGAAAGATTGCAAGGCAAACACAATTGCAACTTCACAGTGGGCTCTCACATGTTTCTGAGTGTAGGGCAGAGGGCAGAACATAGAAAGAAAACTAATATGCATGTGATCTTCCTAGAGTTAGGTGTCAGAAATGGTGTGTTCCTGTCTCTCACTTATAGATAGGTACAGACAAATACAACCTCAGGTCAGACAGCCACTCTCCCTGTTGGAAGAGTGTGCTGATTGTTCCTTGTATTCTTCCCAACAGTATATACAATATATGGATAATGGAAGGTGGGGAGACTAGATGGAAGCAAACTATGCACTACCATTCTGTTCTCCCTCTACCCAAGATAAACTAGATTTTTCCCTTTTGCACAATGTGGTGACTTGATCCTGCTACTTGGTTAATCATGGCCTGAAACTAACTAACTTACTCTCTCTCTCTCTCTCTCTCTCTCTCTCTCTCTCTCTCTCTCTCTCTCTCTCTCTCTCTCTCTCTCTCTCTCTCTCTCTCTCTCTCTCTCTTTCTCCCTTCCTTCCTTCCTTTCTTTTTCTTTCGTTCTCTCTCTCTTTCTTACTTTCTTTCTTTCTTACTTTCTTCCCTCTCTCCTTCCTTCCTTTCTTTCTTTCTTTCTTTCTTTCTTTCTTTCTTTCTTTCTTTCTTTCTTTCTTTCTTTCTTTCTTTCTTTCTTTCTTTCTTTCTTTCTCTTTCCTTCCTTCTTTCTTTCTTTTTCTCTCTCTCTCTTGCTTTCTGTCTCTTTCTTTCTATCTCTCTCTCTCTCTCTCCCTCCTTCATTCTCTTTCTCTCCTTTCTTTCTCTTTCTTCCTTTCTCTCTTTCTTTCTTTCTTTCATTCTTTCTTTCTTCCTTCCTTCTTTCTTCCCTCCTAAATTTCTTTCTCTTCTTTCCTTCTTTCCTTCCTTCCTTCCATCCTTCCTTCATTCCTTTGTTCCTTTCTTTTTTAAGTATTTAGTTATTTATTATATATACAGTGTTCTCTATGCATGTGTGCCTGCACATTAGAAGACGGCACTGGATACCATTACAGATGTTTGTGAACTCAGGAGCCCTGGGAGAGCCGTCAGTGTTCTTAACCACTGAATCATCTCTCCAGCCCCAGGTTCTTTCTTTTTAAGCAAAATGGGTCCGGAAGGTCATACAAGTTGTAGGTATGAACACATGCTACTCAACCTGTTTTCAAGGTATCTCATACCATCACCTTTGGATGAAGGGTCATCAGAATTTCACTTGGGATAGGTGGCCTTCATGACCTACTGCTGTTACCAACAATACCCAAAACCTTCCATTTCTGCCCAAGGTCAGTTATAATTATGACTGTAGTTTACTATTGGAATCTCAGAATTTTCATTTTTCCCAAGGGTACCAAAATCCAGGTATCCTAAGAGCATCCTTACATACATATGAGCCTCAAATATAACACTCCAATCATGAGCTTTAGATCATTTCCCTCCAACGATGGTCTCTAGGAAATTATACTTCACTTAATTCTGCCCTGCATTAACAGAGCCTGAAACTTAGGTCATCTATCCTTCGTACCATCCTTCATGAAAACTCCCATATAACTGATGATAAGCTTCAAGAGTGCTTAGAGACTTACAGTCATGCCTGGTGCATAATACTTGTATTGCTGCCAGGCTTACCAAGGTGTATGTGAAGATGGGAATCTTCTAAGTTGTGAAGCAGTCCTACCTCTCCTGCTTAAGGTAGGCTAGGTCACTTCCTTAACCCTAAAGAGGTTGGGGACATTAAGCAGACTCTAATTCTGCTTTAATCTTCTACATCAATACTTAGACCACTAATTTGTGTCCATTATATATCAAATGTACCCTCTGTATACATGAGGGTCCAATATCTGTCTTGTAAGCCTGACAGGCCTGAGATCATCTCTACCTGCCCCAGGCCCCAAACTTCACTTCCAGTCCAAAAGGTCTTCAATAATTACCCTCTCTGATCAGAAAGAATTCCAAACTATTCTCTATCTGATGGAGGGCAAAAATTTCCATTTAACTGTGTCTCACTTCGAACTCCTCATTTGAAAGGGGCACCAGAATGACTCTTTTTGTTCCAGTGGTTCTCAAATTCACATCCTCTGTCGAAGAGGTCTATAAATGTCATCCAGTCATACCAGGGCTTCAGTGCCTCTCCCTCTCCCTATGGGAGCCTCAGACACACCACATCTAGTCATAAATATTTCCTCTTCTCCCTGTGTCTATTGGGCAACAAAGCCTTCTCGAATGCCCATATTGGACTGAAATATTTCCTTTTTTTTTCAGTGGTGGACACATACCTACACTCTCTTGTAAAGTGTAAATAGATCTTGTCTTATTGACTATGTGTGCCTGCTATATTAAAACTGTCTAAGATTACTTCCAAACTTCTTCCTGTTACAAATATTCAGAGACATTCCTTCATTCAAGAAAAGTGGCCTTGCTCTTATGTCATCTGACTAAAAGTTTCATAGACCAAAGATAACCATCCAACCTATTGGAATACTGAAACAATTGCTGCCTGCTTTCCACACACTACATAAAATATGTGGATATCCTAAATTCTACAAAAAAGATTTGCAGGCAGATCAAGCAATACTGGGACTCCCTCTTCTCCAGAAGGTATTTGCATTTTCACCAATGTGAAATGGTATTTCTTATTTATTGAAAATAGCCAGAGATTTTACACTTCTTAGAAGTAGGTTTAGAATTTCACACTTGCAAAGTGTCACAGAAATGCTGATTATGACCAGAATGCTTCAACTTCCTTATTCTCATGAAGTTTGCCACATTACCTCTTTGATGAAGGGCACAACCATCCTACTTCTGTGCAAAACTGCCCAAGCTCCTCCCCTATCTTACTTTAGGAAGATTTAGACATTCACAACAGAGAGTGCTCCAACCTCTGTGGAGCACAGTGTGTTTGAGGAAATCCCCCAGATTCTCCATCTTCCGAGTATATGTCCTACGTATAACTTCTAATTTCCGTGGTCTGGGAAGCACTGTTCTGACCTAAGAGATTTCTGAACACTCTGGACTGAAATCCCAAACAGAAGAGTATCGAGGTAAGGGTAAATCAGTTTACTATCTTTGTTTTGTTACCTTAGACAGAGACATCCTGGCCTCCATGCAGAGGAATGTGTGGATGGACATATATTTAAGGAAGACACTAAACCAGAAAATACTACATTACACCCTCTTAAAAGACTTCTAAGATTGTTGTCATGCCTACCATTGACATTCAGATGATGTGTATTCTTGATTGTGATTTCATGTTTGGAGCTGATTAAGGAGTAAGTACCTGGAATGTCCTAGAATTCTCAAGGTATCAATCAGTGTTCAATTTCTGATCAATAGTGCTTCAGACATAGGAATAACAGGACAGAATTATTCTATACAATCCTATGAAGCTCCTATCACCATCCTCCTATTTTAGAGAATCTTAGATCTATCACCAATCCTGAGACGGGCAGAAACAATTCTTCTCCTGCACATAGGGATACTGCATATGTCTCTCCTTGCCCAAAGTATTCCAATTACTGTCTTTTTACTGAATTTGCTTTTAGACTATACCTGAAATATTCCACTTTTCACCAAAAGATATACCAGCCCTCCCTGTTCTAATAGAGAGCTACCGTCCACCAATATCCAAAGGGTTCTCAGACATTTAAATATGCCCCTGTGGGAGTAAACTTACTAAGTCTATTTAATTGGGCCTCAGATCCTTCTGCTTTGACCAAAAAGATTTCAATCTACTGACTCTGAGTTACCAGGGGCCTCAGATCTCATTTTCCCCAAGTGGTCATCAAATATGCCTTTCTGACCAATAATGACCTTGCAATGTTCTCCTCTGATGGAGACACTTAGTCACCCCCTCCTCTAATTTTAACTCCAAAATGGACCTCCAGACCACCCAAGCTTAAATTACCTGAGCCGAACATTAAGAAGTACAGCCCAGAACAAAAGCTCATTTCCTCAATGCAGAAACTAAAATGATGTATTCCTCACGATTCATACCTAGACCCAGGAGAAGAACATATGCCTGAGAAGAAGAACTAGTGTGGAATTGTCAGCCAGGTTTTTGGTGAGTGCTCAGACTGCTTTCTGATCCGGCACCACATTTACTACAGTGGACAGATGCTCTAGTCTCTGATGAGGAGTTGCTAGCTGTAAGGAAGTACCTGGAATGGGCTCCACTGCATGAGGTAGGCTGAGTCTTTGAGCTCATGTCAAGGAAAGAACATGCAAATTTAAACTCTACCCAACCAACATACTAGTTTACCTGTACAAAGGGGTTTTAGATTTCCAAATTCTCACAAAGATGCCCTCGTGTATTTCCCCTCTGACCATTGGGGTCCTATCTATTTTTCATGGCTCATAGGGTCTCATTTCTTCCCAATGTCCATTACCCACTCACCTCTGACCACTAGCCATACATCTCTGATTAGTGTTGGGGATGTTCTCGGTATGACAATAAGGCCTACAGTAGTGCCTACATGCCATTTTTGAATAATTGGATCTTAAATTCCACCTCTGTCCAAGGGTACATCAGAAAGACCTTTCTCATTACATGGGGTCTCTATAGTAGCATCTTTATTCAACAGGCCTCTGGTTGTACCTTATGTCCAAGCAGGTCTTACACTTCACTTAAAGAGATGCCACATTTACACAATGTAGACAAAAAGGATTTGAGCATTCTCATACTCATCAATATAACATTCCTCCCCTCAGGTTTGAAGTCTCCAGAGCAGCAAGGAGAGTGGGGAGTAGAACTCATCATCTTTAGGTCACTCATCCCTGATGGATTGTTCCCAACCTTAGTATACAGACATGGATGGTTGAACACAAACCTGTCAGGCTGACAACGCAATAGACATCTACTAAAGTCCTTGGAACCATGTTCAGAGTGCTGCACATCCTCCTAAAGATGCCACGGATGACATGGTTCCTTGTGATTGTTGTTCTCTTCTTGTTGTTGCTGTTTTCTTTTAACTTTTGAAGAGGATACATTATTAGTCTGTTGCTATGTTAGTCATCTCCTGGCATTAGAAACCAACATGCCACTGCTTAAATGTTTTACATTTCCTACTCTTTTTGGAAAACACAATGTATGCACATCATTTTTTCCTATTGTTTCAAAGACATACCACTATGTAATTCAACTTTACAATTGTAATCATTTTGACCAATATTCACATGAATATAAATTTTATGTGTAAACTTCTTCCTGTGCTGTGTTATTTTCCACCAGGTGACAGTTTCATTTCAGGTCATTTGGAAGATCGTTCCTTACTATGTGTCTTTAAAAGATATATTTTGGAGCTGAGGGGTATGACTGAATATCTTCAGCACAATAAATACCTTCTGTAACGTTACTATCTAGTGGATTATAAGTATCAGGTTGTACACGGTAGTAACTAAAATAATGGACAAGTTTGAGAAAGATTTTAAGGTGTAATCTCTCATAATATACACAAAAAAGAAAATCCTAGATATTAATCAAATCTATGCACACCAAATGAACATTGTGAGTTTTGTGGATTTGTTTTTATATGTCTTTGTAGTTCGAATGTCCAACCTTTATGTCTTAATTGAGGATTGTAAACAATGCTCAGGGTGTGTGTGTGTGAGTTAAAGGGCACCATGTCTTTAGTGTTTAGATTAATATCACATATCATTATCTGTCTATCCATCATCTATATATGTATGTATGTATGTATGTATGTATGTATGTATGAAGTAATGATTGAATGTATTTATATAGATATGTATGCAACTATTTCTCTATCATCTACCAATCACTCTCTTTCTATTTCTCTCACCCTCTTTCTCTGTTTATCTCTTATGCATGAATATATGTATGCATGTAGCTAGGTAGGTGTGGTAGTTTTAATGTAATTGGTTCCCATCGGCCCATAGGCTGTATTCAGATGAGTAACCTTGTTGGACTAGGTGTTTCCTTGTTGGAGGAAGGGTGTCACTGGAAGAGGTGGGTGGTCTCATACATGTTCAAGTTATGCCCAGTAGGGTTCTGTGTGTTTGCTGTCTGTTTGCCTTTCCAAGAGTAGCTGTGATAGAGTGTTCAATGATTCAAGGAGGGCATGTTGGTTAGATGGCATATAAAGCAGGCAAGACACATTTACATACATGGTAGAAGAAGCAAGCTTTAAGAAGCACAAACAATCACACACACACACACACACACACACACACACACACACACACACATTTGTTGGACAGTGCAAAGCTTCAACCACTTTCCATATATACTCACATTTGGTGGATAGAACAAAGAACCAACTTTATTTTTCTCACACTGCTTATATATCTCTGCACAATCTTTCAATTAGTATAAAATTTATACTGGTTACTTTCTATTTTCTTCTAGTGAATAATTATGAGAATATATAAGGAAAAGCATCTTCTCACTATACTTTTATGATGAGCTATTTATAAATTATGTTTATAAATATCCAATATTATCCCCAAGAACCAACACACATTTCTAACTAAAAAACTTGTTATAGATTAACAACTTGTAAGCAAGTAAGGTATTTTTTTCAGCCAGTTTCTCTTACTGGTAGACTGAAATTTGCTGTTATACATAAAGGATTAGTTTTTATCTATCTCAAAAATTAATCCTTCAAAAATATTAAAAGAATCACAAAACTAAACTTTTATGTAAAAACCTATCATCCCTTTCTACTTTGAATCCTCAGGGTGCACATCTGTACATTAACCATGTTTTTCTTATATCATATCAGGAATCAGAGGGAGGAAATAGGTACAAAGAAATAATAATCATCTGAACACCAGCCTGAATTTTGAAAAAAAAAAAGGCATGCTTTTCGTAGTAATTCTTTCCAAGATCGTGGTTGAAGTATTAATCTGCATCAGCTGCAATCCTTGAGAAAGTTAGATCTAACTAACACTGTGGGTGGCAATGATATTGCCCAGTGAGGGGCTGGAA
Organism: Mus musculus; assembly: GCF_000001635.26. NCBI lineage: Eukaryota > Metazoa > Chordata > Mammalia > Rodentia > Muridae > Mus > Mus musculus. Next base: position 76,395,104 of record NC_000087.7, read on the forward strand.
CCCACCTTAAATTTTCATACAATCCATAGATTATGAGGGATGTGATGTGAGGGCAGCAAGTAGAGAGAAACTCTACAACAGCATGAGTGGTAACAGAGTGGTACCAGCTTTTAAGTGTTTAAGAGTGGTAAGAGCTTTTAAGTGGTTCACCTTACCAAGAATCCATAAAAGCCCAGTATTTTGGAGGTAAAATGTACATTCCTGGGAGCCCCTCTGCCATGCTTAATATTCTAGTAAAATTAAAAATAATATTAACTTCTCATTTAATAGACCCTGCTTACAGTCCCCCCAAATTTTACTCCCCACGGTTCTTTCACTACCTCCCATCCTCTCCAGTTCCTACACCTTTCGGGCATCATTCACCAAATTCTTCTCTTTCAAATATCTCTTCCTGCATTTCCTTATTCAACCCCATCTCCCTCCCCTATGCCACCTGATCTTCTCTTTCTTGTCCACCTTTGTCCACTAATAAAATCCATTCTATATCCCCATACCATGGGCATCAATGTATGCACCCAAGTCCTTCCTCTATACCTAACTTCACTGGATCTACAGATTGTAGACAGGCCATCACATATGTAATGTAGAATGTGTTAATCTTTGTATTGCTGTCACCAAAAACTATAACCCAAGCACAAGTTGGGGAGGGTAGGACTTATTTGGTTTACACTTCTTCATTGCTATTCATCATCTGAAGACAGACAGAACAGGAACTGAAATGGGCCAGGTACCTAGAGGCAGGAGCTAATACAGAGACCATGGATGGGTACTGCTGCCACGCACACCAGTCGAGTCAGCTTGACAGGCCGAGAGGCCTGGAAGCACTCATGAGGCAAAGAGTTTCACGGAAGCTCACCTTCTGGAGTTTTGGCCTTCTCATTAACCCATATACTCATCCCCTATTCCCGCTTTAGTCTGGTGTATGGATCCACATGCTCTCTTTTAGTGTTATCTTATTATAAGTTATTTTTAAGATTGAATTCTGATATAGCTAAGCTTTTGCCAGTGTTCCAATATCCTAGAATGTCCTTGAGCTGACCATGGGCTTGGAATTCAGTAAGAATGTTGCCTATTCAGTGGCATTCAGAATTGCCTCTGGTATTATACTACCACTTTGAATAAAAGCTAAGTCACTGCCCTACACAAGAATTTATCATCATCTAGGATGAAGGAAGTTTGAGACCTAAGGAGGAAGCAGAGTACATACTTAGAACTATAGATAGCTGAGTTCCACCCATATACACATATTTACAATTGCCTAGGGGGAAGGTGGTCTATACAATAGACTAAAATAGGAACTATAGTAAGGGCACGAAGCCCTTGACCCTGGCTTCTAAGATTATGTGGATATTTGGTGGAGCTCTTTTTGATCCCAGTTGTTAACAGTGAATTTTATCCCAGGTGTTTCCTGTGAGAACTTCTGAGTTTGTATTCCTCCGTTTTCTGTAAGAATCCAGTAACCTCTTTGTACCTTGCTTGTGTGTCACCCAACTTTCCTATTCTCTTCTGTATAAAAAGTTTGATGCTCAATTTGACACATTACATTCAGATTCTACACAACCTCTTCTCTGTGTATCTATCTATCATTTCATCCAACGCTTTGCCCACCTGTGACTAGAGATCCGTTCCACGCAGACAAAGGGGCCCAGAGTGTCTGCAGCATTCTGCTTAGTGGTTAGTTCCCCATGGTTTCATGCTTTCTCATAGAGAACTCAGAACCACAATTACATGGATGGCAGTATCAACAATTGGCAGAAATCCTACCCATCAATCATTAATTAAGAAACTGCCCTGCAGTCCTGCCTGCACAGACCAATCTTATGGAGACATTTTCTCAATTGAGATTCCCTACTCTCAGGGGACTTTACTTTGTGACAAGTTGACAAAAAACTATCTAGCCCAGTCAATATCAACATATAAATCAACACATAGCATATTTATCTTCCTGGGACTGGGATACGTTATTCAGGTTATGTTTTTGTTTTTAGTTTTTTTTTTTTTTATTTTTTTCTGTTTCCATCCATTTCATAACAGCTGAGTAATGTTCCATTGTATAAATATAACATATATGTTATACATTCTTCAGTTTATGGACATGTAGGTTGTTTCCAGTTGCAGATAATTATGAATACAGCAGCAATTAATATGGTTGAGCAAGTGTGCTTCTAGGAGGAAGAAGCACTTTGCAAAACATTCTGACCTATCAGGTGTCTGTTGTTATGTCCCCCCATTTAATATCTGATTTTGCTAATTTGGATATTATCTTTTTTATTTTAGTTAACTTGAATAATAGTTTGTTTATCTTAGTGATCTTGTCAAAGAACCAATATTTGTTCCAAAAATTTATTTGTATTTTTCTTTCTATTTTTTTTCCACCCTGAGTTTTACTATTTCCTGCCACCACATCTTTTGGGTGTCATTTCTTCTTCTTTGTATTTGAGATCTTTAGGATTTGCTGTTAACGTGCTAATATAAGGTTTTGCTAATATTTTTAACTCATTTTTTATTAGATATTTTTCTTCATTTACATTTCAAATGCTATCCTGAACGTTTCCTATACCTTCCCCTACCCTGCTTGCCAACTCACCCACTCCTGCTTCCTGGCCCTGGCATTCCCCTGTACTTGGGTATATTATCTTCACAAGACCAAGTGACTCTCCTCTCTTTGATGGCTGACTAGGCCATCCTCTGCCACATATGCAACTAGATACATAGTTCAGGGGGTTACTGGTTAGTCCATATTGTTGATCCTCCTTTAAGGTTGCAGACCCTTTAGCTCCTTGGGTACTTTCTCTAGATTCCACATTAAGGGCCTTGTGTACCATCCAATAGATGACTGTGAGTATCCAATTCTGTATTTGCCAGGAACTGGCATAGCCTCACAGGAGATAGCTATTCCAGTGTCCTGTCAAAAAATTTTGCTGGCATATGCAATATTGTCTGGGTTTGGTGGTTGTCTATGGGATGAATCACCAGGTGGAGCAGTCTCTGGATGGTCGTTTCTTTTTTCTCACCTCCAAAATGTCTCTGTAACTCCTTCCATGGGTATTTTGTTCCCATTATAAGAACCAATGAAGTATCCACACTTTGGTCTTCCTTCATCTCGAGTTTCATGCGTTTTGCAAATTGTATCTTGAGTAGTCTGTTTGGGGGCTAATATTGGCTTATAAGTTAGTACATATCATATGTGTTCTTTTGTGATTGGATTACCATACTCAGGATGATATCCTCCAGATACATGCTTTTGCCTAAGAAATTCATAAGTTCATTGTTTTTAACTGCTGAATAGTACTCCATTGTTTAAATATACCAGAATTTCTGTATCCATTCTGTATCATATATTCTTCTGTTGAGCAACATCTGAGTTCTTTCGAGCAAATGGCTATTATAAATAATGCTGGTGACTGCTTCTAATTCTAAGAAGGGGCAAAGTGTCCACAATTTGGTCTTCATTCTTCAGTTTCATGTGTTTTGCAAATTGTATCTTATATCTCGGGTATGCTAAGTTTCCGGGCTAATATCCACTTATCAGTATGTAAATATCATTTGAGTTCTTTTGTGATTGTGTTACCTCACTCAGGATGATGCCCTCCATATCCATCCATTTGCCTAGGAATTTCATAAATTCATTTTTAATAGCCAAGTAGTACTCCACTGTGTAAATGTACCACATTTTTTGTATCCATTCCAATGTTGAGGGGCATCTGAGTTCTTTCCAGCCTCTGGCTATTATAAATAAGGCTGTTATGAACATAGTGGAGCAGGTTTCCTTCTTGCTGGTTGGGACATCTTCTGGATATATGCCCAGGAGAGGTATTGTGGGATCCTCTAGCAGTACCATGTCCAATTTTCTGAGGAACCGCCAGACTGTTACAGAGACAAAGTTTGGAGCTGAGACAAAAGGATGGACCATCTAGAGACTGCCATGTCCAGAGATCCATCCCATAATTAGCCTCCAAACGATGAAACCGTTGCATAAACTAGCAAGATTTTGCTGAAAAGACCCGGATATAGCTGTCTCTTGTGAGACAAGGCTGGGGCATAGCAAATACTTAAGTAGATGCTCAAAGTCAGCTATTGGATGGAGCACAGGATTCTCAATGGAAGAGCTAGAGAAAGTATCCAAGGAGCTAAAAAGATCTGCAACGCTGTAGGTCCAATAACATTATGAACTAACCAGTACCCCGGAATTCTTGACTGCATATGTATCAAAAGATGGCCTAGTAGGCCATCACTGGAAAGAGAGGCCCGTTGGACATGCAAACTTTATATGCCACAGTAGAGGGGAATGCCAGAGACAAAAAATGGAAATGCGTGGTTAGGGAAGTGGGGGGTACGGTATGGGGGACTTTCTAAATGTACATTCTAAATGTAATTGAGGAAAATACGTAATAATAAAAAATATTAACAAAATAAATAAATAAGGCTGGTATGAACATCATAGAGAATGAATCCTTATTACACATCGGAACATCTTCTGAGTATTTGCCCAGGAGAAGTGTTGCTGGATCTTCTGGTAGTACTATGTCAATTTTCTGAAGAAGCACAAGACTGGTCCAGGTCCCTGCCAAGTGTAAATTGCAAAGGCCCCAGACATCCGGCCACTTTCCGAACCAGAGTAAAGGGGGTCCGCCTGGTGCAGAAATGCTTTGCCTGAGCATCAGCAACAGACATCTTGGTTCTAGGACCCCACCGGGTGTATTCTGCACAGGTGAGAGTACGGAATACAGAAGCCAAAAGCTTCTGGGAGAGGTGGGAGCCACAGAGCTTCTAAGGAAGCCCACTTTTCGGGCCCAGACAACTGGCAAATGTCCAGGCCAGAGGAAAGGGGTCTGACCAGTGTGGGACTGCTTTGAGTGAGCATCGGCAGCAGATATCTTGGTTCCGGGACCCAGCCGAGAGTATTCTGCACAGGCTTCAGACATTTGGCCACTTTCCCAGCCAGAGGAAAGAGGTCTGCCCATTGCAGGAGTGCTTTGCCTGAGCATCAGCTGCAGACATCTTGGTTCCAGGACTCCACAGAGTGTATTCTGGACGTGTGAGAGTGTAGAATACAGAAGCTAACACCTTCTGGGACAGGCCAAAGCAACTCAGCTTCAGGACAGGTCCTGTTTTGGGCCTTCTTCTTCGGCCAGGAGGGGGGTCTTAAGGCCATATATCTGTGCACCTTTCCCGTGAGAGGAGAGCTCGCCTGCAGAGAGTCCTCTGACAACTGAAACTCAGAGCAGAGATGTAGTCTACCAGGTGTGCTGATAGAGGCTAACAGAATCACCTGAGGAACAAGCTCTAACCAGAGACAACTATAACAACTAGCTCCAGAGATTACCAGATGGCCAAAGGCAAATGTAAGAATTGTACTAACAGAAATCAAGAACACAGCACTCCCACTCCACCTAGTCATGTGCACCCCAACAAAACCGAAAAGCTAGACCCGGATTTAAAAGCATATCTCATGAAGATGGTAGAAGACATCAAGAAGGACTTTAATAATTCACTTAAAGAAATACAGGAGAACACTGCTAAAGTGTTACAAGTCCTTAAAGAAAAACAGGAAAACACAACCAAACAGGTAGAATTCCTTAAAGAAAAACAGGAAAACACATCCGAACAGGTGATGGAAATGAACAAAACCATACTAGACCTAAAAATGGAAGTAGACACAATAAAGAAAACCCAAAGTGAGGCAACGCTGGAGATAGAAACCCTAGGAAAGATATCTGGAACCATAGATGCAAGCATCAGCAACAGAATACAAGTGATGGAAGAGAGAATGTCAGGTGTAGAAGATTCCATAGAGAACATCAGCACAACAATCAAAGAAAATGCAAAATGCAAAAGGATCCTAACTCAATACATCCAGGAAATACAGGACACAATGAGAAGACCAGACCTACAGATAATAGGAGTTGATGAAAATGAAGATTTTCAACTTAAAGGGGCAGCAAATATCTTCAAAATAATTATAGAAGAAAACTTTTCAAACCTAAAGAAAGAGATGCCCATGAACATAAAAAAAAGCCTACAGAACTCCAAATAGACTTGACCAGAAAAGAAATTCCTCCCAACACATAATAATCAGAAAAACACATTCACTAAAAAAAGATAGAACATTATAAGCAGTAAGGGAGAATGGTCAAGTAACATATAAAGGCAGGCCTATCAGAATTACACCAGACTTTTCACCAGAGACTAGGAAAGCCAGAAGAGCCTGAACAGATGTTATACAGACACTAAGAGAACTCAAATGCCAACCCAGGCTACTATACCTGGCCAAAATCTCAATAACCATACATGGAGAAATCGATGTATTCTATTTCTCCTTCCCTGTGTAATTTGTTGACAACTTTCTGAAGTATTATAACTATCTATCCTAAAATTTAACATTTTTTTTGTTTCATATTATTAATCAGTAGTTTGAAATATGAACTTATTATGGCACTACCCAAGCAGGTAGAAAATATTCATAATTATTATTTTTTAAACAATATTGTGTATTTATGTTTAGGTAGGCATGAAATTATTAAGACAAAGTATTCTGTCCTCGTTCTAAAATCAGTTCTAGGTAACAGTAAAATAGTTCCTATGATCTAGAAGTAAACACAGAAAAATAGACAACAGGAATATATTACTTTAAACCTAGATGATATATATATGTACACAGTATATTTCAAATGAGTCACTAATCTTGTTGTCAGGGATCACAGATGTGTAATATGCTTGATTAATTTTTCTGCTAGTAGCATAAACAGAACATTCTGCCACTATATAACAGCAAGCCCTAAGAATTAAATTTCAAGATTGTTTATAACTTTATTTATTCATGTTCTATTACTCGAGTATGTGGTTTCTTCAGAAAGTGTTGTAGTATCAAGTTTTGGACTGTAACGAAGAGTAATGCCACTTAAATGTAATATTTTAAATAAAATTCCTACAATGTGGCATTCTGTATGGGAATAACAGACATAATCCTATACTCATGCTTACCTAAACTTGTAATCTCTAATGTTTCCTCCTCCTACTATGTTGCATGTGTTCTGTCATTCCCTCCTTCCATAAAGGCTTCATCCTTTCTTCCATGCCATGTGCCACTTTGGGGTTCCTTATCTCCACAGATACTCCAAGTTAAACATAAAATCTAATAGTTGAAGCTAGACCAAATGTGATTACAGACACGTAGCATTTCTCTTTATAGGCCTGACTTAACGCATTTACTATATAGTATTTTCAAATTCCATATACTCTCTAGCAAATTTAGTTACAGCTGATTGCATCTCCTTTTTTGAAAACAAAATCAACAAAAATGACTGAGCAAGTATCAATAGATAACCATGCTATCTTTTCTACACTCAAGTGTGATATAGGTGAGTCACCAGTTAGTTCTATTTTTAGATATTTTTAGCAAATTCCACACTGATTTTATCCTGGATGTACCAACTTAAGCACCCACCAGCAGAACAGCTGTACTTTATTCCCACATCGCTAATGCTTCTTGACTTTTGTTTTCCTGATTGTACTCATTCTTTAAGGGATGAGCTAGAATTTAAGTTTGGAGAAAAAAAGAGCACCAGAAAATTTTTTTGTGGGAGCCATAGCTAGTGTTGAAAGATATAAGGAGTAATGTAATAAAGGGAATTGTTTCCTCGAGGTGAGTATCCACCAAGCTAATCCTGCAACTTGTGCAAAGAAATGTCCCAAGGATTGATCTGTTTATAGCAGAAAAACAACATATCAAATTTATGAAAAAATATTCAAGGAAGCAGGCAGGTTCTATCTAAAGCAGGCAAAAGAACTTGGCAACATCCACCATGTAGTTCTTTCATCAGATTAATGAAGGATACAGAAGGAAAAGAGCCATGGAGTCTTCCTACGTGGTTATGGAAAGCCACTGAGGGCATCCAGGTTGCAGCGAAGTCCCTGAATAGATGTCTAGAGAGGCTTTTTGTGAAGGTATGAAAGGGAAGCCTATATTGTGATATAGCAATCAGGATGTAAGAAGGTCCACAGCTGTGCGATATCTCTCAAAGAAAGCTACACACAAAGAATGGAACCAGCCCAAGACAGAGAAATATATTGTAGTCATGAAACTAGATAGGAAGAGCTTTTTAAGCCACAATGTACATAAATTTAGGATTTGGGGTTTGTCTAGCTAGATTTGATCTTGATTTTCCCAATATTTCCTGTTTATGTTTCTTTTCCTCTTATTTTGAATGAGAATGTATAATCATGTCAGTGTACTTTGAAAGTAAACAATGCTTTGAATTTGATTTTATATGGTGTTACAATTAAGAAATTGTAATCTGTTCTAAAAGATTAAATATGATTGTAGTTGTATATGGAATTTTATCTCATGTTAAGCATGATTCTGCCCTGGAAATTCATATTTGCAGTTGTATATTGGATATAGGATACTGTGCTAGGCATAACTATTGCTTTCCTTTGGAAATTAATATAATATAAGGAGATATGATTGTATGTCTTATTGACAAGAGGTATACTTATGAAGGCTAGTCTTGGTTGTAACCCTGATAATATTAGGAATTCACTAAAACTCTGGGAATTTGGGGCACCTGTGAGGAATTTTTTTTCCTGATTTGATTATGTGAAATAGGAAGACCAACCCCAAATGTAGATCGTTTGTTCTGTTGTAGAAACAACTGTAAAATATAAATTTCATTGATGTCAGTTTTTTTAATAAAAGTGTGTAGCTAGGACTAAATTCTAGTAGTTACAATCAAGATAGTTTTTATGATCCTACACTGTTTCTGTCTTTTATTACAGTGTTTCCTGAACACTGAGGTGGAGATTTGATGGTGACCTCCCTTTTAGGACTGAATGTTAGAAGGTCCCTCAGGCTTTGCATATTATCTGGCTGGTAGATTAGAAAGGAGATGGTTAAAAGCAAAATTGGATGGATGAGCAGTTAGGCATTCCAAAGAGCAAATGGTGCTTGACTAACCTCGTAAGCTATCTCCCTCTATTCTCTGGGACTGGTTGTTGCTAGTCTATTTCTGTTTTTCCTTATATATCAGATTGATATTTCACAAGTGTTGTTCCTCCATGCCCAGAACCCTTATTTTTAGTCTTATACCTGAACAAGCTTCCTTTCATTTTCAGCTGATCTGCTCAGGTTTCAGTATTAGAGAGCATCTCAGCAGAGCTTGCAGCTCTATAACCCTGCCACTCCCACTGCTGCTGCTTTCCAACTAGCATTTCTGGACCCATCACGTGTTCACCTGTAACTTTACTCCAAGATGATTTGGCGGGAATCAGGTCCCTACCCCTGCTTCATAAATGAGTTTCAGAAATAGTAAAATTGAGCTTTGTTCAGAATTTTGCCTTAGCTACATCTTTCTCTTCTCTGCCTAGCTCCCTGTTCTCTTCCAGGTTTCCAAGATTCCTTTCCAGATTAGAACCCAGACATGTGAGCCGCTGGCCAGACACAACACATTTGAATTGGTACTTGTTTGTGACTTACACATCTACATGCTCCTGAGGCTGTCAGGAGTATACTCTGTTTCACACTCAGCAACACTGAGTCTAGGAGGCTAAAGGCAAGCTAATGGTTAACAGAAAGAAGGTATTGAAACAAAGTTGCAGAGTGTTGAGTACTGAAACAATGAAAGGCAGAGATGACCCTGCCTTAAGTGCTTCTCTCTCTGACAGGCAAATGCCAAACAGAAGTCAATTTATTTCTTGATCTCTTGAGGTTCTATGCCCCTTCAGGGTTCTCATTCTCTAAGCTCTGCATGCATGCCCAACATGACTAGGTCATGTTATATCTTCTGCTGATCAGAGGAAAGATTTGTCCTGCTTTAGAGCCCGGCCCCAGGAAGTTAGAACCCAATAAAAGCAGACCTAATGATTTATATGAACTCAGGCTGTGTCCTTTATTATCATAGCACAAGGAATGCTAAAATATGGATAGTTATGGTGAATTTGATCCTGGCTCATTGCCACAAGACTCTAGGTGTCTGTGTAAAGGTTTCTCTTGGCTGCATGAGCTTTGCCAATTTAGATATCTGAAGCCTTATGTCATGGACCTTGGCCCACAAAAATCCTGATTTCTTTTCTCCAGTTTTTTCCAGCATGAATCCTAGATACTGCTGAAATATTACTTCTGAGTCAGACATTGAGCAAAATTTTGTGTATGAGATCTTACAAGAGAGCTTTATACAATGCCCAAGTCTGCCTTCAAGATAAACAAGCCAGTTCAGAACTACCTTTACTGGGATGCTCCATATTCTCTACCCAGAAATCACTGTATTTTCCCCAGGACCACTTTTTCTTTTCTCAACTTGAAGTCTAGATTACTTCTGCCTCTCTCTGATTTCTATGCTCCCCATTCTCTCTCCCATGTAGATGCTTCAGGGATGAATCATCTCTATAGAAAGGGACTGACTGGTTTAAGAGAAGTTCAAGTTGCTACAACAGTAGTGGTATCAGAGTGGATGACCAGAATTCTCCAGGTTACAACAGACTATTCATAGAAGGGACTGCAGATATCGTGGTGAATTGTGGAGAGCCGGTATGTGCTGCAAGCAATTACGTGCGTGCCGCCAGTAAGCTCTGAGAAGAGCCATGTGTGCCGTGAGCAATCACCATTATAAGATGGTGCGGGCCTCCACAGTGCCTAACTAGTAAACAAGCCTTGTACGCAGGTGCGAGAGTGAATTCACTCCTAGTCACTCCCATTCTCGGGGTGTAATAGTGGGGTGATGGGCAAGCAATGAATCAGGAGCTGTCATGCCATATCAGGTGCTGAAATGTCACACTGCTGGTTATAAAAGCAGTGCCATTTTCCCGGATCGGGATCTTCCTGAGAAGCAAGCAATAAAGCTCTTGCTGAGGAAGATTCTGGTTTGTTGCATCTTTCTTGCTGGTCGAGCTGGACGCAATAAGTGGTGCCAAAACCCGGGAACTGTCATCACACCGGCGCAAGGAAGATCCCTCATTCACGGGGCAGAATCAGAACTGTGGGACAAAAGGCTCTACAAGATACGTACAATCTTGAAATTTCTCCAGAGTTAGAAGCCCTTTTGATTGTTTGCATGGCGATTACACTTTTCCTTTTGGTTTCGTTTTGTTTCCACCACTGGAACTGTTGACTGGTTCTTAGTCGCAGTCAGGCCTGGACAGCGCCTGGACAGCAACCAATTTCAGGCCCGGTCAGGCCTGGACAGCGGCAGTATGGGAATCTCCCATTCTATAGTAGTGGGCTTACGCTCAGTCCTGAAGCAGTGTGGCCTAAAAATCGCCACTAAGACCTAAGAGGGATTTGTCAGAGAGATAGACCGTGTTGCACCATGGTATGCTTGCTCATTGTCATTAACTGTCGCCTCTTGGGACAAACTGAAAGGAGATCTAGTTAGGGAACAGCAGAAAGGCAAACTTAAAGCAGGGATGATGCTGCTATGAAATTGGTGAAATCATGTTTAACAGATGAGGATTGTCAGCAAATGGTAGAAGCAGGGCAGAAAGTTCTGGACGAAATTCAAGAAAGTCTATCAGAGGTAGATCAGGGAGAGAGAGTAAAAATAGAGAGGAAACAAAGTGCACTGAAGAATTTAGGCCTTTCCATGAGCCTTGAGACAGAGGAAAAGAGAATGTCAGGGAAAATACCTGGGGAGAGATTAGAAAAAGGGATGGAAAGGGAGAGAAGAAGGGAGATCGAGCTGGAGAGGCACATAAGGAAAGAAGCCTCTACCCACCACTAGCTAGTTTAAGCTAAACCACAGCTAGTTTAAGCAGCTAGCTGTCAGTAGCTCAGAATCAGATAAGGAACTTAGCTCCTATGAGGAAACAGACTTAGAGAAGAAAGCGACAGGTTGTGAGGGAGAAAGATACCAGTCAGATGAAAGACGAGTTAATCAGTTACAGAATAATATGAAAGCAGCTAGAGACAAATGTCAAATCATTGCGCAGTCTTCGGATATGCAAATTCAGGGTTCTAGTGCACCTCTGCCTTATGTGCAGAGGCACCATTCTGAGCCTTATGTGCAGAGGTATCATTCAGACTCATTTATACCAAAAGAGGAACAGAGGAAGATACAACAGGCATTTCCAGTTTTTGAAAGAGCTGAGGGAGGGCATGTTCACGCTCCAGTAGAAAATATACAGATTAAGGAGCTTGCAGAAACAGTCCGTGTTATGGAGTCAGAGCTAATTTCACTGTAGCACAAGTTGAAAGGCTTGCAACTCACACTATGACTCCTGGTGATTGCCAGACTGTAGTAAAAGCTGCAGCCCCCAGTATGGGGATGTATCTTGAATGGAAAGTTTTGTGGCAGGACTCCTGTCAGACGCAGGCAAGGGCCAATGCCACCATGGAAGGAAACCAAAGGACATGGACATTTGAATTGCTTACAGGTCAGGGACAGCATGCTGCTAACCAAACAGATTATTATTGGGGAGCATACGCCCAGATCTCAGCTGCCGCTGTTAAGGCATGTAAGGCACTCTCTAAGAAGGGAGAGGCAAGTGGGCATTTGACCAAGATCACTCAGGTCTACCAGGAGTCATACTCAATTTTTGTGGCTAGAATGACAGAGGCAGCAGGGAGAATATTTTGAGATACAAAAGCAGCTATGCCTTTAATTGAAAAGTTGATATATGAACAGGCTACCCAGGAATGCAGGGCAGCTATTACACCTGGAAAAAGCAAGGGACTGCAGGACTGGTCGAAGGTTTGCCGTGAACTTGGTGGGCCACTCACTAATGCAGGTTTAGCAGCTGCCATTCTACAAGTGCAAAAATGCCCTGACATGGCTGAGCTCAAACTCTGCTATAATCGTGGCAAACCGGGACACTTAAAAAAGGACTGTAGAGCCCTTGTTAAAAGGAGAGCACCAGGATTGTGCACTAAGTGTGGAAAATGATATCATTGGACTAGCGCTTGTCGTTCAATCAGGGACATTCGAGGCAGGCTCCTGCAGCCAGGATTCCCTCAAGCAGTAGATAATGACACCATTTCAAAAAACCAGTACAGGGCCCTCAGGTCTTAGGGCCCGAAATCATACGGGACCACGACAGGCGAATGGTGGACCCCACAGTCCGCAGGGCAACAGAAGGCTCAGCTGGATTGGACCTCCGTACCACCACCCAATTCATGCTGATCCCTCAAATGGGAGAGCAGCCTATTCCTACTGACTATAAAGGACCTCTGCCATCTGGGAGTGTCGGCCTAATATTGGGCAGGGCTTCCCTTTCACTACAAGGTCTTATTGTTCACCCTGGAGATGTAGGTCAAGATTATGAAGGGGGACTTCAAGTTCTCAGTTCCTGTCCTCAGGGTGTCGTTTCTATTTCACAAGGAGATAGAATAGCTCAGTTAGTAATTCAGCCAAGCCTACATGGCTGTTTTCCCTCTTCTGGTGTCCCTCAAGCTACCAGAGGGATTGGTTCTACTGGAAATGATTCGGCCTATTTAATAATGCCTTTAGATTCCAGGCCTTCTTTAGAGTTAGTTATAGAAGGGAAACAATTTAAGGGGATTTTAGACACAGCAGCAGACAAAAGTATTATTTCTTCTACTGGTGGCCGAAAACTTGGCCAGTTATTCAGTCATCACATTCTTTGCAAGGTTTCGGTTATCAGTCCTGTCCCACTATTAGTTCCCGTTCTTTGAGCTGGACAGCGCCTGAAGGTCAAATGGGATGATTCACTCCTTATGTCTTACCACTCCCAGTAAATCTCTGGGGGAAAGACATCTTACAGGCACTAGGACTGACCTTAACTAATGCATGCTCGCCACAAGCTGTTCGAATGATTAAGAAAATATGCTATAAAGAAGGAAGGAGATTAGGAAAAGGAGAGCAGGGTAAACTTGAACCTATCCCTCAAAAAGGTAATAATGGGAGACAAGGTTTGGATTTTTTCTAGAGACAGCTGTTGAGGGTTCCATGCCCATACCATGGCTTACAGAGGAAGTTGTATGGGTTCCCCAATGGCCTCTCTCCTCTTAAAAAATTAGAAGCAGCCACAAAACTAATTTCTGAACAGCTACACTTGGGGCATTTAGAGCCTTCTAACTCACCCTGGAATACACCTATTTTCGTAATTAAGAAAAAATCTGGCAAATGGCGCTTATAACATGATCTTAGAGCAATTAATGCGCAAATGCATCTGTTTGGACCAGTTCAGCAAGGGCTACCATTACTTTCTGCCTTACCCAAAAATTGGGAAATTATAATCCTAGACATTAAAAATTGCTTTTTCTCTATACCTTTATGCCCTCAAGATAGGCAAAGATTTGCATTTACGATCCCAGCCATTAATTACTTAGAGCCAGATCAAAAATACCAATGGAAGGACCTACCTCAGGGGATGGCGAATAGCCCCACCATGTGTCAACTGTATGTACATTTGGCACTTAAGTCAGTTAGAGAACATTTTCCATCATTACAGGTGATAATTTATATGGATGACATTTTGATTTTCCATAAAAATTTAGAGTTATTGCAAGATGCATACCTTATATTAATAAAAACGTTAGGGCAATGGGGATTGCAGGTGGCCACCGAAAAGGTGCAAGTTGCTCGAATGGGAGCCTTCCTAGGGTCACTTATTTATCCTGACAAAATTGTTCCTCAAAAATTAGAGATTCGCAAAGATCAACTACATACCTTGAATGATTTTCAAAAATTGTTAGGAGATATTAATTGGCTGAGACCCTTTTTGAAAATTCCATCAGCAGAATTAAAGCCCTTATTTGACATATTAGAGGGAGATACCCATATCTCCTCCCACAGAGCACTTACCCCAGCTGCATGTCAAGCTTTACAAATTGTAGAAAAGGCCCTACAAGATGCTCAATTACAACGCATTGACGAGTCAAAGTCATTTGAATTGTGCATATTAAAAACTGCACAGTTACCAACAGTGGTCTTATGGCAAAATGGGCCCTTGTTGTGGGTCCATCCTAATGCTTCCCCTGCAAAAATCATTGAGTGGTATCCTAATGCAGTTGCTCAACTTGCACTTAGGGGGATAAAAGCAGCCATTACTTATTTCGGGTAAGAACCTTATATAGTAAGTGTACCTTATACTTCTGCTCAAGTTCAAACCCTGGCAGCAACAACCAACGATTGGGCAGTCTTGGTTGCCTCCTATTCAGGACAAATTGATAACCATTATCCAAAACATACAATTTTACAATTTGCCTTAAGCCAAGCTATAGTGTTTCCAATAATAACAGTCAAACACCCACTTCCGGATGGGGTAATAGTGTATACAGATGGATCCAAATCTGGTATAGGTGCATATGTAGTAAAGGGCCAAGTAACATCTAAACAATATAATGATTCATCACCCCATGTTGTAGAGTGTTTGGTAGTTCTAGAAGTCCTTGAAACTTTCCTGGGACCGCTCAAAATTGTATCTGATTCCTTATATGTGTTCAATGCAGTTAATATTCTTGAAGTTGCAGGCTTAATTAAACCAACTAGTAAGCTTGCTCACATTTTTCAAAAGATTCAGTCAGCCTTGTTATACAGAAGACATCTTGTCTATATTACTCATGTTTGAGCTCATTCTGGCCTTCCTGGCCTCATGTCTCATGGAAATGACTTAGCAGACAAAGCCACTAGAATCGTGGCTGCTGCTTTGTCCTCACAGGCAGAGGCTGCAAGAGAATTTCATGAATGCTTTCATGTGACACCTGAGACATTACACCACCGTTTTACTTTAACCAGGAAAGAATCTCGTGACATTGTCACCCAATGTCAAAACTGTTGTCAATTTTTACCTACTCCTCATGTAGGGGTAAATCCTCGTGGCGTCAGGACATTACAGGTCTGGCAAATGGATGTCAGTCATATTTCCTCCTTTGGGAGAAATCAATATTTACATGTTTCTATTGACACCTGCTCTGGTGTAATATTTGCCACACCTTTAACAGGTGAAAAAGCCTCTCATGTTATACAGCACTGCCTAGAAGCGTGGAGTGTGTGGGGCAAGCCCACAATTCTAAAAACGGATAATGGGCCAGCATATAATTCTACTTAATTTCAACAATTTTGTCATCAAATGGATGTCACTCATTTGACTGGCCTTCCTTATAATACTCAAGGACAAGGCATTGTGGAATGTGCCCACCGCAAACTCAAATCTTATAAAACAGAAAGGGGGAGTTGATGAGACTCTGACCTCAGTGCCAAGAGTAGCAGTATCTATGGCACTCTTTACACTTAATTTTTTGAATCTCGACGAGCAGGGACACTCTGCAGCTGAGCGACATAGCTCAGACCCTGATAGACCAAAAGAAATGGTCAAAGGGAAGGATGTTTTAACTGGTCAGTGGAAAGGCCCGGATCCTATCTTAATCAGATCCTGGGGAGCTGTTTGTGTTTTTTCACAGAGTGAAGACAACCCATTTTGGCTGCCGAAATGACTCATCCCCAGGATATTCATCAAGGATGTTGCAGAAGATGCTGACCTCCCGAGGACTGTTCCTGATCCTGACAATGCTGAACTTGTCTCAGGTTCCTAGTATAATGTGCCAGCAGAGATGGGCTATTCTCTCAACTTTCCCTAAACCAATGCCAGTTCGCTATGATGCTATAGTTTTTCCAAAATTCTTTACTACTGATAAAATAGTGGATTTGCCATATTTATCCTATGATCCCAACCCGAGCACCATTAGGAGAAAATCGCACTTTACTAGAACAGGGTTCTTTATGTTTTCGAATTAATGGACCAGGAAATTGTATCAACCTCACAGCCCGAGCTTTGGGGAAGTTTAATGAGCATAGAGGAGGTTGCATGAGCACAACCCAAGATACTTCCAATGTAGAGATAACCTTTACAAATCGGACCTTTTGGCACGAGGTAAATTGGGTTAATGGTACATTTCTACCACCTAACTTTTCAGACAAAAAACGTCCACACCAACCAAAAATAGCCCCTCATTGTAGTTTGGAAGATGAAGGGCTGATCCTGCCTTGGTCTGATTGTCAATCCTCCATCACTCATTTGGCAGATCAGAGTAAAACCTTTTCCTTTTCTCCCAACATGATAGATAACCCAGAGAAGGAATTTGTTATGAAAAAGGGACTTTTCATACAGGACATTAGAATGCATCCCTTTCACAAGTGGGTGCTTTGTGGAGTCAATGGCAGTTGTACAGAACTCAATCCTTTGATCTTTATCCAGGGAGGAGCAGTTGGAAAGGCTTCTTTTACTGGCATCTCAAGATTTGCTCAGTATTGGGGAATACATGATGCCTCCCTGGACTCTTATGGATATAGTAATACCAGTGCAGAGATCACTGGGTTTAATAAAACTTTGGTAAACCAGATTAATTATCCATCTACCACAGTCTGTGTTTACCCCGCTTTCTTGTTTATTCTTTCAAATGATTCATTTGAAATCTGTTCCAATGATAATTGTTGGATTTCTCAATGTTGGGATGTAACAAAGAACACCCGTGCCATGGTGGCACGGATCCCACGTTGGATCCCTGTTCTGGTGGATACACCCTCCATCTTATCTATGTTTTGAAAAAAGAGAGATTTTGGCATTACTGCTGCCGTGATCATAGCAATTTCAGCCAGTGCAGCTGCTGCTACAGCTGCAGGGTATGCTATGTTTAGTGCGGTTCAATCAGGCACAAAATTAAATCAGCTTTCAGCAGATCTGGCTGATGCCATCACTGTCCAAACTTCTGCTAGTACCAAGTTAAAGGGAGGGCTGATGACTTTGAATCAGTGCCTTGACCTGGCGGAAGAACAGATAGGTGTTCTATACCAGATGGCCCAGTTGGGTTGTGAAAGAAAACTGGAAGCTCTGTGCATTACCAGTGTCCAATATGAAATTTTACTTATGCAGCTAATATGTCTAGACAGGTTTCTTTATATCTTGCAGGAAACTGGTCTGAAAGATTCGATGAGACCCTTGAGGACCTTAGAGCGGCCGTTCTAAAGATCAACTCAACACGAGTGGACCTGTCATTGACAGAGGTCCTCTCCTCCTGGAATTCATCTGCCTTTTCTTATTTTAAGGAATGGGTGGGGGTAGGTTTATTTGGCGTTGCCACCTGCTGTGGACTTGTGGTCATGCTCTGGTTGGTTTGCAAGCTCAGAACCCAACAAACACGTGACAAGGTTTTGATAACCCAAGCACTTGCTGCCATCAAGCAAGGGGCCTTCCCTGAAATCTGGCTATCTATGCTCAAAAATTAATTGACATTGGTGGCTGTCCTCTTTTATAGAGTTCGCCCTAGTTTATTTAGTAGTTAATGTCACATAACACTGTGGTATCCAGGGACGGGCAACTTTCCTCATGCACAGATCAACCTAAGACACGGGGCCCGGTGGCGATAGGGTTACCCTATGACAGGAAAGGCTGTGACATTGAAGGAATGACCTAAGACAGGAGCCACAGTGGATGGGCAAAGTTACACAGGCCTAGACCAGCCTCAAGTTTTAATAAAATAAAAAGGGGAAGATGTGGAGAGCAGGTACGTACTGCGAGCAATCTCATGCATGCCACCAGTAATCTCTGAGGAGAGCCGTGTGTGCCGCGAGCAATCGCCATTATAAGATGGCGCGGGCCTCCGCTGTGGCTAACTAGTAAAGAAGCCTTGTACGAAGGTGCGAGAGTGAATTCACTCCTAGTCACTCCCAATCTCGGGGTGAAATATTCAGGTGATGGGCAAGCAATGAATCAGGAGCTGTCATGCCATATCAGGTGCTGAAATGTCACGCTGCAGGTTATAAAAGCAGCACCATTTTCCCGGTTCGGGATCTTCCTGATAAGCAAGCAATAAAGCTCTTGCTGTGGAAGATTCTAGTTTGTTGTATCTTTCTTGCCGGTCGAGCGGGACGCAATAGTGAATAGCTTTTACCTCCCTGCTGTTGCTCTCCTAGTACTGACCAGAAACTGAGGTGCCATTTCCAGCAGACTGTGCTAGGACATAGTCATAGAACACATCTTCCTTCGAAAGCAGCTTCTAGGCTTCATTGGAAAAAACTTAAATCTGTGAATATTGGGAACAGAGTCTGTACATAGCTCAGGTGACAGAGTGACTGCCTAGCATTTAGCATGCCTAGGACTCAGTGATTAGTGCTGTCTTTACTTTAATGCCTTTGGTGGGTCTACTTATTATATTGTAATACACTTGGGATCATAGAAAGGGATATCATGATGACCTAAGACCAAGACTGTCAATGATGTTGGTTAGAGTCTTCTCTTGTATCCTCAGGCTAAAGAGACCTGATACCAGAGTGACTCACATTACTGAGAAACTCAAGTTTCTATTTCATTTCTTTTTAAGGCCTCTTAATTCAAAGAGTCATTGCCATTACAAGGTGTAACCATCACACACTTTATCTCTTTTATCTAGGTGATTTCCCAGTGTTCTTTACTTGGTTCATCAGCTCTAGGATTCAATGCAAAATAGCAACCAATAGTATTAAAATCTTGGATAGAACAGATATATAACAGTAATTACTTTGCCTGAATATATTAGTACAAAATCTGACATAACTGAACAAATGGAAACTAGGCTTGTGTCATGGATTAGAGGGCCTAGATCTTTTTCACAGCAGGTTATGCACCCTTTAGGATCCTCTGTAGAAACAATGAGGTACAATGGTCACTGATCATTCTTAACAGAGAGGCCCTTCTCTACAGGTAACAGATTCCTAGATCCACATTAAGTTGATTCCTGCTAAGACGGTCTATAGTGTATGACCATGTTAAATTCATGCAGGAAGCTACTGAAAAACAAAGCATTGTTCCAATCAGCAACAGACAGGACACAGAGCTCTGAGTATACAGCCAAGGGGAAATTTAAGTCATAGGGGTTAGGCTAATATCCTCTGATCTAAACTGTTCTGATCATGTCTTAATAGCTATGTATCTTAGTACCTGAAAACTATATCCCTACATTCATTTGCTTATTCATGATTGGAATATATATTGTACGCTTTCTCATTTCGTGGTATGTTAAATTTGGAACTTGGTATAAAACTGTTAATAATCCGAATGTGCAGTATTCAATTGCATTATATATGCCTTAAACACCATGAGAAGGAAGGAAATGAATATAATAAATCTTTTTTTTTTTTGCCATGTAATACAAACTTATTCAGAAAACCTACTGAAAG
Organism: Mus musculus; assembly: GCF_000001635.26. Lineage (NCBI taxonomy): Eukaryota > Metazoa > Chordata > Mammalia > Rodentia > Muridae > Mus > Mus musculus. Next base: position 76,415,209 of record NC_000087.7, read on the forward strand.
ACCCCCGTGGGGAGTCCCTTCTCGGGCAAGCGCGCACCCAGTAGGACACTGAGACCGAACTCACTGTAATTATACAAGGGTTTAATGGCATACAAACACACAAACAACAAAGGTTCGCTCAAGCCAGAATGCTGAGGACGAAACTCATGCACCGCGCAGGGGGCAGGGGAGTTCAACCCCAGCCCAAACTTTTTACAGGCTTATAAAGGCAAAAACCACAAACCAAAAACAGGGGAGCCAAAAGAATTTGCGCCATTACACATAATTGGCTTATTTAAATGGCGGCAGGATGATTACAAATTAGCAGGGTAATATGTACCTGCTAAAATGGAGAAAGACACAAGGGCTTGGGACTTCTCGAGGTCAGCAGGACACCTGGTCAATGTATGATTTATGGGGTCTATAGGGAGGTGCCATCCTGCCAGATGGCCATTTGGTCCGCCCTGATAGCAGTGGCTAGTTCCTGCATTCTCTTTTTAATCTTTTATGGCCGGAAATTCTTAGCTACAGGGTGAGTATGGCTGTGCCTGGACCCGCCTGGGTCTATTCTTCAGCCCTGAATTTCTTGAACTTACATACCACAATGCTATAAGACCCAAAATTATAAGTTTTTGCTGTTCATTACCCACTTCTTTTAGTGGATAGCTCTAATCTTAGAACGACCTTTCTTCTTGTTGATATTGCTGTCTGAGGACCATGACTTGTATGGTGTTTATTTTATCTTTAACAAAAGCAACCAGCTTATTTAAAATACATGGCCCAAAAGAAAGCAGGAGGAAAAAATAATCAGAGGGCCTGCCAGGGTGGAATCAGTGTCGTAAAACAGGGAGACCTGTTAAACCAATTTTCATACCATCCTTAATACGCTTCTCTTTCTTTGCTTCATTTTTCTAACCTTTCTCTGAGCTTAGCCATGGAGTCCCTGATAAGACCAGAATGGTCTACATAAAAACAACACTCTTCTTTTAGTGCGGCACAGAGTCCACCTTCTTTGAGAAAAAGTAGATCTAGCCCCCTCCTGTTCTGTAGCGAGGTCAAAGTTTCTTCAAATTTGGTGATGGACTGCTCTAGTGCTCCTAGGTCTGCATCCATAGCGGTTGTGCAATTCATGAAAATAGTGGGGGGTCTGTATCAAGGCAGTTGTGCCTTTGCCGACCCCAGCTGCTGTTCCTAGACCCAAAAGCACTGCTAAGGTCATGGTAATGGGTTCCCTTTTATACCGGGTCCAGTGGTTGAATCCATTGACAAAAAACTGTCATCATGATACAGAAGCCTAGGAACACTCTGAACTAAACGACAATAATCTTTAGAAGTATTAAAAACAGATGTAAATACACAGGGAGTGAGTCCAGTGTTGCAAGCCCATACTGTGACTAAGGGAGGGACTAAGTACTGACCTCTATTATTGGAAGACTGGAGATGATGAGTCTGATTACAGAGTTACCGTTTGTCATGTGGGACTTGTTCCAGGCAAAGTCTATTTCCCGAGACAGCTGCTAATGTTAGTTTTCTGTTTTCTCCCCAAGGACACTGAGAATTGTCCTCAGCCTTATTGTTTGTCTTGACTTGAGCAACTCCCTCATAATATGAGGGATTGGAGGCATAACACAGCCAACAAGACTTAGTGATGTTGGGATTGGTACTATTGCGTACCAAAAAGCCCCCTGTACCAGACTAAACAGACGGTTTTCAGTATCTGGGGGAGTAGGGGCAATGTAAGTTTCAGGTCTGAGGAAGGGGTATAGACTTCTGTTGGAATAGCTGGAAAAACTAGGGTAGGTCCGGGAAAAGCAGGTCTGGGAAGGGGCATTGGAGGTTTTTTAACAAGAACGGGGGTAGGTCCTACTGCCTGGGTTGGGGGACACTTCATCTTTAGCCGAATCTTAAATGTGAATCCAGGGCCTGTCCCTGTCACATAAAATGTTAGGCCCCACAGTCTTCCCCTTATCCAATCTTTTTTGTCTCTTTTGCTTTTTGAGTAAAAGTGATGTTTAAGGAATCATGGCCCTTATTTCATCTGGATACTATAATAATATCAAGCTAGAGGAAGGGTCCCAATGAGTGGTACCAGTGGTTTCACATCTCCACTGACTACAGAAGATGCCCTCTATTCCCCCACACCAGCGAGCCTCTTTTTTATTTGCCCTATCCCTGGGACAGACATAAAAGGGCTCCTGACAAAGTCTCCTCTGTTGAGACCTGCTACTACAGCCTGGTATATCTGCAATGTACTTTCCTTGGGAACTTAACCCCTGGTGATATGGCTGCTTGTGATAGATTACCTCATCTTGGGGCACCGTTTCATGTGACTCTTCAGGGATATCCCAGGCATCTAATCCATCTATCAGGGCACAGATTTCAGGAAACAGAGGGGGACACCATGTATAAGGGGGGGGGCCTTTGAAGTACTCCATACAGTATCTCCAGCTTGAGAGATGGCCTCCCATGTCAGGGTCATAAGAGTGTGAGGATTATTACCCAAGGTTGGTGTACAGCGAAGGCACAGTTTAAGAGAATTATCAGTAGCGGCCACTGTCCAATTTTCTCTGAGGTCGTCTTCATCCTGGTTGGGTGCCTTTTTTTTATGTGGGATGCGTGGATCCAGGCAGCGATCCTGTCTACCTTTGCGACCTTGGCGCTGGTCAGCAGCACTAGATAAGGTCCCTTCCACCGTGGCTCAAGCATGCCAGCTCGATGTTGTCAGACCAGAACTGAGTCCCCGACCTGGAACCTGTGGGGCACTGCACTGCTCCCTGGTGTGTATGCTTCTTTAATCTGGTCCCAGATCTGTGTTCTGACAACTTCTAAGGCCTTTAAATGGGTAAACAGAGAAGAGGGTGAGGAAGAGTTAGCACTGGAATTCAATATCTCATCAGACTCGGTCAAAGGGCGTGGTCCCCCATGTAGAATTTCATAAGGAGTAATGCCGAAACACCCAGGTGTGTTTCGGGCCCTAAGGAGCACAAAGGGAAGGAGGGTCACTCAGTCTTTACCACTGGTCTCAAAAGCTAATTTAGTTAGGGTTTCTTTTAGAGTCCTGTTCATTCCTTCTACCTCTACTGATCTCTGGGGTTTATAAGCACAATATAACTTCCAATTGTTCCCCAAATGTGTGGCTAATTCCTGACTTACCTGGGCAACAAATGCAGGCCCATTTTCCAAGCATATTACACTGGGGATCCCAAACCAGGGTAGGATCTCTTCAACGATCTTCTTGGTCACCACCTGAGCAGTTTCAGACTTGGTGGGGAAGGCTTCTACCCATCCTGAGAAAGTGTCTATGAAAACTAGTAACTCTTTATTACCATATTTTCCTGGTTTGATCTCAGTGAAGTCTACTTCCCAGTAAACTCCAGGTCTATCCCCCAGTTGTCGTTTTCCTTGTTCATTAAAGGGGCCTGCAGCATTAATTAGGCAACGCACTAGCAGGATTTAGTTACTTGTTCGTCTAGTAGCCTGAGCACATAATAGTTTGAGGACTGGATTAAATCACACAATTTCTTTGCTCCCTGATGTGTCAGGGGATGGATGCGTTTTACATATGCCTTTCCTTCTCTATAGGGCAAAATAATTTTTCCTTCTTTTGTTCTTGCTATCCCATGGTATCTAAATCCTTTGGACTTCCCTTGTTCTTCAAGATCTTCAATCATCTCATAATCTTTGGAGGTGTATTCAAAACTGATCTCTGGGGTCCCTTTTGGTTCTTCTATACTCTCTACAGGCAGCGCAGGGATGCCTTGTACCACCTGTTTGGCCACCCAACCTGCCATCTGATTTCCCTGGGCTACAGCACCTTGCTCCTTTTGATGGCCAAGGCAGAGGATGATGGCCAGTTTCTTGGGCATGTGTATAGCCTCTAGGAGGGCCAAGATTTCTTCTTTATTTTGATTTCCTTGCCTGCCGAAGTAAGTAGCCCCCTTTGTCTATAGATGGCCCCATGAATGTGAGCTGTGGCAAAAGCATAGTGGCTGTCAGTGTAAATATTGATTGCCTTACCTTCTGCCAGCCGCAGAGCTTTAGTTAGCGTCAGGAGCTCAGCCTTCTGAGCCGAAGTTCCTTCTGGAAGTTAACTTGCCCAAATTACATGTTTTCTGTCAACCACAGCCTCTCCTGCTCTTTATTTTCCCTCCACCACAAAGCTGCTACCATCTGTGTACCTGTCAGGCACACCTGGCCAAGTTTGGTCAGTCAGATCCTTTCTCGATCCAGTTTCTTCATCCAGGATATCAGCACATTGGTGTACCCAGGTAGAGTCATCCGTCTTGGGGAGGAGGGTGGTAGGATTGTGGATGGCAGGTAGGGCAAAAGTCACTCGGTCATTTAGCAACAGGCTCTGGTAGTGGGTCATCCGGGCATTTGTCATCCAATGGTCAGTGGGCTGTCATACAATACTCTTTAACGCATGGGGAGTGATTACACTCACATGCTGACCTAGAGTAAGCTTGCCAGTATCTTTAACAAGTAGGGCTACTGCAGCGATGGCTTTTAGGCAGGAGGGCCATTCACTGGCAACTGGGTCCAATTTTTTAGACAGGTAGGCCACTAGCCTCTTCCAGGGCCCCAGAGTCTGAGTCAGGACTCTGCAGGCTACTCCAGCTGGCTCATCAACGTATATGGTGAAAGGCTTAGTCAAATCTGGCAGGGCCAAAGCCTGGGCTGCAAGCAGAGCAGCCTTTATGCTGTTAAAGGCTTTTTGGTGTTCCTCTGTGCAGGTGAACGGGACTTTTTCTTTAGTGAGTGGGTACAGAGGTGCCGCCAACATTGTGGACCCTGGTATTCAGAGTCTACAAAAGCCTGCCGTTCCCAGAAACTCACGTGCTTGTCACAGAGTGGTGGGGGTTGGGATCTGCATCACAGTCTTCTTTCGAGCTTCGGTGAACCACTGCTTTCCTTCTCGGAGGGAGTATCCTAGGTAGGTCAAGTCCATATGGCATAGCTGAGCTTTCTTAGTGGTACACCAATTCACTTTTTTCATTTAGAAGCTTCTTGATCCTGTCAAGGCACAGTTCCTGGGTTGAAGCTGCAAGGATTAAATCATCTCCATACTCCAGGAGAGAAATTTGGAGGTTCTGTTCCCTAAAGGGCATAAGGTTGTGGTGGACCACTTCATCAAAAAAAGTGGGTGAATTTTTGAACCTCTGTGGCAGCCTAGTCAAGATTAGCTGACCCGTATATCCTCCTTCAGGGACTCGCCACTCAAAAGCACATAGAAGTTGACTGCTCAGGTGTAATCTGAGACAGAAAAAGGCATCTTTCAAATCCAGGACAGTGTACCAGGACCGTTCAGGTGGTAGTTCAGGTGGTAAGGAACTCAGCAAGTTGTGAGGGTTGGGCACAGTTGAGTGAATGTCCTGTACCCGCTTATTGACTTTTCTTAAGTCCTGGACAGGCAGATAGTCATTTGTCCCATGTTTACACACTGGCAGGAAGGGGGTATTCCAATTGGACTGGCACGGGACCAATATACCCTGTTATAACAGTCTCTGGATATGTGGTCGAATGCCGTTTTTAGCCCATTGACTCATGGGGTATTGCCTGACTGAAACGGGTTTGGCAGCCATTTTTAGCTCGACTATGTTGGGTGGCACTTGCCTAGCTAATTCCATCCCAGCCTGCTCTGCCCAAACCTCTGGAAAACCTGTCAATCATTCTTTTAAGGGTAAAGTCTCAGATTTCTGTTCGTGGAGGTGATATTCTTCTTCTAAATTTAAAACTAAGCATGCCACTGGATTCTTCTTCCATGATACCTCAGGTCCGTCAGAAGTAAACTGGACTTGTGCTTTCAATTTTTTCCAAAGTTCCCAGCCTAGCAGGGGTGCTGGGCACTCAGGTATCACAAGAAAAGAATGTGTCACTTTATTTTTTCCTATGTCTAAAATCCTTTTGGTTGTCCAGGGATAAAGCTTGCTACCAGTGGCTCCCATAACTAAAATCTTCTTTGATCCTAATTGTCCTAAAGGTTCAGTCAAGACTGAATATTCAGCTCCTGTGTCTATTAGAAAATTAACGGGGGTCCCCTCCACAGAGTGAGTTACCCTAGGCTTGGGGAGGGGGACCGAGCCCCAACTTCCCTTGTCTTCTTCAAGGGCAGATACTTTGGGGCCCCTCTGCTTCTTCTTTGGGCAGTCTCTGGCCCAATATTCTTTTTTCTTGCAGTATGTGCATTGGTCTTTCTCAAGTGGAGGTCTCTGTTCTCCTGGGGGTCTTCTTGTCCTGTTGTGCAGGTTCCCTGACTGACCATTCTCTGAACTTTCTCCACCTACCACTGCGGCCAAAATCTTAGTCAAGTTCCTATCCTGCTGGCGTTCATGCCGGATTTCTCTTTCCTCTACCTCTTTCTCTTCTCTCTCTTGCTTTTCTTCCTCAGTCTCTCTCTTGTGGTATACTTTCTCAGCTTCTTTTACTAAATCTTGCAGAGTATAATCTTGGAGACCCTCTAACCTCTGTAACTTTCTCTTAATATCAGAGGCAGACTGACCAATAAAAGCTATGGCTACAGCTGCCTGCTGACCCTCCTAAGAGGGATCAAATGGGGCTATCTCCTATAAGACTCCATTAGTCGTGCTAAGAAAACGGAGGGCAGCTCCATTGAACCCTGAAGGACTTCTCTTACCTTGGCCAAATTGGTGGGTAACCATGCAGCCCGCTCTATCCCTGCCACTAGAGTCCATCAGTAGACTGTGAGACGCTCCCTATCTTTCACAGTATTGAACTCTCAGGCAGAACGGGCCAAGGGGAAAGCTGCATTTATAAGGTTGGGGAGATTAGTGGGGGTCCCATCTGGTCCTGGGACGTTTTTATCTGGCTTCTAGCAGGATCCTCTCTCTCTCTCTTCAGTTCTAAAGGGGACCTGCAAAAGTTGCTGGCAGTCATCCCAAGTGGGCTGGTAGGAGAACATTAGGAACTCAAGGAGTCCTGTTAAGCCTGAGGGATTCTATGAGAAAGAGGAGTGATTAGTTATACATATCTGTTATACATATCTGCCAACATATCTATCAATGAAAATGGCCAGTACTGCAATGGGACTAACTGCCCCGGGGCATGGGAAGGTCCTCCTACATAAGCTCTTAAAGGCAAAGCAACAGTGGATCTGGTTTAGATTCACTTCCCTCTGAACTATGGCCTTTGCAGCTAGGAGTCCCTCCCAACGGTCCTGTCACAGAGGCCACCCTGGGGTCTGCTGGGGTGGGCAGTTGTGAGGGATCAGGATTAGAAGTTCTTTGGAGGTAAGGGGGTGGGAAGGAGTCAATGAAAAAGGCATCATCAATTTCAGGATAGATCCTCAGGGGGGCCGATGGAACGTGCTCTGGCAGACCCGCATGCATCATTTTCGGTTTCATGGCTACTGCCACCATCGCTGCCTCAGCTCCGGAAGTCCAGGAACCCAGTCAGGGTGGCAGATTTTGTACCAGATCCTGCCACACAATTATATAAGGTACCGGATCAGGATGCCCTCCTGCAGTCTGAAAAATAACTTGACACCTAGAATAACAGGCAGGCTAAAATTTCCCTGCGAAGGCCAGCCCACACCAAAAGCTGGCCATTTAGAGGAGCAAAAAGTTTGCCAAGGTCCCTTCTTGACATCAAAGAAAAGATTGTTGGCCCTAGCATAACGTCTGTTCAATGGTTCTGAGTAAGTGTTAGTGGGGTCGTCACAGTCTTTCCCATGTTAAGCTCTGTCACACACATGTTAAAAACGATTACAAAGGCTACAAGACTCAAAAGCAAAACCGGTTGCCTACTCTGTGTCAACCAGAGTTCCTGAAAAGAATCAGACGGCCTAGTAACAGGTCTCAGAAACAGATCGTCAAGGAGAAAATTTATCCCTGACTTTTCCGGAGGAGGTTCACTAGGCATCCCTGGCCCTCCCCCTGACTTCCCTGAAAGTCTCCCAGGGCGAACAAATGGTGGACACCTAGACACATCTGTCCTTATCCACTTTGCTCTCCCTTCGAAGCACTGTCTCATAAGAGAGTTTGCAAAACTGAAACTGTGATCTCACAAGATTTTCAGACAGAATATAGAGACAAAACCAAGACAAGATAGAGGGCCTTACCTCCAAGTGGGTCTAGGACCCCTGGGTGGTCACGCATCTCCCAGCCAATGCACCACATGAAAGACCCCTTCAGTGAGTCCCTCTTCAGGGAGGTGCGCACCCAGTAGGACACTGAGGCGGAACTCGCTGTAACTATACAAGCTTTAATCTCACACAAACACACAAACAAAAAAGGAGCGCCCAAGCCAGCATGCTGGGGTCGAATCTCATGCACTGCGCAGGGGGCAGGGAAGTTCAACCCCGGCCCAAACTTTTTACAGGCATATAAAGGCAAAAACCACAAACCAAAAACAGGGGAGCCAAAAGAATTTGGGCCATTACACATGATAGGCTTATTTAAATGTTGGCGGGATGATTACAAATTAACAGGGTAATATGTGCATGCTAAGGTGTAGGGAGGCACAAGGGCTTGGGACTTCTCGAGGTCAGCAGGACACCTGGTCAATGTATGATTTATGGGGATCTATAGGGAGGTGCCATCCTGCCAGATGGCCATTTGGTCTGCCCTGATAGCAGTGGCTAGTTCCTGCATTCTCTTTTTTATCTTTTATGGCTGGACATTCTTAGCTACAGGGTGGGTTTGGCTGTGCCTGGACCCGCCTTGGTCTATTCTTCAGCCCTGTATTTCTTGAACTTACATACCACAATGCTATAAGACCCAAAATTATAAGTTTTTGCTCTTCACTACAACATCCAAGATTTTACCTCTTAATCAGATCTCTAACTTTTTAGCTCCAAGTTAATTTGGGTTTTGCAATTTTCACAGGGTGTCTGACAATCTCAAACACTACAGCCTGCTGCTGTTCTTCAACAATTTTCTGACTGGCAACCAAGCTCCTGCTGTTTCTATCAAAGAATGTCCCACCCATTCCTCTTGTTCAAAAGTGCGGCTGGACAGGCACTCTCAGGCCAAGGAGACCTCAGTAAACTTTATCTGAACATTCAGGTGCTCTCAGGCACTCCTTTGTTGAGCCATGCCAAGGCTTTGAAAAAAAAAAACAGCCCAGTGGATAAAAGTCATTTCATTTGTACCTGGCTGTCCACTTTGAACAAATGAGCAATAATTCTGTTTTTGTGAAATATAACAGGTAATGAATATTTTAGTTTCAGTCAGTGGAAACTAACGGCTGTTCCCATTAACCCTTTCACACCAATTAACATTTTTGCTTCACGGTTCCTTTAACATTTTCGATTTCCACAGTATTCACACCAGGATGAATACTGAGACATTACGACCAGGGACATCATTAGACCAAAGGTAAACAAATCTCTCTCAACATATGTCCTTTCACAATGGAAACAGACCAGAGACCATGGGGATGCACAACTGTGAATAGTTTATAAAGGACCCTGTAGATATCTGTTCTTGTATATTGAGGGGTGTGTTTAAGTGGAAAAAACTTATAGCTGTCATTTGAGAATAACACATATAAACCTCAAGTGTTTTTTTTTTTAATGAGAAATGTTGACAATTATGGTTCTTATACATAGGGAATATCTGGATTAAGAACTAGTCCTTACCCAGACTTCACACTTCCTCTGACCCTGACTCTGTACCTTCCAGGCTAAGAATAATCTTGATGGCCTGATTTCCCCAGTAACAGGCTATCCAGCAGAAAAGAACAACAAACTTCTCAAGATTCAACCAGTATACTAAGACATGGTTCATGTCTAATTGTTTACACAGACAGGCAGAATACAGTACCAATACCAAGATTTTGGAATAAGAAGCCAGTGTCTATGAAAATCAAAGAAACCTTCTGCAGCATCATGATCAGGAGCAGTGGAAACTGCAAGCTTTGTGGCTGCAGTGGTGAATAATTCTTCACCTGACAGCTCATCCCAGATTTATCACACTAACCTCACAGGCCACTGTGAAGAATACAAACACTTTGGATGTGGACAGCTTAAGACAGAATGCTACCCAACAGGATGCCTTACATAGGCTCTATATGGTAAGGTTGCTACAGAAAGTTAGAAGTGTCTGAAGGCATTACTTGGGAACTGTGATGAGGACATCTTCTAAAGAAGTATTGTGAGACAGAAAATTAAAAAAAAATGTTGATGTCTGCTTAGAAAGGGGTTTAATCTCAGGATTTGGTGATAAAATCCAGTAGATTTGAATTCAGGACTGAACTGCACAAGAAGGCCCAGAATTGCTAGGACTATACAGAAAAATCCATTTCCAGATAAGTTAAACAGAAAAAAAGGAGAGGAATGAAATGAAAAAGAAGAATGTCAGTGTCCTAATGTTAAATCCTGTATTTGTGAGCAATAATCAACAAACTTTGAAAGGAATAATGCAACAACGTGAAAAAAAATGGACACACCATTTAAAATATCTTACATAAATCAGTAAAAAAACATTAAAAATATCTCACTAAAAATGGCAATATTTGCAGGGTGTTGGTGGTGCACAGCTTTAATCCCAGCACGAGGGAGGCAGATGTAGGCAGATTTCTGAGTACAAGGCCAGCATGGTCTACAGAGTGAGTTCCAGGACAGCCAGGGGCATATAGAGAATTCCTGTCTCGAAAAAATCCAAAAATCAGACCATACACACAAATAAGAAAACAAACAAACAAACAAACAAAAACAAAAAACAAAACACACACACAACACACACAAAACAGAAATACAAGAACATAAGTCAATATTCCCTTTCCGTTTTGTCTTGTGGTTTTCTTTTTTAAATGTGTTATTGCATCTCAGAGATGCTTCCTCCTTTATAAATACTGACATCACAAACACATCATAGATATGAACTTGCATCATCGCCACAGGTGTTTTACAACTCCTACTTCAGTGACACAAGGGACTCCACACACATACTCCTTCCATAGAGTAAATGTATCCAATGTCATACAGATTATTCAAAACAATGGAAATATCTTCAAATTATCTCAACACTTATGCCCAGTGATCGGGTGTCTCAGCTTGAGGCTCCCAATGATCAATTGTTTATAAGTACTAGCTTGTAAAACTGTAAATGAGTTGTCTATCTGGAACCCTTTATAAGATCCTGTCCTCAGCAAGGATCCTGTTCAAAGCCATTAGCCACTTTTTTTTTAATGTGCACATTTAATGGGATAAAGTAATGAGACTTTCCCTAATTGTAGAAACGACCTAGTCTCTTTATTTTCCCCCACATTTTTTATTACATATGTTCTTCTTTTACCTTTCAAATTCTATCCCAAAAGTCCCCTATATCTCCTGCCCCCTGCTCACCTACCCACTCACTCCCACTTCTTGGCCTTGGCATTCCCCTGAACTGTGGAATATAAATTTTGCTAGACCAAGGGCCTCTCTTCCCAATGATAGCTGACTAGGTAATCTTCTGCTACATATGCAGCTAGAGGAACAAGTTCTGTGGGTACTGGTTAGTTCATATTGTTGTTCATCCTATAGGGTTGCAGACCCCTTCAGTTTTGGGGTACTTTCTTTAGCTCCTATATTGGGGGCCCTGTATTCCATCCTATAGATGACTGTGAGCACCCACTTCAGTATTTGCAAGGCACACTATTTCATACACTAGCAAGATTTTACTTAAGGGACGCTGATATAGTTGTCTCCTGTGGTGTTTTGCCCTCAGTCACTTCTATGCTTCATAAGAAAGAAAGCTCTAGTTGTGTGCCATGCAGATCGTGTAGAGGGCTGTCAATATCCCCTCTCCTCCAGCAAAGCCTCACAAACAGTCACAACGATTGTCTTCCAGGACAACTTTGAGTGCCTAAGATAAGGATCAAAGCACCTCTGCTTGCTCCAATGTCTAAATGTCACTGTAGATTAAGAAATTCCCTAGCAAGACCCTAAGATTCACAGTCCAGGACCATTTCAGCAACCCATTACTTTTCTAGGGTCCAAACTTGTTGCAATTCTACAGACCTATACATTGTACCCTTAGAGCCCTTCTCAAGAGCAGGCAGCAACTGTTCCAAATGCTTTCTCCAAATGCAGCTAAACAGAAACAACCTGCAGAGACAGGTGATCTGCTCCTGGTTCGACCAAGGTGACTCTGCCTTTGTGTGGGGTGGTGGTGGGAGTTTACCTGCTGTGAGACCATTTTCCTGTAGTTGTGCTCATCCACCAAAGCACTTGGAAAGACAAGGAAAGAGTTCCTCATTCAAAATCCCTCCTCCTGCCTGTGGTGTTTGTGTTTCTAAGGAGTGGTAAATTGGATCTATTTGGGGGGTTCTTTGTGTCTTTGTGAGTCCACACACAGTGATTCCTCTCTCCTATACTACCTTTCCCAGAAAAATTAGAATCATAGTCTACACATCATTTCTTTTATTTTATAAACTTTGATGGTGGGTATGGTTGTTTGTGTACATGTCATTTTGCTTGGATACTTCATGTGTAAAATACCTGCAGAGGCAAGAAGACTGCTGCTGGAAATGGAGGAAGTGAGAAAGAGAAAGGAAGAGGGGGACTATTAATACATTTTAAAGCTTTCTAGTTAAATCTGCTCTTCAAGATAAACAATTGAAAGTGTAATTAGTCGCTGGCCTTGTTATATTAATACTGACTATAACAGTAAAGCATTTGAAATGTTTTGTAAACAATTTATTAATTTATCTAATACAGGGTAATGTGGAACTTTAAAAAACTCTTCTTTTTAAAAAAACAAAGGACAAGATAAATTATATCCCCATGCACATTATTTAAATCACACTTTAAGAACTTTGAAATTTGGATGTCAAAGAACTTAAAAATGCCTGATAGTATCTTAAATAGGAGACATAATCATGTCTAGGTCAAATGAAAAAAATCTACTTATTGGTATATGGCTTGATCCTAAGTAGCTACTTTATAGGGAAAGGGACAAGAATAGGTTCTCTTCACAGAATGCTGCATATATATGAAGGCTAATTTTTGTGACAAACTAACAAGTGTGTTTGCTTAGTGCCCTGACTGTAGTGACAAGAAAGCTGAATTGGGTATATGTTTTTGACCTACCTTTGTTTATCATTTTCCCTGTTTGGACAAGCTAAGATGCTTTACTTCAAGGTTTTTAAGAATTATGGGATATAGAACAGTAGAGACTGTGTAATCTGATTTAGAAAGATTAGTCTCAAGATAGAGTTATAGTGATTCATCTTCTAACTTCACTGTGAACAGGTATCCTAATTCAATATTGGACTGGTCTATTAATAATTCCAGTATTAGAAGAATTAGGGAAGATAGCTAAAATCTTAATTAGCTAGCAAATTTAATTTGGAGGACAGCCTCCACTCCCAGAGAGGCTGCAGCCTTTCTGCAATTCTCAAAGCCACCTCCCCACACCAGAATCTCTAAGACTAAGCTTGATCATTGCTAATTTGTAACTGAATGGGGTACCTGGACTTCTCCAAAGAAACTTTCATACTGTTGCTTATCACTGTCCCACCTTTGTTTCTCAAGCAGGTCATCCAAGTCCTTCTGCCTTACTGTAGCAGATGTACAGCCTTGCCTCCAACAGTGAAGGTGGCAGTTATTGATCTTCATTCTAGTACATATTATGACTTTGGTCTGAATTGGGAATAAGGTGTGATAATGAGGGCTGGACATTCAATGACAGACATCCAGATCTCAGAACCATACTAATCTAAGACAGAGGTACATGCCAAAATCAATGACTGTTGATAACACAACACAGAGCCATGTTTTGTGTGATATATAACACAAACTAGTTGCATGTAGCATCCATAATGGAATTTGATGCTTCAGGAAGATCTAAGATTTCCTAAGGGAGGTGTGGCCTCCAGTCACCATAACTCCCAGGCAAGACTATAGAGCATAAATACATTTTATGCCTCAGTTTAGCACTTTTTAAAATATTATTAACGGGGGGGAGTATAACCTCCTCCAACCTATGCAGGTTCAGACCTTATGCCATTGAGGCAGGGCCACCTGCAGTGCAGCTCCTCAGCTAGTTTCCTTTGATGTGAAACTACCTGCCATCTGCCATGAGGCCAAATTGGTTCTCCAAGATTTTCTGTAGTTAACTGCAATCTGTGAATTTGGTGACTTAGTGCTAAAAGGCTGTGCTGACAACTTGGTATCAGGAAAGCAAGAAACTTGGCATGGCAGAGAATGGGTTTCCCCCTTTATAAGTGAAAACTTTTATTAAATATTTGAGCCTAGATCAGAAAATTGTCTTGGCTCCATTTTTCTCTCACCTATATAGTTCCCCTCTCTTTTCAGCCTCTGTTTGCCTCCCAGGTGAAACACAGTTCAAGTTAGGTAAGGCCTGGTTTCCAACAGTTTTGGTCCTGATCTTTATCACATTGAACACAAGACAGAATTTTACACTAACACTAAAGATATCTGCCTGTGCTTAAAATTCTGATTACAAAACACTTCCTTTAGAAGAGTGGAGTTGTTGATGAACACCAGACACTTACTTAGCAATAGTTGGCCTATGAATTTTGAATAAATTTCTTATTATGTGGAAGATTCAAATTGAATTAAATAGTTTTAAACAAGCTAGGAAGGAAGTAGACATGAAGGAAAAAAATTCTAGAGTAGATCAGTACTAAAACTGAAATAATCTGAGGGTTATCTGTGTGCTAGTGGGGAGGCTAGAGGGAGAGGGAGATGGAGAGGGAGAGGGACAGGGACAGGGACAGGGACAGGGACAGGGACAGGGAGAGAGACAGGGACAGGGAGAGGGACTAGGACAGGGACAGGGATATGGACAAGGAAAGGGGGAAGAAGGAGGAGGCAGAGGTAGAGCAGAGGCAGAAATGGAGGTGGAGGTGGAGGCAGTCGCAGACTGAGGACCTAGAATTGCAAGCCACAGAAAGGAGTGTAATTGAGGCATTGTCTCCATAACAACTGAAAGCAACATAACCTAAGGGCATCTGTCAATTTCCTGGACAACTATTCACAAAGCTAATCTTTCAAATTCTAACCAAAATTTTCATAGAATGAGAGGATTGGGATTTCGAAATCAGGTGAACATATTTCTTATTATTCATTAGTATTTTTTACTTAAACTAGCAAAATATATGTATTCATTTTTTTAATTTCTAATGTATTTCATTATTATTATTATTATTATTATTATTATTATTATTATTATTATCATTATTTTTGTTATTTTTATTACTAAAAATCAGTTTTTCAGTACAGTTCTTATTTTCCTCCTGGTTCAATTTGGTTAGAATAGTCTCTAATTTTCTCTCATTAATTAAATAGGTTGTAACTTCTTTTGCTTTTATGTTGTGAATATAAGTTATGATTGTTAAAAGCCTGTTAAATATACATGATATTTTCTAAAGCTAAAATTCATATATGTTAAAACTGTATTTAAAATCTATTTGTAATATTAACCATGGTAGAAGCAAAAAATAATCTCAAACAAAGTCCTGTATGAAAGGAAGAAGTGACCAGTTCCTCATTAGGCAGTGACCATTCCATCTCCACAGGAGAATATGCAGTGTAACTGTGGCTTCATAGAATGAATTGGGTAGTGTTACTTCTGTTTCTAATTTGTGGAACACTTTCATGAGAATTGGTATTAGTTCTTCTTTGATGGTCTGATAGAATTCTGCACTACAGCCATCTAGTCCCAGGGTTGTTTTGGTGGGAGATTATCATGATTGGTTCTATTTCTTAAGGTGTTAAGGTGCTGTTTAGATGGTTTATCTTATGGATTTGGTATATGTCTAGATAATTGCATATTTCACTCGTCTTTCGCAGCGTTTTTTTTTTTAATTATTCATTACTTAACTATGAAGTTTATTCATTTCAAGTTTTTTTTTTTCCAGGCTGCATTCCATGGAATATCTTTGGCTGAACTGGAATTTGCTCTATAGACGAGACTGACAAGGAATTTAGAGATTTTCCTGCCTCAGCATAATAAGTCCTGGGATTAAATGTGTGTTTGCCCCCATTCCCTGGCACCTAGGAATTAATTTTGAAGACTACTTACATACCTTCATATAGTTCAAACCTTATAATATTCCAAAATGGAAGCCTATCACAGTGATTCCTGCTTTTAACCAGAGGACTATGGGTCTTATGAAATCATATCTCTTTTGACTTCTAAGAAAGCCATACATACATAGCCAATTTGAGGCCAGCCAGTGCTAATCAATACATTTTGGCCAAAATGGAAAGAAAAAAAAACACAAGTGAAAGTGTCTTTCTTATTTTAAGAATGGGCTACATTATAATAACACACACACTCAATCACATTCAGACTCACAGAAACAGACAGACACACACAGAAACACACACAGACACAATCAGACAGAAACAGAGAGTGAGACAGAGAGAGAGAGAGAGAGAGAGAGAGAGAGAGAGAGAGAGAGAGAGAGAGAGAGAGAGAGAGAGAGAGAGAGAGAGAGAGAGTGAGAGAGAGAGAGAGAGAGATCCACAGTGTTGGTGTTGGGAATCATAGCCACCTCCTATTTGGTAGCAGCAACTTTGTGTAACAGATAAGTCATCTTTTTAGATATTGGCTCTAATTTTGAATTGGCCAAGAAAAACCTGATACTATGCAGTCTGGAGCTGACATTTGGATTTCATAGGATCCCTGAAAATGGTTTCTGAGCAAGAGAACATAAAGTTTAATCATTCCTGGTGCATCTCACATATCTTCTGCCCAGTCTCCAATTGAGACACACAGAATTTACTGTTGGGGATTTGATAAAGGGGGTTTATTTTTGACAAGAAGCCCCTGAAGGATTACACAAATACAGTTGAAACAACCTTAGTACATGTCAGAGTGTGGTACCTCCCTTCTTTATGCTTCTCAGTGCAGCTTCATTTAGTGTGTTCATTTAGTCCTGGTCAGAACACACAACAGAGCAGAAACAAACATTCTTTTAAATTTTTACACACCTTCTAATTTTTTCTTGTTTTTGTTGTGTATCTTGACAGACCCTTGCAAGCATTAATTTATTCTTAGATGAATTTGGACATTTTGAGTAATGTTCTCTTCCTACACCTTCCTTCTCTCTCCAGAAATGTGGAGAACTTTACATGACTCAGAGTATAAGATCATTGGCTGCTCTTGCAGAGGGTCTGGGATTCAATTCCCAGTGATCATCCTGTGTGTCACAGCCACATGTAAGTCCTGTTCCAGGGGACCGGATACAAGCTAACTTAGGACCTCCATGTAATCCAGGAATGTTCATATCCAACAAATACACTCCTTCAGGTAAAAATGTCCATCCAATAGAAATAATGAAAAGTATGCTGTTTACCAATTGTCATGTAGAACTTGATTTCCCAAATGAACACAAATATTATCAAGAGCAGACTTTAAAGTATGCATGTAGGTCAACCATTGTGATATGTTTGGTACTTATTTTTTCTTTCTTTTCTGTTTTGCATCCCCTAGGACCTCGCATACCTATGACTTGGAGGAAAGTAATCCAGAGTTCTTCCATAGTCTCTGCTTCAGTTTCTGCCTCTACTTACCACTCTGAATCAAGTTCTGTCCTGACTTTCCTAGATCATGCAATTTACAAGCTGAGACTTGTAAACAGAAAGAAACCATTACCTCCTTTTGTAGTTTTGGGCCCCGATCTTTATCACATTGAAATCAAGACAGGCTTGCATACTTACACTTATGCTATCTGCCTGTGCTTAAACTACTGGTTACAAACAGTTTGTTCAGAACAGTGGAGTGACTGTTCAATACCAGACAGTTACCTAGACATTGTTGCCCTATGAATTTGGGTTACATCTCTCATTATACTGAAGATTCAAATTAAATCAAATGGTTTTAGTACAAGGTAGAGAGGCAACTTAATGTTCATAGAAAACCAATTCCACAGTAGATCAATTCTAAAACTAAACTAACCTGTATGTTATCTCAGCACTAATAAGTAGCAGTGGGACAATCAAAGGCATAGGAAGGTGCAGAGGCAGAGGTTCAGATACAGGCTGAGGTAGAGAATGTAGAGGCAGAAAAAGAAGGAGAGGCAGAGTCACAAGGACAGTCATAGGAAGATTCAGAATCAGAGAATGAGTCAGAATTTGTGGTGTGCATGTACCTGGTGTGTGTCTTTGTAATTCTTGGACATTTTAGGAAGTTACATTAATTCAAGTCCTGAGAGGTGGGGTGATTGGTTACGACAAAGCTATCAGATTGCAACAAGTATACCAAGACATGGTTTCTGTCTAATTGGCCACCCAGACATTTATATACTTATAGGAGTACTTATAAAAGGAGAGATTCCAAGATAATGGCTTTCTTTCTACTGATAAGCCTGCCTCCCCGAGTCTCAGCATAAACGTTAATTATGATTCATTAGAAAAGAGCACACACAAGACTGCAGAATCTCAGCCAATACTATTGAGAACACTTTTTTTTTTTAAATCACAAAGCCCTCACACAACATTTTAAAAATCCTTTACTGGATTCATCTTCTAAGTATACACTATATGTTATATTTAGTGTATCATAAAATACTAAAGTGGAGTATCTACTTATGCACACTGAAAGTGTACTTCAAACAGAAAGCATTAATACTGTTACTCCATAGATGAAACATGTTTATGAAGTAACACTAAGGGAGATTTACACACAATATTTGCATTTCATATGAGGTCCCCAGATGAAACTTAATTGCATCAAAACACATGGCACAGCATGGAATAGGTATGGCTAATATTAAAATAGTGAACAGCTGAATGCAGGAAGTATGGAATACAGAGTTACTAAGTTTGGTGGAATACTATATTTACATACAACATACATTAGTGAAAAACTCCTGCTGCATTACTTTGCACAAGATTGAGTGTCAAAGCTAGTACATTTTGTCTGGTGTTTGGTGGTTGGTTAAGCAAGTTGCTTGTGGTTTTTTCATATCCATAGTTAAAGAAAAAGCACTAGGAAAAAAATTAGATTCAGAGATTTTCTAATTCCTCTCTCTTCCTTTATTTCTGTCCTATCTAGTGTTTTGGAGTATAAAAAGAAGAACCTAGAAAATATCAAACACAAGCTCTAAAAATGAATCTTCCTTGCCCTCCACCAGAAATCATCAACTGTGAAGAAATACACTTCATCTTCTTTATCATAAATTTTAAAAAACTCTCTTCAATAGCTTCTTGACTGGACTGTTTCTTTTTACTTTTGTGTGTGTGTGTGTGTGTGTGTGTGTGTGTGTGTGTGTGTGTGTGTGTGTGTGTGTGTGTGTGTGTGTGCCTTGCTGTGCATAATTCCTTCCTGTGTTGCTATCCATTCATGTTTGTGGATTTACTCACAACAAAGCAGATACAGTGCATTGGAGTATCTTTTGCTTTTTTTGCTTGTTTGTTTGTTTGTTTGTTTGTTTTTGTTTTGTTTTGTATTGTTTTGTTTTTTTTTAATTTTCTGGTGGTGGGGAGTGCATCTATGCTTTTTGTTGGGAGCTATTACTGCAATGCTATTGTCCTGATCTCTGAATTGGGTCTCTCCACCTCCCCCGCCCCCATAAGAAAAGAGGGTCAAAAGCAGGCCACAGACTCACTGCTCTGAGAACAACTACAGATTGTTCCAACCCTAAGTCAGTGCTGGATGTCCTGACCTAAAGATGTACCCTGATAACGCCAAGTTCCTGCTTCCACCAGTAGTCGCCAAAAGAAAAATTTCCGCTGCCCCTTCCTTCCTGCTGAGAAGTACTTCCTCTCCCCCCCCCACCCTGCTGCCCCATCCCTCCTGCTGAGGTGCATTGCTTCTGCCCCATTTCTCCTGCTGAAAGGCACTTCCCCTTTTGCTTGTGCATTTAAACCTTGGTCATGGCTAATACATTGGGGTCCTGATGTAATTCAGAACATTTCCATATCTTTGTTCGCACAATATCCTCATCTCTCTCTACACCCCATTTATTTCTTAGGAGAAAGTCCTGTCGAGACCCTCGAATAACTGGACCTGCTGGACGGGTCAGCTTTTGAAGTTACAAATCAAATACTACCATTGAGTGACAAATCTACCTTAGACAGGGTTTTGAATACTTTAACAGAAAGTGTTTCTCTCTTTATTACTAAGAAATTATAATCTTGTTTTTCTTGTACTCATGAACTGTTACAGAATTTTTAGGTCCATTTATACCAATTTTATGCAGACACTAAGCAATGTCAACCCATTGCTGACATTTTTTTATTGATAATGCAATTTGATCAATACATGAGTTCTTGTTTCTGCCTTGTGTCTGATTGTGTTTTCTTGAAGACTTGTATCTTATGGGCTATAACACAAACTTGTAATGCTTGTAATGTACAGTTGAGGAGGGTGGTCTGGAGACTCGGGGGGTATTTCTGTGTATAGAATGAATGCCAAGTGCCTGGTGTTAAATCAGGGAAATGTTGCTCCTTAGGCTACATGCTCACCGTTTTGTGTTCATACATTTGGGGACAATATTTTTCAGTACCACAGAGCAAACGTTACAGGTACTTACTTTTTAAACTGTCAGTAATCACCAAATCTGAAATCTGGGCCTTGGACCACGCTGTTCTCTCAAAGCTAGTCAGAAAATGCTTAGCGATATGAGCCCAATCCTTGCTTTTTATCCTTAGAGTGGAGGAAAACTGGTCTTTCCTGTAAGGGTTTTGCAATTAGAGATTCTGGTGTCAGCAGAGCTTACATGACCCCTATTGAGGTTGATCATTTGTAATAGCAAGGGAAATGTGGGAGGATCATTACCCTGATGGCTCAAAATAAGTCTAGAACACACTGCATTCTTCCCCCTTGTGGGTGCCATCCCTGTCACATTTTGAAGAGAAACAGTGCTCCTCCAGGAAGCTGGAGGAAATTGGCCTGTATTCCTTTGGATGCTGTTAGACCCAGCCTCTAGGTCTGGACTGACTATCATTAAGGCCCCTGTCCCTGCTGTTCTCTCAGTTCTCCACAAAACAAGAGACTCTCTTTAGCTTTTGTGCTGAGTGATGTCAGCCCTGCTTCTCATATACTGATTAACTAGGCTATTTGGGCCTTAGAAGAATGTCTTTTTCTCAACTATCTATTTACCAGGTAAACTGTCAGTGAGAATGGTGAGACATCTATTCTTGGCAAGGTTACCATAATTAAGGGCAGGGAATATGAAGATAATGCAGACTTATTGATATATTCCCAAAGTCTAGATTTAATTGACACTCTAATGACTTGCACAAGAAACATGAGATTGTGGGTTGACTTCAAAGTGTAACATATGAGGTCCATATAGAAAATCAGGAGATGACTGTTGAGAACAGCACTGGGCTTTAAAGAATTTGTTCTACCATGACTTTCCCAATATTTCACCATCTTAATAAGTATGTTGTGAAGGCAGGAGATGGTGTAAGAGTGTTCTCATCAGCATCTAGGTCCCATGGATGCTTGTACACTCTGTCACTTCAAGATATCTATGGCACAGTGGTACCTGATTAACGAAGAAGCCTTTGTAGTGCCACAGAGCAGCAAATAGTGGCCTAGAAGCAGGAAGTAGGAAGGTTGACCATGGCCCTCCTTTTAGGATTTACACTTTAAAGCTGAGACACACTGTAAAACACACATGTTTCTGACATTTAGCCCATGGAATGTACAGAGAATATCTCGGTCGATTGGTATGATGGTTTTAGACATGACTGAAAATGCGTTTATGTTAATCTGAGTGTGCTAGTAATCTTATGACAACTTGTGAAAATCTAGAGTCACCTACAAAGAGGAAACATCAAATAGGATCTCCCTACATTAGATGGGTCTATAGGCATGCTTTTTGGATTAAAAAAAGTATATATTAATTTAATTTTTTTCATGTAATATGGGTTGAACAAATTCTTTCCCTACTTTATATCCCTACCATTCAACTCAGAGACACTGTGAAACTTATAGAAGTCATGGACCAAATGGATTTAACAGATACATTTGGAACATCTCTCCCTAAGACAAGAACACACATGGTATGCACTCACTGCTACGTGGATATTAGACAAAGAACACTGAATACCCATGATATTATACAGTAAATATCTGCACCGAAGCTGTACCCATACTGTATTCATATCATCACGAATCAGTATGCACAGTTCTCAGTACTGTGCATCTCCTAAAGGAGTATTGCCAACAGCAGATTTAGCAAGGCCTCAACAAGAATTATACCACTGGTAACATCACAATTTGTGGCTTTTAGGCTATATTAGGAGCTGGAGGTCATCCTCCTCATCTCTGTTATTCCCACAGCCTGAGGAAATTAGGGGAGCTTGCAATAACAGCAAGGATGGAGAACCAGAGACCAGCAAAGGGACTAAGACCATCTATCAGAATAAAAACCAATCTCTTCTAATATTTGAAATATCTGCCTTCCTAGCCCTTCTAATAAACCTATTTTTCAAATCAGACCTAAAGCCAAAATGCATGGTAGAATGTCTTTAGAATGAAAATAGCAGTTGCCACCTTAAGCCTTTGTTTGCAGGGATGCACTCCCCCTGCAGTCTGATTGGAGGATGTAGATTGACCTGCTTAAGAAAAAGAGACCCAGACAATGAGAAAGTAGCAATGCAAAGCTTCTTTTGGGGAAGTCCAGATACTTTATTCAGTTGCAAATTGCAAAGCTCTGAGAGTAGCAAGAAAACAGCTTTTCTGGGAGGCTGAGTCCCCAACTAAATTCTATGCAAAAGAGGAATTTTAGTTCTCAGAGTGATACTTATAAGAAGATTCAGGATCTGTGTTCAGCTAACAAATTAATCTCTTGGGCAGCCTCTGTGCTCCATCTTCACATGAAAAAACGCAAACCGAGCTCCTTCCCCAGATTCGAATCGGATCTGGACCCTTACATTCCTTAGTTAGTGTGTCCTTTCATTTTATCAATGCATAAGAATTAGAAGTAACTGGATGCCAGTGGTGATCTGCTGCAGACTGACCTTTAATATCAGTTTGCAAAAAATTTAGATCAAATAAAGTAAAGGCAAGATGCGCCTTTGGTGACCTTGGGGGATATAACTGCCACTGTTTTGTCATAAAAGGCCAATTCTTTAAGGTCTGATGAGCACATTGAACTATTCCGTTTCCATGGGCTTATAAGGAATTCAAGTTTTATGTTTGATTCCAAATTCCTTACAAAATGAAATAAAATTTTTACTAGAATAGGATAGCCCATTATCTGTTTTGATATATTTAGGCAATCCTATTGCATTAAATGCTTGTGGGCAATGATCAATTACGTTTTTAGAAACCTTTCCTTTATGGAGAAAAGCAGAAAAAAGCAAAATGAAATCCTGAACAAGTATCGATACAAACATGTTCATATTTTAGATTTCCAAATTCTGCATAATGGGTTATATCCATTTGCCAAATATGATTAGACATAAGGCCTCTAGAATTGACTTATAAATGTGGCACTGGAGATAATGAAATACATTTAGGACATTGCTTTACAATCATTTCGCTTGTTCTTTAGTGATCTTATGTCTTGTGTGTGTGTGTGTGTGTGTGTGTGTGTGTGTGTGTGTGTTTGTGGGTATGTTATTAAAATAAAAGTTAAAAAAAAAGCTTTCAAATTTTGTAAGAAAAAAAGCTGAGAAAACTGTGCTGAGAAAGCAATCCAATAAGCAGCCTTTCTCCATGTACCCTGCCTATACTCCTACATGTGTCCTGTCTTGATTTCACTCAGTGATGGAGTGCAATATAGAAATATAATACAAACTAAGCCTTTTTTCAAAGGGAAGGGAGGAGATGGTGGATGGGTTGGGGATTTGTTGAATGGAAAATGGGAAAGGAGCTATCATTTAAAATGTAAATAAATCCCAAAATTAATGAAAGACAATATGTCCTATGAAGAAATCCAAAATGACAACATAAAACTGCTCACATACTATCTCCTAAGCTCAAATGTGTAAGGCTTGGACATGCATGACTTCCATCTGTGCCTGCAGGCCACTGAAATCCGCAACAACTATGTGGATATCTACCCTGACTTCCTGGCACAGATGCTCCCCAAAATGAAGTGGGCAGTGATTATGCAGGGAGCAGTCACCTCAATCTTGGCTGAGGTACTTAAAGATCCAACTGAAAGCTATTAACAGGACGACACGTTTTTTAGGAAGATGTACCCACATGTGGCTTGAGATTGATGTATTGGATGGTACCCTGCAGTTCTCAGAATCTGGACATCTTTTCCCTATAAGCTGCAGGATCCCCAATATGGTGTTGAATGATAAGGATACAGAGATATAAACTTGTTAGCCACCACACTGTGAGGTGGGAGAGGGTGCACAGGTGAAGGAACACCCTCATTGAAGC
Source organism: Mus musculus (assembly GCF_000001635.26). Classification (NCBI taxonomy): domain Eukaryota; kingdom Metazoa; phylum Chordata; class Mammalia; order Rodentia; family Muridae; genus Mus; species Mus musculus. Next base: position 76,439,457 of record NC_000087.7, read on the forward strand.
AGGGGGACAGAGGATATGATAGGGGGTTTCTGGATGAGTGGGAAACTGGGAAAGAATACAACATTTGAAATGTAAGTTAAAATATATGTAATTAAAAAAAAAAGACCAACCAAATAATGCAAAGTGAGGGGCCCATCGCTGCCACCGAATATGTAGCAAATGATGGACTAGATGGACACAGTGAGAGGAGGGGATCCTGGTCCTGAGAGACTCTATACCTCAGTGTAAGGGAATGGCAGGACAGGGAAGCAGGAGTGCTTAGGTTGGTCAGTAGGAGGAGGAGGGACATGTTATTGCGTTTTTAGAGGGGAAAACTTGAAATGGGATAACATTTAAAATGTCAATATAGAAAATATCTAATAAAATAAAATAATAAAATAAACAACATTGGGAACAATAAGTTAATAGCAGAATAAAAAAAAAATCAAAGAAGCTGGGTGTGGTGTTGCAAGCCTTTATTCCCTGGACTTGGTAGGAAGAGGCAGGCAAATTTATGAGTTCAAGGCCAGCCAGGTTTTCAGAATGAGTTCTACAACAGCCAGGCCTACACAGAGAAAACCTGCCTCAAAAAAAAAAATAAAATAAAATAAGAAAGAAAGATAGTAAGAAAGAAAGAAAGAAAGAAAGAAAGAAAGAAAGAAAGAAAGAAAGAAAGAAAGAAAGAAAGAAAGAAAGAAAGAAAGAGCAAAGCACCAAAGCACTCATGTGCATGCACTGGTTCCAAAGACAGCCCTTTCCAAATGATACAACAGCACATGTTTTCACAAAATGGATTCTGAACATGTCCTCAGATTTGTCCTTTGACTATACTATCTAGGTTATTCCCCTCATGGTGACAAGAAACAAAAGGAAGCAAGATATTAGTCTGAAGCAGATATCAGACTGATGCCAAGACCAGCCTATGACTCCATTATGCTTTCTGTTTTCAAACATCCAGAGAGTGGTTCTCAACCTTTCTAATGCTACAGTTCCTTCATATATATTCTTCCTCATGCTTGGTGAGCCCTTACATAGAATTATTTTTTTCCTACTTCATAACTATAATTTCCTACTGTTATAAATCCTAACATAAATACCTGACATAAAGATAGTCCTAGACAACTCCCATGAAAGTGTCACAAGGACTTAGAACTTATAGGTTGCCATTCACAGTGCCAGGAAATACTAGTAAGACTAGCCAGCTCCTTGATTTTTACACTTTCTGCCTTCCAGAACTGTACTAGGATAGATGTGATCTATTTTAGTTGTCTAATCATGTGATCATCTGGAGTTGTCTAAGACTATCTTTATGTCAGGTATGTATGTTAGGATTTATAACAGTAGGAAATTATAGTTATGAAGTAGAAAAAAATAATTTAATGTAGGGGTTCACCAAGCATAAGGAAGAATATATATGAAGGAACTTGGAAACACACATACCCAAGAGGATGATGGAGTCTATTTTTCCTGTCCTGGAATCTTAGCAGGGATGAGTCAGCTCTAATGAAATAGATGAGAAAGGTTACTGGATGAATTCCTACTCAAAGTCATTGGAGACAACAGCAAATCTGTTTTGTCCGAATGGAGAATGGATGAGGATTTGTGCTCCATTAAAAAGGTCAATAAATTGACTAATTTGATTCCTGCCTGTATATTTGTGTGTGCTTTGTACGTTTTTCTGCTTTGTGTTGTGCTCTGTGTTCTTGATTATTAACTCTAGGGTCCTTACCATACTTGCAAAATGAAATATTTCTCAGTAGGAAAAGCTCTCATTTTTTTCCTCTGTATACAATATGATTCTTTAAAAAATAAGTTTTTGATTCCTTTGTACTAATAGTAAGATCAAAATTTCTGGGAAGACGCTTTTCATTGAAAATACAGTTTTTCATTCAATAGATTCAGATTACTGTCCCCCCAAATCCTTCTACAACCTCTCCATTTCCGACCCACCCAAATTCACACTTTTTCTTTCTCCCTTTATTAAAATACAAACAGGCATCTAAATAATAATGATTCTCTTAATGATACTAATAACAATAATAATGAAGATTAAGATACAAAATAAACAAATGAACCAGAACAGAACAAAGCAAACATAATAAAAAAGAGGCAAAGAAAAAGCACAAGAAATATACATGTAGACACAGAGACATATATGTTCACAAACACTCAGAAATCCCATAAAAACAAAAAAAAACTGCAAACCATAATATATAAACAAAGGACCCTTAAGGTATTCTTTAAAGAACCCTGCCAATACCTTATTATATAAAGGACCTCCAAGATTATTATCCAGTTTGATTTTCATTTGCCAGGCAATGCTGAACTAGAGACTTAGATTTAAGCATGGTTTGCATACCCAGTGATACCCTAGTGGAAATTTGATTGTTTTCCTTTCCAAGCTACAAACTAGAAATAACTTCTGAGATAAAGATAGTGGCATGCACGCCCTTCCCTCTCATTGCTTGGGCTCTTTCTATCTCAGACCTTGCAGGCGCTGTGCATACAGATACTGCTACAAACACATTTAGTTCAATGCAACTGATAGTAGAAGGCCTTGGGTGAGAGTTTTAACCACTTCGACCTATGGGAGTGATAGGATGATAAGAAATATCAATGGCTCATTTATACTTGGTTGCTTCATTTTCTATACTCATGCTGGTTTGCAGCATGACCACCTTCATAGTCTCTGTGGGTTTTGACATGATGAATGAACAGGCAATCTTCAGAGGATGTAAAGAATTAAAGCTCAAGGAATGTATGAGGTGGCCCACTAGCCACTCATGTAAGGTTACTAGCCACTCAAGACCGCGTACCTGAACTTCATCTCTGAAATAATATACATGGTAGAAGAAGAGGATTGTCTCTTCCACACTGTCCTGCAATCTCTACACATGTGCAGTGGTTTGTGCACAGTTACACACATATGTACTTAATCAAACACATGTACCCATAATGTAAGTACATTAAAATGTATAAAATCATATAAAAACAAGCAGACCTTCTACTGGAAGTTTCAGAGAGACTACATTTATAGGATTTGGAGCTTGTTTGTTTCCTACAAACCTCCCATGCAGAAGGGAGGTTTTACATCTACTTTCGCTCGACTAAGACTTCGCTTGAAGCACTTGCCTGGGATTCCTGTAGATTTGGTTTTTCTCGCCACATATGAAGAAATCTCTGTGTATTCTGAGTGCCTTAGGTGCTGCTGAACTGAAAAATGCACATGCAACACAGACTTCCCACAATTGCTGAAGGCAGGCCCTCCTTTCTTTCTTTTACTGTAGAAGTAACTTTTCCATTTTCTAAACAACAGACAGTAGTAGTTTCCTTCCTAACACAAATGTCTCTGGTTTAGTTAAATAGATTTATTAGCTTCAAATCAGACAATACCATGCAAGTTCATTTTCAGAAGGGTTAAGTGGAATTGAATTTGTGTTGTGTATTACTAACTGAGAGGCCAATTTATAACCACAGAGCACTTTGAGTTGAGTGGAAATAATATTTTTACAATTATAAAATGCATAAAATTCCGTACCAAATTTTTATCAAACTTGCTTTATATGTAAGATAAATCAAAAATTAACAGACAACTACAAACAGTTAAAGCATACAACATGGCAATAAATTAAACGAAAATGCTAATTTAGAAGTGGGAGAAGATAAGCTTTTATGGAATCTGTTTAATTGTATAAGAAAGAGAAACATCACTTTTCTTCACATGCTCAGAATTTAAGAGGGGGAAAAGATCCATGTGATAATCCAGTTCTATGTACACAAAATTAAGCAAGATCCTCATAATTAATGTGTGAGTACACAATGCCTGACTCAAATTCTATCATAGACGCTCAAGTCCTGTCACTGCAGGCTCATCAGTCTCACTGTATTATTGTTATTATTATTATTGGTATTATTATTATTATTATTATTATTATTATTATTATTATTATTATTATTATTATTATTTATTAATTGCTGTTGTTTTTCTTTTTGTTATAATTACATAATTTAAATTTAAAATTTATTAAATTTCAGTAGATGATATTCAAGAAATGTTTAAAACTTTTAATATTGACCAGGGACAAATGACTCTGCACTAAAAAACTAGATCTCATTCCCCATATTATTATCTGTTAACAGTGTGCTCAAGAAGATCTGAGACCTAACAAAGTTGTCCTTTAGTTCCTCATTTTGCTCACATCAGCATCTGTAAACCATTGCCAAGTTCAGAGGCTAAGAATCTGCATAGTATCTTTCACAGACCAAGTCCTCATCGATGACAGAAACTGTGGCTATGTACTGTGTTTATACTTTATTCCTCATGATGAAGGAACAGCTGAAAGCAAGAAACTGATGCTCTAAAGGGCTTACCAAGAAACTTCCCTGGACAATATTGGTATGAATTAGTACAATTTGACTAAAAGAGCACTTTGTCCACCAGGCTTGGAAGATGTAGAAAATGTAAAAATATTAAAGAGAAAAATGTAAAGCTGTAATTGTAATATAGTTAAAACATCCATGGAAGGAGTTACAGAGACAAAATTTGGAGCTGTAACGAAAAGATGGAGCATCTAGTGATTGCCATATCCAGGGATACATCCCATAATTAGCTTCCAAACGCTGACACCATTGCATACACTAGCAAGATTTTGCTGAAAGGATCCAGATATAGCTGTCTCTTGTAAGACTATGCTGAGGCCTAGCAAACACAGAAGAAGATGCTCACAGTTACCTATTGGAATGGGTCAAACGGCCCCCAATGCAGGAGCTAGAGAAAGTACCCAAGGGGCTAAAGGGAACTGCAACCCTATAGGTGGAACAACAATATGAACTAATCAGTACCCCAGAGCTCTTGTCTCTAGCTGCATATGTATCAAAAGATGGCCTAGTGAGCCATCACAGGAAAGAGAGGCCCTTTGGACTTGCAAACTTTATATGCTCCAGTACAGGGTGACGCCAGGGCCAAAAACGGGGAGTGGGTGGGTAGGGGAGTGGGGGGATGGGTATGGGCAACTTTTGGGATAGCATTGGAAATGTAAACGAGGAAAATACCTAATTAATTAAAAGAGAAATAAAAAAGAGTTTATGCTTAATGAGGGTAAATTTTTGTTAAGATTTGTTCACATAGCCTGTCTTCCACTTAGCTCTATTTCCATAGCCAATGGAATGAAATTCTGCCAGGCCTTGTCTATCATCAATATGAGTGGATGTGCAACTACAATAGCCAAAACTAGAAGTTATCATGGAAGATCTCTTTTCTGAAGAAAAATTGAGGAAGAGTGGATTGGGGTAGCAGAAGTGGAGGAGAAGTCAGGGAGCAGAGAAGAGAAGGAATACTAGGTTTGGGATGTTGATTGATTAACTAATTTAAAAAAATCAGCTCCAGGACAGTTTATTTTCTGGTGTTAGAGAAAACTCATCTCAACAATTATTATTAAGGAGAATTTTATTATCTGAGATCCTACAGTGAATTTGTATTGGTGTTTGTGTCTGTGTCTGTGTGTCTTGGTGTGTGAACCTACTATGTTGCTTAAAGTAGCTAGCAAAATATAATTTGTCTTTCATGAACTCACAAGCCAGGATTCACTTCTCTGACTACATGGCCATCTTAAGAAGTATCCTCCTGACCAAGCAGTTGTTATTTCTACATAAACCTGGGATTCAATCTACCCTGCTTCTAATTGGGACCAAATGTATAAGCCACATGTCTTTCTCTGCCAGACTACTAGTGGATGAGACCCTCGAGTATCAGATGCATACCATGTTGGAGAGGGTACAGAAGCTCCCATGCACTGACCTTATCAATAAATTAATGCTCAAACTTTTCTATAGAGAAAACTGCTATACTCATTTAAAATTAAGAAATCACAAATTGTACATCCCTTTAGGCACAGGAGTGGTATGCAATCATTTAAAAATTCCAGTGTGTGTAATAAAAGCCAAAATAATCAAAGTCACTTTACTGCTCTCTTTTACTTCCACAGAGATGGATAACTAGTATGGACAGTGAGATCTGTAAGTGGACTTCAAATGCTTACAAGTTTCTTAGGTTTGTGTTGGCTTTCAGGTCTTCTTGTGTTCCCCAAGCTTCCATGAAAATAGACAATGTCAAGGGAGAGACTGAAGTGACAACTACCATGGTAACACTGAAGGAAGACACAGTCTTGTGTTCTTGTTCATAAATTTACCTGAATCTTTGTTTTGGTATTGTATGACGGTCAACATTATAGCCACTGAATCTATGCCATGAATATTAATTCTTTCTGACTTCAAGGGCCCTAATAGCATTTTACATCTCTTCTGAGAAAAGTGAAGAATTAAATCATAGTCCATGGTACCTGAAACCAGAGGATAGTGTCTAAGAAAACATTGCTATGGACACAGATGTCAAACAAAAACATAGGTTGGATACAAATGTCAAACAAATACTCATTTCTTTTATTCCTAATACAAAAAAAAATTGTGTGGATAACACAGATAATGAAAGACAGTGGGAAGCAACTTATTATTCTATTTTATCTTTTTTTTTATATGAAACATAACTCTGCCAAATTTTCTAGATTTTAAACATTCTTTACATTCTGTCCCTGCAATATGCTAATTTTCCTTAGCTTGGCAATTCTGTCTGAGTTTTTTGACTAAGTGAGGGTGCATGTGTGTGTGTGTGTGTGTGTGTGTGTGTGTGATATGTATTCAGGGTCCAAAGAGACCAGAAGACCTAGAGATACAAGTAAGTTTTTATTCTTGTTTTCTGACACGTTCTGGTGTCTTAGAAGCCTTGATTGTCTGTTAAACATTTTCTCACACAGGTTACATGTATAGGGATGGTCAGCAATGTGGGTCAGCTGGTGCTTAATGAGGTGACATTTCTGAAGGAATGGCCTCCCACATTCAATACAGTTAAACAGGATTCTCTCCTGTATAAAATCATTGATGTTCAACTAAATTTGTATTATGATTAAAGTTTTCTGGCACCAGGAACACTGATGTAGTTTTATTTCTTAGTGAGTCAGATAATGTATTTTAAAATCTGAATGGTATTTTTCTGCGTGTGAGGGTGCATGTGTGTGTGTGTGTGTGTGTGTGTGTGTGTGTGATATGTATTCAGGGTCTAAAGAGACCGGAAGACCTAGAGATACAAGTAAGTTTTTTTTTGATCTTTTTTTTTTGTTTTGTTTTGTTTTCTAGACAAAGTTTGTTTGTTTACCCCTGGCTTTCCCAAAACTCACTCTGTAGATCATGGTGGCCTCAAACTCAGAAATTCGTCTGCCTATGCCCCCAACCCCCAAATGCTGAGATTGAAGACCTGTTCCCTCACTGCCTGACATTAGACAGTTTTTTTGTTAAACTATATTTGGTGCTATAAACAGAACGGGAAGTTTAACATGTACTGTTCAAGAATTGAGCCATCTCTTTCTTCACAATGCAAAGAATAACAAGAATGAATAAAGTAGAAAAAATATTGTGTAATAGATATGAGGGCTTATCTATAATTGTTTAAGAGTTAAATAATAACAACAAAAAGTCAAACAGCTCAGTCTGGACATATGTATACAAATTGCAAAGTAACTTTCAACAAAATACACAAGCAATTCAATGAAGGAAGGCTATAAATGTCAATAAATTATGGGGAGCCAATTGGACAATGTGATGAGTGTTCTTGGTTTTGAACTTTACTGCATCAAGAATTAATTAAAATCCAACTGACTGAGCAAGACGTTAAAGGATTTTTTTTCTTAATACTTTGAAATGGCAAGCTCCATTTTGAATCTGAATCTTTCAAGTGGGAAAAGGCACCTTAAACCTGGCACACACTTATATAAATGTTCTGCAACCTATATGAAAGACGTGGAAGAAGAAAGTTTGTTTTCTTTGCCTGTTTGCCCTCATTGGGAAGCCCATTCCTTCACTGTCATTACAGGCCATTTTCAGTATTCCATAATACACTGGAGACTACCTGAGACAATCCACCTCATTGACTGAATAACTATTATGTTCTTAGAATATCAGTTGGTAGACAGCTATTGTTGGATCACACCCTGTAATTCACTTTAAAGTCTATTTAAACTACATTTAAAGTATATTATATAACAAAATATTATAAATGATAAAATATATTACATATAAAATAAATTATATATAATATATACACCATAGTTTTATAACATTATGCATATATGTAATTTGTGCTGTATGTTTTGTTTCACCTGAGAGCAGTGACACATAATAGGTAAAAGAGTAAGCCTCACACTCAATCTCAACTTCATACTGTATGTAAAATAATTCACAAGGGCATGGACTTAATGTAAGAACAAAATAAAAGATTTAGGAAAATTGGAGTATATGTATGATTAATAGAGTTAAGAGTTCTAGATTTCATGGAAGAAATATTCATTCTAAGAGAAATAATTGATCCTCACTAAAATTAAGAACTTTCACACTGAGCTGGATGATGGTGGTGCATGTTTTAAACCCAGAACTTGGGAGACAAAGGCAGGTGAGTTTGTGGTAAACCTGCTGTACAGATTGATCTTGAAGACAGCCAGGGTTATGCAGAGAAATTGTATCTTTAAAAAACAAAGAAAACAAATAACCCAAAAAAAAAATAACATAGAATTTTTTTTCTGTAGCAGTTCCTGCTTCAACAGTGAAGAAGCAATCTAAATCAATTATAACCCAAAAGTTAATATCTCCCAGGGTGTATTTTTCACCATTACAGTCCAGGTTACACAATGTATACACAAAGGAAATGAGTTATAGTTAATCAGTTAACCTAGACAGGTGGTTAGCTTGTAGATGACCAGCATTACAACACTGTAGAGTGTCTTCTTCGATGGGTTAGCATAGCCCATTCTTTCTCAGATAAATGCATTTGTATATCGTCAAATATTAACATTCCTGAAGAAGAGAAAGGACTTGAATTTAATACTGAGGCAGAAGCAGTTGTTGTACCTGTCTGTGAATCATGGCAGGCTGCATGCTGAGGAAATTATCAGTAAGGAATTTAGGTAGAGAAACTGAGGTGACCAGCGGTAGGCAAGTGGCCCAGATAATTGGTTGTAAAATATCCAGTTTCCACTCTGACCCTGACAAGTCTAGTCGCCTGGAGATCAGTAAGGTTGAATGTACCAGAGTACACTAGTGGTCTTAGCAGCAGGAAAAATCTAAAATGAGACTGGCTGAATTCAAAAGGGAAATGTTAAAATAAAATAAAACAATAACAAAAAGCAATCTGACTTTCTCCAGCCCCTCTATGGTCCAGTAGCCTCCTTGGCTATTTAACACCAACAAACCACTAGTAAACACTAGTGTTGGGCAGATTTGTGTGTTGCTGTAAAGCTGCCTTGATCATTTGCTTTCTTGGGTGTTATCCTTCATGAAGGTATTTCTCTCTTTTCCTTCTCTGTAAAATATATAAAACTAAGCTTAAAAGCATTTTCTGAAGTGATACATGAGTCCCACCCTCTCTATATAAGATCTGGTTACCATGAGTCAGCCAAAATAAACTCCGCCTGACATTCTTAGGTATGATTCTGAAAGAGGTGTTTTCTGTTGTCACTGGGGTGTCACTTAGTTCCCCATTCACTAGCAGCACCTAGAACATGGCACTAGGGTACAAAGGCCAGTGGAAGTCCTCCTCTCTCAACTCATGGATGTATTTTCATAAAAAGATATTAATACCAGCATCTATTCCACCTCTAGAGAACATGAATGCTAGCCTAGGCTCCTATACCTAACAAAACTCTCAATCACCATAGACGGAGAAAACAATATATTCCACGACAAAGCCAATTTTACACATAATCTTTCCTTAAATCCACCCCTACAAAGAATAATAGGTGAAAAACAACAACACAAGGAGTGAAACTACACCATAGAAGAAACAAGAAAGTAATCTTACAACAAATCCACAAAAACATGCTTCCACCTCTAAGAATAAAACTAATAGAAAGTAAAAATCACTTTACCTTAATAAAAAAAAAAAACTAAAACAATAAAGCAAAACCTAAAACCCTAAAAAACCAAAAAATTAATAAACAAACACTAAATGACCCAAAAAGCTATTTTTTTAATTCTTAATAAATATTTTTAAAACCATAAAATTCTATAAATAAGAAAACACAAGAACTCTAAAAAGACCTTAAAAAATTATAAAACTGTTTCTTTCTGCACAAAATCAGGCCATTCTGTCTTCCATCACTGAATGGGGAGGGCTCACTATCCCTCATCACTATCTAATAAGGTATAGACAGTTGATGAGGGATGAACAGTCAGTTTTCATCAAAGGTATTGCCTTTGAAGGTGATAGATTGGCCATGCTCTAGTGGAAGCCAGATGTCCAAGAGTTTATGGGAAACACAAATGATTTTGAATGGGTTGTAACAAAAGAGAGAAGATAAGATATGAAGTTGGCAGGAGGAGTTAGGTGGGAATGGGCCGTATTTTGTTCTGGGAGGAGTTACTAAAAGGATTGGAAAGTAAATTACATCAAAATATTTGTATGCAATTCTCAAGGTATTAAGGAAAGTAGTTCTTAATATACCATGTGTGTACTGAACACATACAGACCACTTATATTGCCATCTTCTAAATAACAACTTCTTATACAGCAGTTTCATTACATTGAGAGCAGAAGTAATCCATAGGTTATTTAAAATAAAGAAGAATCTGGGGAGATGGCCCAGGGTTAAAGCCAAGTGTTTGGTCAAACTTTCACCTGCAACACTGGTGCTTAGGAATGGGAGTGGAAGAGACAGAAGGATGACTGAATGTCAGCCTCACTCCTAGTTCAGCAAGAAACCCTATCACGAGGGGAAAATTAGGGACTGAAGTAACAGAAAACAGTATACCCTTCCCAATCCTCTGCACTTACCTGTATATTTCGGTATGTATACACACATCAATATGATTACTGTATAAAAGAGGTTACTTTGCATAAATATAGGCAAAAGCAATGTTGTTTTAGCCTAGATACTTGACTTTTATATCATTAGGGTCCTAGAGAAACTCTCCAGATATAGAGGATGGGTATATCTTCTTCCTGTGCAAAGGAAACCTCAGTTAAGTGTGTGTGTCAGTGACTCTAAACATCTTTCCTCCTCTAGATTTCTATTTATAACACACAATGGTCTGTAAATAATGAAAATATGAAAATAAGACTTTTGATTTGCATTTCCCTGATGATTAAAGATGTTGAACATTTTTTCAGGTGCTTCTTTGCCATTCCGTATTCCTCGGGGGAGAAATCTTTGTTCAGTTCTGAGGCCTATATTTTAATGGGGTTATTTGATTTTATGGAGTCTACCTTCTTGAGTTCTTTATATATATTGGATATTAGTCCCCTGTCCGATTTGGGATAGGTAAAGATCCTTTCCCAATCTTTTGGTGGTCTTTTTGTCTTATTGACTCAGAGCCACTAGTCAAATAAACTACACCCTATAAAATCAAATTTGCTTGGAAAACAATTTTCCAAGCAAATAGTCTGAAGAAACAAGCTGGAGTAGCCATTCTAATATCAGATAAAATCGACTTCCAACCCAAAGTTATCAAAAAAGACAAGGAGGGAGACTTCATACTCATCAAAGGTAAAAATCCTCCAAGAGGAACTCTCAATTCTGAATATCTACGCTCCAAATTCAAGGGCAGCCACATTCATTAAAGACACTTTAGTAAAGCTCAAAGCACACATTGCACCTCACACAATAATAGTGGGAGACTTCAACACACCACTTTCATCAATGGACAGATCGTGGAAACAGAAACTAAACAGGGACACAGTGAAACTAACAGAAGTTATGGAACAAGTAGACCTGACAGATATCTACAGAACATTTTATCCTAAAACAAAAGGATATTCCTTCTTCTCACACCTCATGGTATCTTCTCCAAATTTGACCACATAATTAGTCACAAAACAAGCCTCAACACATACAAAAATATTGAAATTGTCCCTTGCATCCTATCAGACTACCAAGGACTAAGGCTGATCTTCAATAACAAAATAAATTATAGAAAGCCAACATTCACGTGGAAACTGAACAACATTCTTCTCAATGATATCTTGGTCAAGGAAGGAATAAAGAAAGAAATTAAAGACTTTTTAGAGTTAAATGAAAATGAAGCCACAACGTACCCAAACCTATGGGACAAAATGAAAGCATTTCTAAGAGGGAAACACATAGCTCTGAGTGCCTCCAAGAAGAAACGGGAGAGAGCACATACGAGCAGGTTGACAACACATCTAAAAGCTCTAGAAAAAAAGGAAGCAAATTCACCCAAGAGGAGTAGATGGCAGGAAATAATCAAACTCAGGGGTGAAATCAACCAAGTGGAATCAAGAAGAACTATTCAAAGAATTAACCAAACGAGGAGTTGGTTCTTTGAGAAAATCAACAAGATAGATAAACCTTTTCTAGACTCACTAGAGGGCACAGGAACAAAATCCTAATTAACAAAATCAGAAATGAAAAGGGAGACATAACAACAGATCCTGAAGAAATCCAAAACACCATCAGATCCTTCTACAAAAGGCTATACTCAAAAAAACTGGAAAACCTGGACGAAATGGACAAATTTCTGGACAGAGACCAGGTACCAAAGTTGAATCAGGATCATGTTGACCATCTAAACAGTCCCATATCCCCTAAAGTAATAGAAGCAGTTATTAATAGTCTCCCAGCCAAAAAAAGCCCAGGACCAGATGGGTTTAGTGCAGAGTTCTATCAGACCTTCAAAGAAGATCTAATTCCAGTTCTGCACAAACTATTTCACAAAATAGAAGTAGAAGTTACTCTACCCAACTCATTTTATGAAGCCACTATTACTCTGATACCTAAACCACAGAAAGATCCAACAAAGATAGAGAACTTCAGACCAATTTCTCTTATGAATATCGATGCAAAAATCCTCAATAAAATTCTCGCTAACCGAATCCAAGAACACATTAAAGCACTCATCCATCCTGACCAAGTAGGTTTTATTCCAGGGATGCACGGATGGTTTAATATACGAAAATCCATCAATGTAATCCATTATATAAACAAACTCAAAGACAAAGACCACATGATCATCTCATTAGATGCAGAAAAAGCATTTGGCAATATCCAACACCCATTCATGATAAAAGTCTTGGAAAGATAAGGAATTCAAGGCCCATACCTAAACATGATAAAAGCAATCTACAGCAAACCAGTAGCCAACATCAAAGTAAATGGAGAGAAGCTGGAAGCAATCCCACTAAAATCAGGGACTAGACAAGGCTGCCCACTTTCTCCCTACCTTTTCAACATAGTACTTGAAGTATTAGGCAGAACAATTCGACAACAAAAGGAGATCAAGGGGATACAAATTGGAAAAGAGGAAGTCAAAATATCACTTTTTCCAGATGATATTATAGTATATATAAGTGACACTAAAAATTCCACCAGAGAACACCTAAACCTGATAAACAGCTTCGGTGAAGTAGCTGGATATAAAATTAACTCAATCCAGTCAATGGCCTTTCTCTACACAAAGAATAAATAGGCTGAGAAAGAAGTTAGGGAAACAACACCCTTCTCTATAGTCACAAATAATATAAAATATCTCGGCGTGACTCTAACTAAGAAAGTGAATGATCTGTATGATAAAAACTTCAAGTCTCTGAAGAAAGAAATAAAAGAAGATCTCAGAAGATGGAAAGATCTCCCATGCTCATGGATTGGCAGGATCAACATTGTAAAAATGGCTATCTTGCCAAAAGCAATCTACAGATTCAATGCAATCCCCATCAAAATTCCAACTCAATTCTTCAACGGATTAGAAGGAGAAATTTGCAAATTCATCTGGAATAACAAAAAATCCTAGGATTGTAAAAACTCTTCTCAAGGATAACAGAACATCTGGTGGAATCACCATGCCTAACCTAAGCTTTACTACAGAGCAATTGTGATAAAAACTGCATGGTACTGGTATAGAGACAGACACGTAGACCAATGGAACAGAATTGAAGACCCAGAAATGAACCCACACACCTATGGTCACTTGATATTCGACAAGGGAGCTAAAACCTTGCAGTGGAAGAAAGACAGCATTTTCAACAATTGGTGCTGGCACAACTAGTTGTAATCATGTAGAAGAATGCGAATCGATCCATGCTTATCTCCTTGTAATATGGTCAAATCTAAATGGATCAAGGAACTTCACATAAAACCAGAGGCACTGAAATTTATAGAGGAGAAAGGGGGGAAAAGCCTTGAAGATATGGGCACAGGGGAAAAATTCCTAAACAGAACAGAAATGGCTTGTGCTGTAAGATCGAGAATTGACAAATGGGACCTAATGAAACTCCAAAGTTTATGCAAGGCAAAAGACACCATCAATAAAACAAAAAGACCACCAACAGATCGGGAAAGGATCTTTACCTATCCTAAATCAGATAGGGTACTAATATGCAACATATATAAAGAACTCAAGGTGAACTTCAGAAAATCAAATAACCCCCATACAAAAATGTGGCTCAGAACTGAACAAAGAATTCTCACCTGAGGAATACCGAATGACAGAGAAGCACCTGAAAAAAAAAATGTCCAACATCCTTAATCATCAGAGAATTGCAAATCAAAACAACCCTGAGATTCCACCTCACACCAGTCAGAATGGCTAAGATCAAAAATTCAGGTGACAGCAGATGCTGGCGTGGATGTGGAGAAAGAGGAACACTCCTCCATTGTTGGTGGGATGGCAGGCTTATACAACCACTCTGGAAATCAGTCTGGCAGTTCATCAGAAAATTGTACATAGTAATACCGGAGGATCCAGCAATACATCTCCTGGGCATATATCCAGAAGATACCCCAACTGGTAAGAAGGACACATGCTCCACTATGTTCATAGCATCCTTATTTATAATAGCCAGGGCTGGAAAGAACCCAGATGCCCCTCAACAGAGAAATGGATACAGAAAATATGGTACATCTACACAATGGAGTACTACTCAGCTATTAAAAAGAATGAATTTATGAAATTCCTAGCCAAATGGATGGACCTGGAATGCATCATCCTGAGTGAGGTAACACATTCACAAAGTAACTCACACAATATGTACTCACTGATAAGTGGATATTAACCCAAAACCTAGGATACCTAAGATATAAGATACAATTTTCTAAACACATGAAGCTCAAGAAAAATGAGGACTGAAGTGTGGACACTATGCCCCTCCTTAGAAGTGGGAACAAAACTCCCTTGGAAGGAGTTACAGAAACAAAGTTTAGAGCTGAGATAAAAGGATGGACCATGTAGAGACTGCCATATCCAGGGATCCACCCCATAATCAGCATCCAAACTTTGACACCATTGCGTACACTAGCAAGATTTTATTGAAAGGACCCAGATGTACCTGTGACTTGTGAGACTATGCCGGGGCCTAGCAAACACTGAAGAGGATGCCCACAGTCAGCTAATGGATGGATCACAGGGCTCCCAATGTAGGAGCTAGAAGAAAGTACCCAAGGAGCTAAAGGGATCTGCAACCCTATAGGTGGAACAACATTATGAACTCAACAGTTCCCCGGAGCTCTTGACTCTATCTGCATATGTATCAAAAGATGGCCTAGTCGGCCATCACTGGAAAGAGAGGCTCATTGGACATGCAAACTTTATATGCCCCAGTACTAAACGCCAGGGCCAAAAAGGGGGAGTGGGTGTATAAGGGATTGGGGGTGGGTGGCTATGGGGGACTTTTGGTATAGCATTGGAAATGTAAATGAGCTAAATTTATAATAAAAATGAAAAAGAAAAAAAAAAAAAGAAGAGATGTATATGGCAAACAGTTACCGGGGACAGACTGTCATGATAAGGACAGCATTGGAGGAAACAACAAGTTGATCTGTGGCATTGAGAGCCTGAATGGGCCCTTCTCACATTTGGTTGGATTTAGAAGCCAAGATTTAGTTCAGAACCACCCAGCTCCCTCCATCTTGTCCCAGTGATCTACTTCTGCTAGGGCACAGTCACAAAGATTCCACAACATTTCTAGACAGTTTTCCCAGTTTGAGACAACTGAGAATGTGGGAGATATAACCCTCCCCCCAATCTTAATTAAACTAAGCCACACAAGTGCAAAATATTTTTGAAAACTATTTAATTGCAATTTTGTAAAGAGAACAGAGAGCTCTACTTGAAATGGACTGAATTAGTCTTTAGGTTCCATTGTGCACCCTAAATAAAATATAGTGTAAAAGAATCCATTTTCTATGTAGCAAGTGAGGGCTGAAAACAACACAGTAATGGAGATAAAATGCAAAAAAAAAAAAAAAACTGGGATATATAGTAACAATTCAAACTGACAGTGTGAAAAACGATGTATTTATACATGTTAACTGTCCTTTTGACCACAGTGTCATTCATCATTGTGTTAGGGGATCCAATCTAGTGATTAATCATCAGGGTTTGACAGTAAAATCTTTAGGCTCAATACACCAGACATTAGCTGGAAAATGATTTACAAGAATGTAATGCCCTTTGGTGTCTTCTCTGTGAATCTGTTGTATGGATGCCTTGTCATTGGTTGTTTTAGTTGTTGGTGTTGTTTTAAAATAGAAATATTGAATGCAAAAGCAAGTGGCAGGAGCCCAAAAGGTCTTTGCATCCTCTCTTTCTCCTTCCCATAACTTTCTAATTTTCCCAATCCCCACATTCATTCAAAAATTCAAAAGTTCAAAAAATACAGAGACTCATTCATCATCTTTACTTTGTGCTTCCATGCTGGTTGCAATTATATTGTAAGCATTAAAATTCAGGCTAACATACTGCCCATGTTCAATAGGGTTTCATTGATGTGAAGAGATATCATGACTCAGGAAACTCTTATATAGTCAGTACATTATTATATTGGTAGGAAGCATGGCAGCATCCAGGTAGAGGAGGTACTGAGGAAGGAACTAATTGGTCTATATCTTAGACTGAAGGCAACCAGGAGGAAGCTTGTGGCCACAGGTAGCAAGGAAGAGGATCGATTTTCGTCACTGGGCAGACATTGTGCACTACATAAAAGCAAGCCTACACAATGATACACTTCCTCAAACAAGCCATCACCTTGCAATAGTGCCACATCCCATGGGCAAAAGATATTCTAATAAACACACTGCATCATAGGAAAATGGCAGAGAGACATAAAGAAAGATACTGCATGATTGCATTCCTCTGGTCACAAGTGCTACATACCTACATGCTTATATGCACACACAAACACACACATACACACACAAACACACACACACATGCCTATCGGATATGCATAATAATAATGTGCAGTCTAGGGTCCTACGCGATTGGATTGGACCAGGCGCTGTGTTCCACTCACCAGAGGGCTTAGGATCCCATGGAGTATC
The DNA here is from genome assembly GCF_000001635.26 of Mus musculus. NCBI lineage: Eukaryota > Metazoa > Chordata > Mammalia > Rodentia > Muridae > Mus > Mus musculus. Next base: position 76,456,808 of record NC_000087.7, read on the forward strand.
CTGTATGGGTCCTTGCAGGTGTCCGAAGAATCCCCCGGGCCAGGGACCATGGTGTCCCTTGATCTACTTCTGTTGTCCAATTGCTCTGGCTAGGATTTCAAGTGCTATATTGAATAGATAGGAAGAAAGTGGGCAGCCTGTCTAGTCCCTGATTTTAGTGGGATTGGTTTTAGTTTCTCTCCATTTAGTTTGATGTTGACTACTGTTTTGCTATATACTGCTTTTATTATGTTTAAGTATGGGCCTTGAATTCCTGGTCTTTCCATGACTTTTATCATGAATGGGTGTTGGATTTCCTTAAATGATTTCTCAGCATCTAAGGAGATGATCATGTGGTTTTTGTTTTTGAGTTTGCTTATATATAGTGGATTATGTTGATGTGTTTCCTTATATTAAAGCATCCCTGCATCCCTGGGATGAAGCCTACTTGATCATTATGGATGATCTTTGTGATATGTTCTTGGATTCAGTTTGCATGGACTTTATTGAATATTTTTTGCATCGGTATTCAGAAGGGAAATTGGTCTGAAGTCCTCTATTTTGTTGGGACTTTATATGGTTTAGTTATCAGAGTAATTGTGGCTTCTATAGAATGAATTGAATAGAGTACGTTCTGTTTCTATTTTGTGAAATAGTCTGAGAACAGTTGGAATTAGTTCTTTTTTGAAGGTCTGATAGAACTCTACACTAAACCCATGTGGGTGTTCCTGGGCATTATTTGGTTGGGAGAGTATTAGTGACTGCTTCTAATTCTTTAGGGGATATGGGGCTGTTTAGATCTTTATTCTGATCTGTATTTAACTTTGGTACTTGATTTCTGTCTAGAAAATTGTCCATTTTGTCCAAGTTTTCCAGTTTTGTTTAGTATAGCCTTTTGTAGTAGGATGTGATGATGCCTAGGATTTCCTCAGGTTCTGGTCTTATGTCTCCCTTTTCATTTATGATTTTGTTAATTAGCATACTATCCCTGTGCACTCCAGTTCATCATTCTAAGGGTTTATCTATCTTGATACTATTTTCAAAGAACAGGCTCCTGGATTGTTTGATACTTTGAATAGTTCTTTTTGTGCCCACTTGTTTGATTCAAGCCCTGAGTTTGATGATTTTCTGCTATCTACTCACCCTTGTAAATTTGCCTCCTTTTGCTCTAGAGCTTTTAGGTGTGCTGTCAAGCTCTTAGTGTGTGCTCTCTCTGGTTTCTTTTTGGTCGCACTCAGAGCTTTTGGTTTTCTTTGTGGGACTACATTCATTGTGTCCCATAAGTTTGGGTATATTGTCCCTTCATTTTCATTAAACTCTAAAAAGTGTTTAATTTCTTCTTTATTTCTTCCTTGACCAAGTTATCATTGAGTAGAGGGTTGTTCAGCTTTCACGTGAATGTTGGCTTTCTCTTATTTATGTTGTTATTGAAGATCAGCCTTCGTCCATGGTGATGTGATAGGGTGTATGGGATACTTTCAATATTTTTGTTGAGTCCTGTTTTATGACTGATTGTGGTCTATTGTGGAGAAGGGACCATGAGGTGCTAAGAGGAAGTTATAACCTTTTGTTTTAGGGTAAAATGTTCTGTAGATATCTATCAAATCCATTTGTTTCATAAATTCTGTTATCTTCAATGTGTCTCTGTTTAGTTTCTATTTCCAGGATCTTTCTATTGATAAGAGCGGGTTGTTGAAGTCTCCCACTATTATGGTGTGCAGTGCAATGAGTGATTTGAGTTTTACTAAAGTTTCTTTAATGAATGTGGATGCCTGTGCATTTGGAGCATAGATATTCAGAATTGAGGGTTCATCTTGGAAGAGTTTACCTTTCATGAACCTTAACTGTCCCTTCTTGTCTTTTTTGATAACTTTGGGTTGGAAATTGATTTTATTCTATATTAGAATGGCTACTCCAGCTTATTTCTTCAGACCATTTGCTTGGAAATTTTTTTTCCAGCCTTATACTATGAGGTAGTATCTGGTTTTGTCCCTGAGGTGGGTTTCTTTTATGCAGCAAAATATTGTGTATTGTTTATATAGTCAGTCTGTTAGTCTATTTGTTTTTAATGGTGAATTGATTCCCGATTAAGGCAACTTCAGACCAACTTCTCTTATGTATATCAATGCAAAAATACTCAATAAAATTCTCCCCAAACTAAAAGGGCTATTAGGTCATTTTCTGATAGTCAAAACTACAATGAGAACTGCCAGTTTTCCAAGTGTCACTGGATAATTGCTCTTAGATAGTAACCAGACTTTCTCCTACTCAGAGCACATTCCAAGAGGTTGTATAACAATTAACCAAAGGTCATCAGAAGGGAACTAAAGATTTATTATAGGTTCTAGGGTAAAAGATAAAATATTGATTGGGTTTACCTATACAAAACTTCACTAATATCTTAGTTATTGTTTGATACCTTCAGTGAACTTGTTGATCTGAGACAGTTGATGAACTTTGTAGCATGTGGTCATGTATTCTGAAATATGTATAAGTGCTGAGGACAAAGAGACGAGGAAAATCAAGAGAGAAGTTTTTGTTTTTTCTTTTCTCCACTTAGACTTTTTTTTTTTATTTTTTTTTTCCTTTTCCCCACTTAGAAGAATTTTTCCCTTTCCGCACTTAGGATCTTTCTGCTTTTGCCCTTATATAACTTTCATAGGAAATTTTTTATAACTTAGTAATAACTTCTATAATGACTTCTCTAAATTCCTTCTCTTCCAGTGACATCTGGCTAGTAAGCTCAAAATTAGAGCCCAGTAATTCCTGCTGAGCTTGAAAAAAGTCTGCTTTCCTTAATCCTCCTCTGTTAGGCTACAGGTGTTAATCACCTAAGCCAGCCTACCCTCAGAAAGACAAAGTACTTTTTAGAAGTTATCATCAGCATTTCAGTACAATGAGAGAGCTAGAAAGCCCTGGGACACTTAGATTTTAAAGCCATTGCCAGGGCTCTACTCTGTGACTCCACTGTTATCCTGCCTCAGAGCAATCCTGGCCCTCAAACTCTACTATAGAGCAAAAGTGATTAAAACAAAACAAAACAAAACAAAACAAAACAAAACAAAACAAAACAAAAAAAAAAAAACTACATGGTATTGATACAGAGACTGACAGATGGATCAGTGGACTAGAACAGAATAACCAGAAAGAAAACCACACATTTATGGATACTTGATATTTGACAAAGAAGCAAAATATATATGTATATATATACGATGGAATAAAGAAAGGATTTTCAATAAATTGTGCGGTTCTAATTTGCAGTCTGTATGTTGAAAAAAAATCCATATTGATCACCTTGCACAAAGCTCAGTTTCAAGTTGAACACGATTATCAACATAAAATAAGATACACTGAATCTAATAGAAGATGAACTCATTGACACAGAGAGGGAAATGTCCTAAAAACCTCTCCCGTGATTCATGCTCTAAGATCAACAATTCATAAATGTGACCTCATGAAACTGGAAAGCTTCTGTAAGCAAAGCATATAGGCAATGAGACTAATCATCAACCTACAGACTGGAGAAAAAAATCTTAACTAACCTCACATCCAATAAACGGCTAATATCCAAAATATATAAAGAACTCAAGAAACGAAATAAACCAATCAAATATGGGGTATATATCTAAATAGAGATGTCAAGTCAAAAGAGTCTAAAATGGCTAAGGAGCACTTAAAGATAATAATAGTGCCACTTAAAGATCATAATAGTGCCACATCCCATGGTCAAAAGATATTCTAATCAACACACTGCATCATAGAACATAAAGAAAGATAGTGCATGATTGCATTCCTCTAGTCACAGGTGCTACATACCTACACCCTTATATGCACACACACACACACACACACACACACACACACACACACACACACACACACACACACACACGCCTATCGGATATGCATGTGCATACAAATATATATTTTTTTATTTATTTGTTTACATACTTACTTACTTACTTTGTTTTAAATTTGTTGGGTAAAAACATTCTGCATACATATAAATGAGTTTTAGCAAATCCATCCCTATCTTCTCCTCCTTGAATTGTTCCCCATTTCTCCTGTATCACTTTTATCCTTAATTACATTTTCATTTTTATATAGACAGCTGTGTAGTGCCATGTCCCAAGCAATCGCGTGCGTGCCACAAGCAATTGCTGAGAAGAGCTTGCGTGCCACGTGCAATCGCCATTATAAATCAGTATTTACATATTTCCATTGACACCTGCAATGGTGTAATGTTTGCCATACCTTTAACAGGGGAAAAAGCCTCTCATGTTATACAGCACTGCCTAGAAGAGTGGAGTGCTTTGGGCAAGCCCACAATTCTTAAAACGGATAACGGGGCAGCATATACTTCTACTAAATTTCAACAATTTTGTCATCAAATGGATGTCAGTCACTTGACTGGCCTTCCTTATAAACCTCAAGGACAAGGCATTGTGGAATGTGACCACCACACACTCAAGTCTTATCTTATAAAACAAAAAGGGAGAGTTGATGAGACTCTGCCCTCAGTGCCAAGAGTATTGGTATCTATGTCACTCTTTACACTTAATTTTTTGAATCACGACGAGCAGGGATGTTCTGCAGCTGAGCGACATAACTCAGACCCTGATAGACCAAAAGAAATGGTCAAACAGAAGGATGTTTTAACTGGTCTGTGGAAAGGCCCAGATCCTATCTTAATCAGATCCTGGGGAGCTGTTTGTGTTTTTCCACAGAGTGAAGACAACCCATTTTGGCTGCTGGAACGACTCACCCGCAGGATATTCATCAAGGATGGTGCAGAAGATGCTGACCTCCCCAGGACTGTTCCTGATCCTGACAATGCTGAACTTGTTTCAGTTTTCTAGTATAACAGAGATGGGCTATTCTCTTGACTTTCCCTAAACCAATGTCAGTTCGTCATGATGCTATACTTTTTCCAAAATTCTTTACTACTAATAAAACAGTGGATTTGCCATATTTAACCTATGATCCCACTCGAGCACCATTAGGAGAAAATCACTCCTTACTAGAACAGGGGTCTTTATGTTTTCAAATTAATGGACCAGAAATTGTATCAACCTCCCAGCCCGAGCTTTAGGGAAGTTTAATGAGCACCGAGGAGGTTGGGTGAGCACAACCCAAGATACTTCCAATGTAGATATAACCTTTATAAATCGGACCTTTTGGCAGGATGCAATTTGGGTTAATGGTACAATTCTACAACCTAACTTTTCAGAAAAAAGAACATCCCCACCAAACAAAAATAGCCCCTCATTGTATCTTGGAAGATGAAAGGCTGATCCTGTCTTGATCTGATTGTCGATCCTCCATCATTTGTTGGGCAGATCAGAGTAAAACTTTTTCCTTTTCTTCCAACATGACAGATGACCCAGAGAAGGAATTTGTTATGAAAAAGAGATTTGTCATACAGGACTTTAGAATGCATCCCTTTCACAAGTGGTTGCTTTGTGGAGTCAATGGCAGTTGTACAGAACTAAATCCTTTGAATTTTATCCAGGGAGGAACAGTTGTAAAGGCTTCTTTTACTGGCATCTCAAGATTTGCTCAGCATTGGGGAATATATGATGCCTCCCAGGACTCTTATGGACATACTAATATCAGTGTAGAGATCACTGGGTTCAATAAAACTTTGGTAAACCAGATTAATTATACATCTCCCCCAGTCGGTGTTTACTCCCCTTTCTTGTTTATATTCTTTCAAGTGATTCATTTGAAGTCTGTTCCAATGATTCTTGTTGGATTTCTCAATGTTGGGATGTAACAAAGAACACCCATGCCATGGTGGCACGGATCCCACTTTGGATCCCTGTTCCGGTGGAAACACCCTCCACCTTGAAAGTAAATGGGAGAAATGCAGTAAAGATACATGAAGTACACACTAGATTAGTTGAAAAATGGAAAAATTAGCTGATAAGAGCAACTGCTGTTTGGGCAGTGGTGGTTTATGCCTTTAATCCCATCACTTGGGTGGCAGAGGCCAAGAATTTGGGAGTCCGAGACCAGCTTGGTATACAGAGTGAGTTCCAGGACAGCCAGGTCTACACAGAGTAACCCTCTCTCAAAAAATAATAAAACAAACAAACAAACAAACAAACAAACAAAAAGCACCTTTTCTATGAAGAGGACCGGGCACAATGCTCCCACATAGTGGCTTACAATTTATGCACAGCCAAAGTTTTAGAGAATCACTGCTCTCTTTCAGCCTCTGTAGGCCATAGAGGCATAAGTGAGAGAATAGGCATGAGCACTCTAGCACATAAGGGAGAAAAAGGGGCTGGGCAGCCTAGCACATAATTGAGGGAGAGAGGGCCTGCACATCCTAGCACACTATTGTAAACAAGCTCAGTACTAGGAAGGTGGAGGTGGGAGTTTACCAGGGATTGTAGTGAATCTGGATGTTCTCTTCTGATCTATTAGGACAGCATGGACTCTTCTGTTGTGGGAATGTACATACAGAAAAAGTGCACACATTTTAATTTTTATGCACATAAATAAATAACAAAAAATATTACAGTTGAAATTAGTAGTGCCATTTCCAGTGCTTTCATATGTTACACATTTGTACATGTTTTTCAAGTCTGCAAATGCTTTTCAACCTAGAAATTCGAAATCATTTGTCTTAAAGATGGTAGCTCTTTTCCACCTCCTGAGAACTCCCTTCCAATCAATGGTGCCTGGTACTCCATGACAGCATACACAGGGTATATTCAGCCAAACAGTGAAATCCCTGGATGAGACCTGTTTTCTCCATCTGGCATCACAAAGGCTCCTCAGAGTACTCCATCTGGGTCTCTCCTGATAACGTTTTGTTTGTTTGTTTGTTTGATTGTTTGTTTCTTTTTGTTTTGTTTTGTTTTTCTTTTTCTTTTTGTTTTGTTTTTGTTTTTCTTTTTGTTTTTGTTTTGTTTTTATCTGTTTTGATTTTGATTTTTTTTGTTTTGTTTTGTTTTTTGTTTTCGTTTTTGTTTTGTTTTTTGCTTAGTTTTTTGTTTGTTTGTTTGTTTTGTTTTGCTTTGTTTTTTTTTTTGTTGTTGTTTTTGTTTTTTGTTTTTGTTTTTTTTTCATTGAGCAGCCAAGCAAGGAAGGGTTCAGTTGTGAAGGTGTTCACTTTTGAATGACCTGCTACTGATAACCAGCTCTGATCAGGGTAATTGGACTATTAACAGATGTGTGACTGGTGGGAAATCTCAGTCTCAGGAGGCCACTCTGTGAGGAAAAGCCTCCCGATCGGCATTTCCTATGGCTTCTGAGGGTAAAATGAAGGAGGAGGATCATATTCATTGCACAGGATTGAACAGGACAGGGGCTTAGAGGATTGAAAACCCTTGGAGGACACAAGCTTGGGGCCTAGGGAGAGGATCAGAGAGCCGGCTGCAGGACTGGGGGTCAGGGGATCAGGGTGCCATTGGTGAGGAGTCTTGGCGATTGTCCTATGTGCTGAAAGAGACCTTAGGGTTGAAATTGGCACTTGTCCTGTGTGTAGTCCAAAATCTATTAGAGACACACTGAGCATTCCTCTACCCTCACTGTCTTCTCTAGTGTGTATTTCTTTGGTAGAGACTGTATGGATACTACAGAAAGGGGAGTGGCATAGGAAGAATAAATGAAAAGAATAAGAGCAGACAATGCAGAAGATTCATAAGTCTTCTAAGATGGATTCTGAATACAGATCCTACCCTCTCATTCCCCAAGTATTTCTATTAAAGACTTGCACCACGGAGATCAGCCTTTTCTCTCCGTTTTCCTTCTGTAGGATGGGTTCTTCGTTTGTAGCTCAGGCTGTCTTGGTTTGGGCTGGCCTTGGACTTACAATATCCAGATATTTGAAAACCAAGTCTTCCCCAAATCCCTGCTTTCTCCAATAGAAGGTCTTTCTGTGTGGGTGCTGGTGCTGTTGGGTGTTTATTGTAGAGGGAGCTTTGGGTCTTCTCAAATGAATATACAGTTACCATATTCATTATCTATCTTGATAGCAGTGTGAGTTTATTTAAAGACAGAGACACACTGATAAACAAAATTGCTAATGTTTTGTTTAAAAAGAATCTGTGGGAAATAGGAACAAGAATCAGATGACTCAGAAATTAAATGCAAATACATTTTCCTCATCGTCTTTGGGTAGTTAAGAAGTCTCACATATTCAAGGCTGGCCTTTTTCCCCTTATTTAAACTGGGATCTGACATATTGTTAACTCTGGTTCTAAAGGAGTTTTTTATAGAAGTAAGTTAAAGAAGATTTTAAAACAATGTTGTGAGGGAGAGGGACATAATAAATGGGACACATGGAGGAACTGGAAAGAGGAAGTGCATATAATTATTTCATTTTTGATATTTTTAACTACTTAAATGATACCTTTGGATTCAGATTACTAAGATTTTTTTTCCTTGTTTTCCATTTTTTTTAACTAAGAAGACATTACAGTTTTTAAGAGAAGAATGGCTGTTAAGAAAATGATGGTGATTCCAAAGGAGATTACTTATTACTTTTGGACTTTGATGATGAAGAAGATGACATAAATATTTCGGAGGAGTCTCTTTCTGAAGGTTATTGCATATTCAGGGTTGGGTATTAATTGCGTGTCCTGCAGTTCACTAGACTTTTACCTAGTCAGCTGAATTGGAAGAAGTCTTTTCTAAGAGATTTTGTATAATTCATTTGAAATTTTACCTATATCTATATATTCCTATACCAGAGTTTTAGCAACTAATATATAACTATTCTTGGCACTGTAGTCACAATATGTTGATAAAAAATAATTTGTTATTATTTTGCCAATGGAAAATACCTGAACATTGTTCCAATGATATGTTTGTAAAACTTGAATTTATTTCAAGAATACTACGAATAATTTATTTCATTCTTTTTTTATTATTTATTTTCTTTTTTCTTTTTTTTTTTACATTTCAAATGTTATTCCCTTTACTATTTTCCCCTCCAAAAATCCCAGTCCTCTCCCCTCTCGCCCTGCTCTCCTACACACCCACTCCCAATTCCTGGCCCAGGCATTCCCAAAACTTGGTCATAGGAACTTTACAAGAACAAGTGTCTCTCCTGCTATTGATGACTTACTAGTCCATCCTCTGCTACATATGCAACTTTTGAGGGAAAAGTTCTGTTTTCCATCAGAGCCTGAATTTGCCCATCTAATGGTAAAAAGGCAAGTTGAAGCTCCCTATCAGTAGTAAAGAAATGTGGAAACACTTGTGCACTGTGCATGACAGGCATGGGCAGAGGAAAGGTGGACATAATACCCCAACACAATTTCCCCTATATACTAGGAACCAGGATCTCCAGTAGAAGGGTCAGTAGCCTTCTTTGTTTCAGTATTCCCTCTTTTGTCCACATCTTCTGAAGGGGAGATCCTTTAGATGAGGCATCCCGGAACGCAAAGAGGATTGTCTTCTTCCTGTGGAAAGACACAAATAACTACCCTGGATCTTATTAAAATAGGATCCGGGCCTCTCCATTTTCCGGTTAAGATATCTTTCCATTTGATCATTTCTCTAGATCTGTTTGGTTCTGAACAGTGATGATCAGCCGCAGTGTGGCCTTGTTCATCAATATTCAAAAAATTAAGAGTAAAGAGTATCATGGAGATGGCCACTCTCAGTGTTCAGGGCAGGCCCTCATCGACTCACCCTTTTAGTTTGATAAGGTAGGTTATAAGAGTGTGGTGGGCATGTTCCACAATGCCTTGTCCCTGTATGGCAAACCAGTTAAATAAGATACATTCATCTGGAGACAGAACTGTTGAAATTTTTGAGAGGTGTAGGCCAGTCCATTATCTGTTCTAAGAAATTTGGGTTGTCCCCAAGCACTCCAAGCTTCAAGGTAACGTTGAATTACATGTGAGGCTTTTTCTTAGTAGAGGGATCAGTTTTACTGCCCTCTTTTCTCCATCCCTTCTTTCTGAATCCTGGGGAGGGCCCTTTTTCTTGACGTGTCTTTCTTTTTTCCAGCTCCCTTTCTCTCATTCTGTTAGGTTTCTGACATACTGTCCTGAACCTCTTCTAGTATTCCCTGTCCCTCCACATTGGCTGGTCGGCAGGTTTCATCCTCTAGACAGTTTTTTATCAGCTTCCAAATTGCCTTGGTGCCCAGGCATAAGTCTTCCTCTTCATGCTAATGGTCAAGGTCCCTTCCTAGCTTATTCTATAAGGCTACAGTTAGAGACCCCGAATAGGCATACCAGGGAGAAATGTGATCCACCTCCTTAACAAAGTTCTGCAGCATACGGGAGGCAACCTGCAGGTCACGTTGGTTTAGCACTGACTGTAATGTGGTGATCACTGACTGTGAGGAGCCCATGATAGAGTGAGTGCCTGCGGCTGATCTACACCCGACTTATAGTATTCCTTTTGCAAAGTGAAAGTAAACACAGCACTTTGCTCCCTTATCTATGGAAAGCTTAGAAGATACCTCAGTGCTGCCACTTATCTACATTGGACTGACAACACCTCATTTTTCCGCACCAGCCGCGATTTACCTCAAATTTCAGCACCAGCCTCGATGGACAGAATAAGAAACAGAATGAGGGCCAGGGCAACCAAAACAAGAGCTTCTACTGCCCCTTCCTAAGTTGCATCTAGATTAAGACCGAAATCAAAAGGGATAAGAGGTTCATGATCAGACATACTTCTCCGAACTTACCTTTTCCATGCAGTTCTGAATCCATCCCTTCTTCAGGGGTTCCCCTCAATGCCAGCAATGTTGATCCTGGGTTTCTGGCACCAGATGACCCACGCTACCATCTTGCCAGCAAGAACGCATCTAGGACACTCGGATCTTTCTGTAGTAAAGCTGTAATACATCTCGAGATATAGATGAACAGCTTCAGGACAGGAGACTTAGAAAGCAGAAAACTCCTCCCTTATATTGGCTGCGAAGTATGGTTAGAAGTAAGGTTGGGGATGTGCACCATGGGATTGGCTGCCCACTATCAGCCTGATGACGCCATGGGAGAGGCAGGGCTCAGGTAATGGAAAGATATTCTGACACCCGCGCGCACTCACCATGAGCAATGGTGACAATGGTGTTGTCAGCACCATATTGTAATGGCGACCATGAGGGCGGCTTTTCACAGTGGTAGAAGTAATTACAGGGTTTATCTGATCCTGATTTGAATTTGGTACCTGATATCTGTCTAGATAAGTGTCCATTTTATCCAGAATTTTCAGTTTTGTTGAGTACAGCCTTGTATAGTAGGATCTGATGATATTTCAAATTTACTAAATTTCTGTTGTTATTTCTCCCTTTTGATTTCTGGTTTTACTAAATTGGATACTGTTCTTCTGTTCTGTATTCATTCTGTCTAATGGTTTGTCTATCTTGTTGATTGTCTCAAAGAACAAGCTCCCAGTTTGTTTGATTATTTTTGTATTGTTCCTTTGTTTCCACTTGGTTGATTTTAGCACTGAATTTGATTACTTCCTGATTTCAACTCCTTTTGGGTGAATTTGCTTCCTTTTGTTTTATAGTGTTAAAGTGTGATATCAACCTACTCCTATATCCTCTCTCCAGTTTCTTTTTTAGAGGCATTCAGAGAGAGCTATGAGAGTCCATCTTAGGGCTATTTTCATTGTGTCCCATAACTTGCAGTATGTTGTAGCTACATTTTCATTAAACTCTAAAAAGTCTTTAATTTAGTTCTAGATTACTTCCTTGACTGTTTTGTCACTGACTAGATTTTTATACACATTCCATGTGTATGTGGGTTTTCAATTATTCATATTATTGTTGAAGATCAGCCTTAGTCTGTGGTGATCTTTTAGGAAGCATGACATTATTTCAATAATTTTATATCTGTTGAGGCATGTTTTGTGACTGAGTGTATGGTCAATTTTGGAGAAGGCATTGTGAGGTGATGAGAAGAAGGGACATTCGTTTGTTTTAGGATAAAATGTTCTATAGATATGAACTAAATGTATTTGTTTCATAAATTCTGTGAGTTTCACCATGTATCTTTTTATTTTTAGTTTCCAGGATCTGTCCATTAATGAAGGAGGGGTGTTGAAGTCTTCCAATATTATTGTGTGTGGTACAATGTGTGTTTTGAGTTTACTAAAGTTTCTTTTATCAATGTGGATGTCATTGCCTTTGGAGTATAAATGTTTAGATTTGGGAGTCCATTTTGGTAAATATTAACTTTAATGAATATGAAGTTTCCTTCCTTGACTTTTTTTTATAACTTTGGGTTGAAAGTCAATTTTATTTGATATTAGAATGGCTGCTCCACCTTATTTCTTCGGATCATTTGCTTGGAAAGTTCTTTTCCAGCCTTTTAGTCTGAGGTAATGTCTGACTTTGTCCTTGGTGTTTGTTTCTGGTGTGCTGAATATTGCTTACACATCCATTTTGTTATTCTATGCCTTTTTACTGGTGAACTGAGTCCACTGATATTAAGAGATACTAAGGAAAAATTCTTGTTGCTTCCTGTTATTTTTCTTATTAGAGTTGGAATTTTGTTCATGTAGCTATCTTCTTTTAGGTTTCCTTCAAGTTTAATTTCTTGCTTTTTCTTGAGTGTAATTTCCCTCGTTATATTGGAATTGTCTCTTTATTATCGTTTGAAGTGCTGGATGTATTGGAAGATATTTTGTAAATATGGTTTTGTCACAGAATACCTTGTTGTCTCAAGCTATGTTAAAAGAGTTTTGCTTCATATAGTAGTCTTGGCTGGCATTTCTGCTCTCTTACATTCTGTATGACATCTGCCCTAGATTTTCTGGCTTTCTTAGTCTAAGGGAAAAGTTATGTGTAATCCTGATAGATCTTGCTTTATATATTACTTGACCATTTTCCCTTACTGCTTTTAATATTCTTTCTTTGTTTTGTGCATTTGGTGTTTTGACTATTATATGATGGCAAGATTTTTTTTTTTCTGGTTCAAATAATTTGGCGTTCTGTAGGCTTCTTGTATATTCATGAGCATATCTTTATTTAAGTTAGGGAGGTTTTTTTTTTTCTATAATATTGGTAAAGATATTCAATGGCCCTATAATTTGGAAAACTTACTTCTCATCTATACCTATACCGAATATCATGTATGTAATTACGTCATTTCTCAAAGCTGTTTAAAAAATTCACATGGGCAGTATTTCCTGAGAAATTAAAATCATTAAAACTTTATTCCCTTTTCCTAATATAGCATATTATGTTTCCATTTTCTGTTGTCCATATAGTACAGAGCCCAGCATTTGACAAAGATGAGAATATATCACCTCAGGTAGAAACAGATGAAGATACAGTACAATATTTTCAATTTTTTCCCATTTCAATAGAGTACTTCAAAAGTGGTGTTTGTGATCCCTTGACTGGAGAAGTCGATTCAGGAAAAAGAGCAATTCAGGGTCAGATGCTCTTATATGTGTAGTTGAAGACCAGATTGTGGTCCTTTAGACCTTGTGATCACAAAAAAATAGCAACGAGTACAATACAACCACCTTCATGAGATGTTTCCATATATACACACAAAGAAAAGGAGAACCATTATAAAAATAAGAGAGGGACCATTTGGAAAGAAGAAGGATCTCAGCAAGGGTAGTACAGTTATGAAGAAGTGCTGTGGGGTGTAAATGTATAAATTGTTTAAAGTAAATATTACAAGTTTTTTGGAATACTACCATGTATTTTATATGGATTTAACATTTGGTTCAAACCAAATATTATATATTTATTATAAATAATTGAAATAATTTTCTGTGTAAAGTTTTGTGTGTTGTAGAAAAAATATCCTACTGGGAGATTCTAACTTAAAGTATATCTCCCAGTAAGGTAAAGCCCCTAGACATTCCCCAAGCTTGTTTTCCCTGATCTATTTAAATACAGCTAGGAAGAAGCTCTTTGTTCTCTATAGCCAGCAATAAAGCATTTTTTTTATACTTTACAACCAGAGATGCCTGCCTTCCTTTGCCAAGGACAAGGAGATAAAAATTCAGAAAGAAGTCACTCCCCAGTTCTGAGGAAGTTCCAGGGATACCTGGAGATCTCCTATCAGGGTGCCAAGTGAGAGTGTGCTCACTCGGCTGTCTGTTTCTGTTACTGGGTGCCAAGTGAGTGTGTGCTCTCTCGGCCATCTTATTGGGGCCTGTTCTTGGTTATTGTAATCTTTTTGTGTGTATATATTGGTTTTTCCCCTGTATGTAACTCTGATGATGGGACCGACTATTAGCATGCCCCTTGGACTGACCCTAGTGCACAGTACTGAAATTAAGACTAAGACTCACATTTTCTCGGTGGATGTCTGAAATAGATTTTAGAGAACTTTGTGCTCTACGGAATGGCCAGCTTTGATGTTAGTTGGCCACTAGAGGGCACCCTTGGTTTGGTTCTGTTTTCAGCTCTTAAAGTTGTTTTACAGAGGGGACCAGGGTCTCAGCCAGATTGAGTGCCCTACATTCTCATCTAGAAAAAATTAGCACAGGATCCCCCCTCTCCTATCGTGTTTAAAGCCTTGGGTTCAAAAGAATAGTCCAGGCTCCCCAGTCCTGGCCCTCTGCCATCCAGAGAGGGAAAATAAAAAGTTAAATCTGGCACCGGTTAAACTGCAGCCATCGGTTTCTCCCAAGATCTATCCAGAGTTAGAAGAACCTCCAAAATGGCACTGCACCCCACCCGCATATTCCCAACTGGTCCCCCCAAGAACTCTCAACAGGGTGCCACTAGATATTTGGGGAGGGACCAGTTGCTAAAGCCCAAGACCAGCGAGCTCAAAGCCCAGAGGGACCAGACTCAACCATCGCACTGCCTTTGTGTACTTATGACCCTCATCCAGCGGACCCCAGACAACTGCAGCCCCTTCAGTAATGGCCTTTTTCCTCCTCTGATCTCTATAACTGGAAGGCAAATCACAATCCCCTTCGTTGAAAACCCCTCTAGCCTTGCTAATCTAAAGGAATCTCTCATATTCTCTCTTCAGCCTATTTGGGATGACTGTCAGCAGCTTTTACAGGTTCTTTCACCACAGAGGAGAAGGAGAGGATTCTGAGAGGAAAGAAAGAGCATACTGGGGGCCAATTGACTACTAATAAAACTTCTGAATGAAATAGATGCAGCCTTCCCTCTGACATGTCCTGATAGGACTGACCATATGGAGCAATTGACAATTTTCTGCTGGGCTCTGATAATAGGACTGAAAGGGGCTGGCAGGTGCCCCACCAATTTGACCAAGGTAAGAGATATCCTACAAGAGAAAAAGGAGCCCCCAGCAGTGTTTTTAGAGTACCTCTTAAAGGTATAGAAGTGTTACACTACCTTTGACCCTACTTCAGTGTGCCAGCAGGTGACAGGTGTCATGGCTTCTATAGGGCAGTCCTCTTCTGAAATTAGGAAAAGGTTACTGGGTCTAGAGAGTCTGAAAACATTATCTTTACAACATCTGTTTAAGGAGGCAGAGAAAGTGTACCATAAGAGAGAGACTGACAAGCCAGCACAAGGGCACATTGGGCTCGGAGTCTGCAGACACCCTTAAGGTCCCCACAAGACCCTCAATAGGATCATAAGACCTCTGTTGAATGTAACACAACCTCTGCTCCAATCCAATCTCAAAGGATCTGAGACTGCATTAATTAGGGAAGCAGAAAAACTGGCCTGACAATGGTCTCAAGTCCCTCTGATCTGTGCCAGCACCTGGGCAACATATTGGGCAGAGTCTGAGGACAGCCCCAAGGTCCTCACAGAAACATCCATGAGATCTTAAGACCTTTGGTGAGTGGAAAACAACTTCCGCTCCAATCCTATCATGCAGGACTTGTGACTGCATTCATTAGGGAAGCAGAGAAACCGGTATGATCAGGGTCACAAGTCCCTTCCAGTCCATGACAGCATCGGGCACCTTGTGGGCAGAGTCTGTGGACACCCCAAAGGTCCCCACAGGACTCTCCACGGGAACTTAGTACCTCTAGTGAGTGGATCACAACATCTGCCAGGAGGAAGGTTCGAACACCAGATATCTGGGTCCCTTCTCTGCAAGTGGAGATCTTGCCTGCATAGAGTACTCTGAACACTGAAACTCAGGAGAAAACTAGTCTCCCAGGTCTGCTGATAGAGGATTACATAATCATCTGAGGAACAAGATATAACCAGAGACAATTATAACAACTAACTCCAGAGATTACCAGATGATGAAAGGCAAACATAAGAATCTTACTAACAGAAACCAAGACCACTCACCATCATAAGAATTACAGCACTCCCACCTCATCCAGTCCTGGAAACGCAAAAACACCCGAAAAGGTAGTCCCATATTTAAAAGCATATCTCAGGTTGAAGGTAGAGGACATCAAGAAGGACTTTAAAAACTCACTTAAAGAAATACAGGAGAACACTGCTAAATAGGTAGAACCTTAAGAGGAAGCACAAAAAAAAAAAAAACCTTAAAGTATTGAAGGAAAACACGACCAAACAGGTGATGGAATTGAGTAAAACCATCCAAGACCTAAAAAGTGAAGTAGACACAATAAAGAAAACCCAAAGTAAGGCAACACTGGAGATAGAATACCTAGGCAAGAAATCTGGAACCATAGATGCGAGCATCAGCACCAGAATACAAGACATGGAAGAGAGAATGACAGATGCAGAAGATTCCATAGAGAATATTGGAACAACAATCAAATAAAATACAAAATGCAAAAGATGTTATCTCAAATATCCAGGAAATCCAGGACACAATGTGAAGTCCAAACCTACTGGTAATAGGAGTAGATGAGAATGAAGATTTTCAAGTTAAAGGGCCAGCACATATCTTCAAAAAAATTATAGAAGAAAACTTGTCAAACCTAAAGAAACACATGCCCATGAATATAAAAAAAGCCTACAGAATTCCATATAGACTGGACCAGAAAAGAAATTCCTCCTGACACATAATAATCAGAAGAAGAAATGCACTAAATAGAGATATACTGTTAAAAGTAGTAAGGGAAAAAGGTCAGGTAACATATAAAGGCAGGCCTATCAGAATTACACCAGACTTTTCACCAGAGACTATGAAAGACAGAATATCCTGGACAGATGTTATACAGATACTAAGAGAACACAAATGCCAACCCAGGCTATTAAACCCAGCCAAACTCTCAATTACCACAGAGGAAGAAACCAAAGTATTTCACGATAAAAAACAAATTCACACATTAACTTTCCATGAATCCAGCCTTTCAAAGAATAATAACAGAAAAAAAAAAAAAAAACAATACAAGGACAGGAACAACGCCCTAGAAAAAGCAAGAAAGTAATCCCTCAACAAACCAAAAAGAAGACAGCCACAAGAACAGAATGCAAACTCTAACAACAAAAATAATCGAGGCAACAATTACATTTCCTTAATATCTCTTCATATCAATGGATTCAGTTCCCCAATAAAAAGATATAGACTGGCTATAAAAACAGGACCCAATAGTCTGCTGCTTACAGGAAACCCATCTCAGGGAAAAAGACAGACACTGTCTCAGAGTGAAAGGCTAGAAAATAATTTTCCAAGCAAATGGTCTGAAGAAATCAGCTGGAGTAACCATTCAAATATCGATTAAAATTGATTTCCAACCTAAAGTTATCAAAAAAGACAAAGAAGGACACATACTCATCAAAGTTAAAATCTTCCAAGAGGAACTCTCAATTCTGAATATCTATGCTCCAAATGAAAAGGCAGTCCCATTCATTAAAGAAAGCTCAAAGCACACATTGCAGCTCACACAATAATAGTGGGAGACTTAAAAAACCACTTTTATCAATGGACATACCTTGGAAACAGAAACTAAACAGGGACACAGTGAAACTAAAAGAAGTTATTAAACAAATGGACTTAATAGATATCTACAGAACGTTTTATCCTGAAACAAAAGGATATAACTTTTTCTCAGCACATCATGGTACCTTCTCCAAAATTGACCATATAATTGATCATAAAACAGACCTCAACTGATAAAAAAATATTGCAATTGTCCAAAACATCTTATCAGACCACCAAAGACTAAGGATGATTGATCTTCAATAACAACATAAATAATGGAAAGCCAATGTTTACGTTGATAATGAACAATAGTCTTATCAGTGATACCTTGGTCAAGGAGGAATAAAGAAGGAAATTAAAGACATATTAGAGTTTAATGAAAATAAAGCCAGAACATTCCCTAACTTATGAGACTCAATGAAATCATTACTAAAAGGGAAACTCACAGATTTGAGTGCCTCAAAAAGAAACCAGAGAGAGCACATACAAGCAGCTTGAAAACACATAAAAAATCTCCAGAATTAAGGAAGCAAATTCACTCAAGAGGAGAAGATGTAAGGAAATAATAAAACTCAGTGGTGAAATTAACCAAGTGGAAACAAGAACTACTTAAAGAATCAACCAAATAGGAGCTGGTTCTTTGAGAAAATCAACAAGATAGATAAACCCTTAGCTAGCATCCCTTAAGGCACAGAGACAGCATCCTAATTAACAAAATCAGAATTGAAAAGAGAGACATAAAAACAGATCCTGACGAAATCCAAAACACCATCAGATCCTTCTACCACAGGCTATACTCAACAGAACAGGATAACATGGACAAAATGGACAAATTTCTAGACAGATACCAGGTAACAAAGTTAAAACAGGATCAAGTTAACGATATATACAGTCCCATATACCCTAAAGAAATAGAAGGAGGAATTAATAGTCTCCCAATCAAAAAAAAAAAAAAAAAAAAAGCCCAGGAACAGATGGGTTTAATGCAGAGTTCTGTCAGACCTTCAAAGAATATTTAATTCCAGTTCTGCATGAACAATTCCACAAAATAGCAGTAGAAGATGCACTACCCAACTCATTCTATGAAACCACATTACTCTGATACCTAAACCACAGAAAGATCCAACAAAGATAAAGAACTTCAGAACAATGGCCCTTATGAATATCGAAACAAAAATACTCAGTAAAATTATCCCTAATCATATCCAAGAACACATTAAAAATTTCATTCATCCTTACCAAGTAGGTTTTATACCAGGGATACAGGGATGGTTTAATATATGGCAATCCATCAACATAATCCATTATATAAACAACCTCAAAGACAAAACCACATGATCATCTCATTAGATGCAAATAAATCATTTAAATATATCCAAAACCCGTTCATGATAAAAGTCTTGGAAGGATCAGGAATACAAGGTCCATACATAAACAGGATAAAAGCAATTTACAGTAAACCAGTACCCAACATCAAATGAAATGGTATGAAGCTGGAAGCAATCCCACTAAAATCAGTGACTAGACAAGGCTGCCCACTTTCTCCCTACCTATTCAACATTGTTCTTGAAGTCCTAGGCAGAGCAATTTGACAACGAAAGGAGTCCAAGGGGATACAAATTGGAAAAGAAGAAATCAAAATATCACTTTTTTGCAGATGATATGATAGTATATATAAATGAACCTAAACATTCCACCACAGAACTCCTAAACTTGAAAAACAACGTCAGTGAAATAGCTGGATATAAAATTAATCAAACATATCAATGACCTTTCTCTTCACAAAGAATAAACAGGCTGAAAATGAAATAAGAGAAGCATCACCCTTCTCAATAGTCTCAAATAATATAAAATACTTTGGAGTGACTTTAACTAAGGAAGGGAAAGATCTCTATGATAAGAACTTCAAGTCTCTAAAGAAAGAAATTAGAGAATATCTCAGAAGATGGAAAGATCGTCCATTATCATGGATTGGCAGTATCAACATTGTAAAAATGGCCATCTTGCGAAAAGAAATCTACAGATTCAATAAAATCTCCATTAAAATTCCAACTCAATTCTTCAATGAATTAGAAAGGGCAATCTGCAAATACATTGGGAATAAACAAAACCTAGGATAGCAAAAACTCTTCTCATGGATAAAAGAACCTCTGGTGCAATCACCATACCTGACCCAAACCTATACTACAATGCAATTGTGATAAAAACTGCATGGTACTGATATAGTGACAGACAAGTAGACCAATGAAATATGATTGAAAACCCAGAAATGATCCAACACACCTATTGTCAATTGATCATCTACACGGGAGCTAAAACCATCTAGTGGAAAAAAGACTGCATTTTCAACAAATGGTGCTGGTACAATTGGTGGTTATCGTGTAGAAGAATGTGAATCAATCCATTCCTGTCTCCTTGTACTAAGGTCAAATGTAAGTGGATCAAGGAGCTCCACATAAAATCATACTGAAACTTGTAGAGGAGAAAATGAGGAAAAGCCTCAAAGATATGGGAACAGGGGAAAAATTCCTGAATAAAAGACAAATGGCTTGAATTGTAAGATTTAGAATTGACAACTGGGACCTCATAAACCTGCAAATCTTTTGTAAGGCAAAAGACACCTTCAATAAGACAAAAAGGTCACCAACAGATTGTGAAAGGATCTTTCACTATCCTAAATTAGATAGGGGAGTAATATCAAATATATATAAAGAACTCAGAAGGTGGACTCCAGAAAATCAAATAACTCCATTTAAAAATGGGGCTCAGAGCTAAAGAAAGAATTCTCACCTGAGGAATACCAAATGGCTAAGAAGCACCTGAAACAATGTTCACCATCCTTAATCAGCAGTGAAATGTAAATCAAAACAACCCTGAGATTCCATCTCACACCAGACAGAATGGCTAAGATCAAATATTCAGATGACAGCAGATGCTGGCAAGGATGTGGAGAAAGCAGAAAACTCCTCCATTGTTGTTGGAATTGCAAGTTTTAAATCAACTCTGGAAATCAGAAAATTGGAAATTGTACTACCATAGGCTCATACAATACCTGTCCTGGGCATATATCCAGAAGCTGTTCCAACTAGTAAGACACATGCTCCACTATGTTCAGAGCAACCTTATTTATAGTAGCCAGAAGCTGGAAAGAATCCAGATGCCTGTCAACAGAAAATGTTTACAAAATTGTGGTACATTTACACAATGGAGTACTACAACTAATAGTACAGCTATTGAAAAGAATGAGTTTATGAAATTTATAGGCAAATGGTTGGACCTGGAGAGCATCATCCTGAGTGAGGCAACTCAATCACAAAAGAATGCTAATGATATGTACTCACTAATAAGTGGATATTAGCCCTGAAACCTAGAATAACCCCAAGGTATAAGACACAATTTGCCAAATACATGAAACTCAAGAAGAACGAAAACCAAAGTGTGGACACTTGCCCCTTCTTAGAATTGGAAACAAAACACCCATGGGAGTAGTTACAGAGACAAAGTTTGGAGCATAGACAAAAGGATGGACCTTCTAGAGATTGCCATATGCAGGGATCCATCCACTAATCAGTCTCCAAACACTGACACCACTCCATACACTTGCAAGGTTTTGCTGAGTGGACCCTGATATAGCTGTCTCTTGTGAGATTATACCGGGGCCTAGCAAAGAAGTGGATGCTCACAGTAATCTATTGGATGGATCACATGGCCCCAATGGAGGAGCTAGAGAAAATATCCAAGCAGCTAAAGGGATCTGCAATCCTCTAGGTAAAAAAACATTATGAACTAACCAGTACCCCAAAGCTCTTGACTGTAGCTGCATATGTATCAAAAGATTGCCTAGTAGGCCATCCCTGGAAAGAGAGCCCGATTGGGCATGCACACTAATTATGCCCCAGTACAGGGGAACGCCAGTGTCAAAAAGTGGTAGTGAGTGGGTAAGGGAGTGGGGGAGGGGGAGGGTATGCGAGACTTTTGGGATAGTGTTGGAAATTTAGATGAAAAAAATACCTAATAAAATATATTAAAAAGAGATTGAGACTGAAAAAGAAAAAAGACAATTAAAAAAAGAGAGAGGCTGAGGAAAGAGAAAATTGACGAGATAGAAGCCTTGAAAAAAATGTAACTAGGTTTGCGGCTGTATTCACAGGTGATAAAGAAGTTTATAGAAAATGTAGATATCCTTGGTCTGTCTGATCTTCTGGGAGTCAAGTTGCCTTTGGGACCATGAAATCCTGGTGGGACCAAGATCCTGGGATCCTGAGATCCTCTGCACCTGGCCATGTTAGAACTCTGGGTGTTATGGGGCTGGCTGCTGAGTTTTCTTCCAAGGACTGTTCAGGGCCTTGGCCAAGACAGAATAGAAATAACCCATGCCACTTGTCCGGCACAGTTCCTGCATGCCTGGATCCTTCTGATTCCAGCTACTCCATGTGTTGATGACAGATATTCTTCCTCCTGTCTGATTATCTGATCCTTAGAATGTTGGAGTACCTTGGATTGAAGCAGCCTCTCGGTGTTGTGGGGCTGCCTTCAGAGTTTGCATGCATGGCCTGCTCAAGGCACTGGCTCCAGAAGTATTTTTAAATGATGCTTCTTGCAAACTTGCCTGTCTCCAAAAATATCTGACATATTTTTATAGGAATGGATTTAATCTTATAAATATATTAAGGAAAAATTACATCTTGATGATTTTAAAATATCCTAACAAGAAAAAATAATGGACCTTCTCCACTAAGTCTAAAATAATTTTGAAGCCACGTGGTGGGGGCACACACATATTTCGAAGTTTTTGGAGGGAAAAGTAGGCAGATCTCAAATTGAGACCAGTCTAGTTTACAAAGTAATTTCCAGGACTAATAGATATACAAAAAAAAAATACTTATAATAAAAAACAAACAATACAAAACAAACAAACAAAACAAAAAACAAACAATCAAACAAAAAAGACAGTCCTGGAAAGGAATGATAATTTTATATTATGTGGTTGTTAGCCACATATCCCTGTGCACATATGTAAATACACTTATGTTTTTTTAATTTTTTTTTAATTTTAGTAGTTATTTTCTCCATTTACATTTCAAATGCTATCATAACAGTCACCTTTAGCCTTTCCCCTCCCTTCCCCCTGCCCTGATCCCCTACCCACTCACTCCCATTTCTTTGTCCTGGAATTCCACTGTACTGGAGCATCAAGTACAATGGGAACAGAGAGTAGGGGCTGGTCCTGGGAAAGAGAAAGGGGCCAATCAGTCATTTTATCCTTCCTCTCAGGTAGCAGTTTATTTTGGTTCAAGAAACAAATATACTTTCTTTCAATGAATTTTATAAGTGAACAGGAAATATTTCCATCTCTCAGAACTGCCTGTGGAAATTTTATTGTGGTTATAGGAGTTTTTTTGGGTCTATTTTCCGAAGAACAATTAAAGCCAGGTATGTTTAAACATACCTGTATTAGCACCAACACGGAATGCTGAACCGCAACACTCTATCACTTCCTAGAGAATACATAACATACTAAGTGCCTACCTCAACACTAAAATGAAGTGAAATAAAATCAAACAAATGTACCTTCGATAATTGTATCTAGTGCATTGGGAAGTTTATAAGATAATGAATCAAAAAATTCAATTATCTTTATGATAAAAATAATTAGAAATGTTATGAAGGTTAAACAATTACTACAAGAAGGGGGAGGGAGAGACCTGGGTGAGAAACCACACACGGAGGGGAAGAGATGAACTTGATCAAGTACTGTGGGGGGTTGTGAAACAGGAGTGCATTGATGAAGATCAGCAAAAAGAATGGAAACAGGCAACTTTGTGAGGTAGGAGGTGAGAAAACCCTCTAGAATGTACCAGAGACCTGGGAGCTGAGAGACTCCCAGGACTCAAAGGGAGTGACCTTAGATGAAATGCCCTCCAGTTGGGAAAGGGGACTTGTAGAGTTCTCCCAGCAGTCCTCTTCTGTATGTGTATTGGAGGCCTCATATGAGCAGGTGAATTCTGTATCTTTGAAGGGTCAGAGTTTCAGACTTCATGGTTGAACAGTTTAAATGAGACTGTGGGTCTTCCTAGAGGGATACCCTTGTTTTTAACATTTTTTAAACTTTGTTAATTCAACAACAAGCGTCAGATGCTCCAGTCCATTAGTTGGTTGCAAATATCTGCAGCTGAATCCTTCACCTGCTAGTTCCTAATGAGGTACATGTCTTAAACTTGTTGTAGTGTATGTACTAGATAATGAATCAAAATAATATCAAAAATATATTGCATATTGTAACTGAGAAATATAACGTTGGTTCTAAGGGACCTATTCACATTCAGTTCAAGATATAGGTAATAAACAGTGTTTCTCAATGTTTCTTAAAATGACTGTGGGTAACCTAAAGAAACAAAGCTAAACCAAACTAAACCAAAAGAAACACCCTCTTCTATACATTGTCTCATCTTCTTCCAATTGACCAGTTCTTAAAAGCCATGCTCTTGAGTGAAACTACACATTGGAAGTGCCCATCCCCTACTCTGATTCAGAATATCACTTTACATGAGCTCAGATATCTTATTTTGTAATCTGAGTGAATGTGTGACTTTGATATTAGTTGATTGTTAATAGAAAGCACAAATTGTGTAGGAATGTGAATGAATATTACAGATGCCATTCCAATATCATTCCCATTGGAGGGAATAAGATAAAAGAATCATAATTCATAATAAGTATTAGAGAAGTAGAAATTGAGAGAGAGAGAGAGAGAGACAAACAGACAGACAGACATAGAGATAGAGACAGAGACACAGAGACACAGAGACAGAGAGAAAGAGAAATTTCATCACCTAGAATATAATATTGTAGAGCACTGATAGATATTTCAGTACTTTTATCATCTATTGCTTTTGCAGAATACCTTCTTGCAGTAAGCAACCTCTGCAGTTTTCTGAATTCACACATTTGTAATATTAATACTACCATGACTGTACTTCTTAAGAACTAACAAGTAGGTGAAACAATCAGATGAAGTTGTATGCAACCAACCAACGGACAGAATATGTTGAACCATTGGTTTAATTGGAGAAAAACTGAAGGAGACTGAGGAGGAGATCAACCCTGTAGGAGGACTAGATGTCTCCATTAATATGGACCCAGAATTTTCCCAAATGCTAGACAACCAAAATGGCAGCTTACACCAACTATAGTTAGAAGGTCCCCAAAACATACACAGAAAAAAAAAATTCTTGGTCTCTGTTCAATCAGAAATGATGCAATGATTCTCAAGAACCTAGAGACCCCAGGGTGTTTAGAAATCAGATGGAATGGGTACATGCTCTTGGAGATGGCCAGTCGATATGGCATGTGGAACAGTAGGAGGGTGGACAGGGTTCAATGAATGAATGAATTAATAAATAAAAAAGAATACTGCCAAGTAACCACGCCCCATATACACTAATTCTTTAATCATAATCCAAGAAAACTCACATGTTCACATAACAGCACACTCAAAAATATAACTAAAAAATACACACACACATATAACTGAAATTCCATGATTTTGAAGTTCATTTTACAAAGAAATACAGTGGAACAGAGTTTTTCTTTTGTTCCATTAATTTACATACATTTGTTCTCCTAATCTACCCAAAATATGGATTGTTCTCCATATAAAAGGCCAAAATCTCCTAACATAGTTTTTATCTGGGAAAATCTCCCAACATAATTTTATCTAGATCCACACCAATTATACCTTTCATTAGAATATAATCTGGATTCAGTTAGATATACATTAAATTTATATTTAAATTTCAGTTATTTGTTGTAACATGGATGTAAAGTAGAATATCAGGGTAATGTCTTTTTCATTTCTCTACTGATATGGGCATTGGTTTAAAAGAACAATAACCTGCTGAGCACTGGAAAGAAGGCTCCATGGAGAGAATATATTCTTGGCACCTCTGTAAAATTCCAGGCATTTCTATTCATGTCTGCAACACTGTGGGTGGGAACAGGTAGATATCCCAATAGTGTACTGGCTATTCAAACTCGTCAAAATGGTGGGTGTAATACACTCTGAGAGACCAAACGGTGAGGACATTCTACTCATATCTGAACATATGTGTATGTTCATGGTGTGACCTCACAATTGGGAACAGACACTCCACTCATATGAAGCTAGGAAACCCTCTTGCATACCACACATGAAACCTTGAGTTCAGCACTTCCATAACCTATGTGTCTCTAAGTATGAAATGGGAAGATTTATATTCTCATTTTCTTGTTAATCCTGTTTTCTCTTAAATTCCAGAAATTAAACCAATGTATTCTCAGATTCAGGATGGTAGAACACAACATTTTGTCTTTCTGGAATAGCATCCAACTATCATCAGAAAGACTTTTCAACTTACCCTCAGGACAATAAGTATCCATTTAGAGGGTTTTAACAGGATAACAAATGTATTTAGTTTTCTATTTGAGAAATAGACTGTCTAGAATGTACAACAATGTACAGGTAAAAAATGAACTTACCTTGGAGCCTGGCAACAGTGAACTGAAAATAATTGTCAGTGGTGTTCTCTGTATATGGAATATGTCAAGGGAATAGATCTTAGAGTGACAGAGACAGAGTGGATATGGACCGAGACAGAGACATAGAGAAATAGAATGGGGTGATGAGATGATGGATGGTCTTGATTTTAAAACGTAAATGAAGAAAATATCTAATGTAATATTGAAAGAAAGAAAAAAAGAATCATTTTTACAATATTTCTTTTCTTCAGAACCCCATGCCTCATACACCAAATTCATACAGTTTCCGTTTGTGAAGCACGCTTGATACATCTAAAAAGAAAATGTGACAAAGAGTTGCAACAGAGAGTTTTGGAAGGGGCTAGACTGAAAGCCTAGCAGTTAATCACTTGCTCCCTACAAAACTAACATAAATGCCCTGTGGATGTAGAAATCATCTATTAGAGGATCACAGAATGCAGGGGAAGGATGCCCAGAGAAACCTGTCTAGAAAGATGACCCATACCAAGAAGCTTTTCCTCTAATTGAGAGACCTTGCCTCCGTGAAAAGATAGACAACACATTAGGGTCATTTCCTGAATCCACTTTGGGCTTCAACAAGTGTCTGCATGCACATGTAGAGGAAAAACCTTCATATATACTGTTCTTTCTCTTATAATTGCCAACACGCATGGTATCTCTTAAACACACACACACACACACACACACACACACACACACACACACACATAAACACATGCAGAAAAGAAAAAAGTTCTGGAATAGGGAAGACTAGACAGAATGGCTAAAATAAGAAATAACAAAAGCCGATGCCACTGTTGCAGATTCTTGAAGCCACAACCAAAGCTTAGGTACTGCTTTTAATGGATGGCCTGCTGCAGACTGGCCTCAATCAGCCCTCCTCAATCACTGGGAGAAATCGTTGTCCTGGTATAGGTGGGCAGGAAGCTGACATTTAAGTGTCAATCAGATACAAACAGAGGTTGCTGTATCTGAATGTAATTTCTCAAAGAAATCATCAGATTATTAATATAGAAACAAATAGGGAAGTTGGTTTTCAAATCAGCCAGGTAAATGAGGTTACTGAATTCTTAAAGACTCATGTCCAAAATAGAGCAATAAAAACATAATGACTGGCAGGGACTGAGCAATAAAATAACTGAAATGAATTCTTCTCTAAAGTCAGCTATATTCTTTGAAGCTAGGTTTGAACACTTTATGATCACACCATGCAAATGGATTTCACACTCAAGCCATGGTTCTAATTAGGGAGTTTCTTTCTAGCTAATCTTCTCATGAATAATTCAAAACTGTTGTTCCCCCTCAAACCACAGCACAAGTTATTTCCTAAACCATTGTAAATTCCTGTATATGAGAGGGATTGTATGGGGGAATCTTTCTACTAACAACTAATGTAGCCTGCCATGCATAAGTATAACAAATATTCTAAACATACTTTCCTAAAGTTGTCCTGAGATTTCTAACTCTATGTAGTATATAGCAATGGCTGTCACAATCTCTCTTATAATACTAGAGGTAACTCTGGTTGTTACAGGTAACATTCTTACTGAATTCCAAGCCCAGGATCCGCTCAAGGACTACCTAGAATATTGGTGAAGGACAGGGAACAAAGTTGGATATTGCTTAGATATTTGCCAAGTCATTACTTGGAGGCACTTATAATAAAACAACATTGAAAGAAGTCACAAAGATTCAATCACTTACTAATGTAAGGACAAGTTTGATGCATTTTTTCCAGGATGGTTCCTGAAGACTTAGTTTCCATGAACTTTTTGACTAGGGACTGTGTCTAAATATTTAGAACTGTCACGGGAGTCACTACTGGGGTTTGTGTTCCAATGGCTGGTGTGCGTTTGTGTGTGTGTGTGTGTGGGTGTGTGAGTGCGTGTGTGTTTGTGTGAGTGTTGTGTGTGTTTATGTGTGTGTGTGTGTTTGTGTGTGTTTATGTATGTGTGAGTGTGGGTGAATATGACAACAAGCTAATGTTCATCTCTTAGTGATACTGTGAGCACTCTGCTGCCTATCTTAAATCATCACAGCTGTCAGTGTCTAAAGCTAACTGAATTCCAGAAAGCAATTTAGTAGATTTGATTAATGTCTCCTTACATCACATAGATATTTTCTACAGTGCATATAAGCACATATATTTTAGAATATACTGAAACTTAAAAATGTAAATTAAAAAAAAAAACAAAAACCTCTACCAACTTCAAATTAAAAAAACACATTTATTTTAGAATTCTCTAGGATACTCGCAATTTCCTGTATTCCCTACTCATGATGTCCATATGTTAGCATCTTACAAATTTGTATGACAATAATGAGGAGAAAATAAAATTTGTAAGGAAAAAAAAGACAGTTTTGTCTTAGACTACTTATTAACAAAAGCCTGGGCCACAAACTGTGGCTTATTCCCAGAATAACGTATTTAACACATTCAAAATATTTTATGTTTTGTACATTTTTAGTTACCCCTTTATCTATTTACTTAGCATCTTCCTAAATATCTCCCTTAGCATATGTGCCAGCATCTGTCCCTGAATCTGTTTATTCTCCTAATATTTCATAGAATACTCTCTTTTTGAAAAGCCTCACCTCATATTTTCTTCCTCAGCTCATTTGTCATACACATTATTTAATTGCAGATGATGTTTATAAGAGAGTCTCAAAATTTGGGGCACTAATAACAACTAAATATCTCATTTAAAATATATAAAGTAGGTTTTGTGTATGCCACATGGCTGCAGTACCTGGAATGGCCAGAAGAAGAAGTCAGATCTCCCAGACGTAGAGACAGATGCGAGGGTGCAAAGGGTTCTGAGCCATCTCTCCAGCCCCTCAATAACAAAGTTTTGTCACAGAAAAGATAAAAACGGACATTGCCATTTCTAAATTCTTTCACACTGTAGATATCAGTCCACACTCCTTTTAGTAGTCAAGAAACCTGGAGTATATTATCGTTTTCTTACTCCCACTTTTGAGGG
This sequence comes from Mus musculus, assembly GCF_000001635.26. Classification (NCBI taxonomy): domain Eukaryota; kingdom Metazoa; phylum Chordata; class Mammalia; order Rodentia; family Muridae; genus Mus; species Mus musculus. The sequence goes on from NC_000087.7 coordinate 76,486,047, forward strand.
TACTTACACCTGAATTTTTCCTAGTATAAGATTGTGAAGGAATGAATGGCAGATTTTCCAGGCTATTTGCTAACGGTATACCTGTTTTGGTCTACAGAGCTTCCATACACTATCCTGCATGCCCTTAATCTCTGACAACCCCCTTACCTTGTGGATTCTTACCTTTGGACACTGATTTACACTTTTTTTTTTGTGCAGCCATCAGTGTTTTGGCACTAACGGATTTTGTTCAGTAGGTGCTATTTAACACATAAAGATCCACTGAATTTTAAAATATTCATTGTTATAATCTAATTTTATACAGATAGTATTAAGATCTCGTATGGAATTCAAATGTTTCAACAAAAATGAATTGAATTTTGGACGTTGTGTAAACTTTTAAACAATCCTCTGGTTTTAAAATTTGGTGTGTATGTGTGTGTGTGTGTGTGTGTGTGTGTGTGTGTGTGTGTGTGTGTGTGTGTGTGTGTGTGTGTGTGTTACTCACCGTGGCTAAGTTTCCATCAACAAAATTTTCACAGACAAATCCAAGAATAGATTGGGGAGACTCAGAAACTTTCACCCCCAACAAAGGAGTTATTGGAAATTAATGGCTTCAGGTGAGAGGGCCAGTTTTCTTCATGGATTTGGCTAGTGAAAGGTTGCCCGTGTTCCAGTATATATTTGTCCCTACCCACACATATGTAGTCAGGACTAAATGGACTCAGCTATCTATATAAAAATGCACATGGACTTAAGGATAAGAGTGATACAGGAGAAGTGGGGAACATTTCAAGGAGGAGAAGATAGTGATGGATTTGCTCAAACTCATTTACATGTATGTAGAAAGTTCTTCACAAACAAATTTAAAACAAAGTAAATAAGTAAGTAATTAAATAAATAGACAAATAAATTTGGATGGACATACATATCAGATAGGATATGTGTGTGTGTGTGTGTGTGTGTGTGTGTGTGCACATGTGTGTGCATATAAGCATGTAGATATGTAGCACCTGTGACTAGAGGAATGCAATCATGCAGTATCTTTCTTTATGTCTCTCTGCCACTTTCCTATGATGCAGTGTGTTGATTAGAATATCTTTTGCCCATGGGATGTGGCACTATTACAAGGTGTTGGCTTGTTTGAGGAAGTGCATCATTGTGTAGGCTTGCTTTTATGTAGTGCACAATCTCTACCCAGTGACAAAAATCGATCCTCTTCTTTGCTACCTATGGCCACAAGATTCCACCTGGTTGCCTTCAGACTAAGATATAGACCAATCAGTTCCTTCCCCAGCACCTCCTCTACCTGGATGCTGCCATGCTTCCTACCAAGATCAAAATGTACTGACCCTCTGAAACTGTAAGACAACCTCAATTAAATATTCCCTATAAGAGTTTCTTTCCTGAGTCATGATGTCTCTTCACATCAATGAAACCCTGTAGAGCATACGCAGTATGTTAGCCTGATTTTAATGCTTACAAGATGATTGCAACCAGCATGCAAAGACAAAGTAAAGATGACAAATGAGTTTCTGTATTTTTTGAACTTCTGAATTTTTGAATGAATATGGGGATTGGGAAAATTAAAAAGTTATGGGAAGGAGAAAGAGAGGATGCAAAGACCTATTGGGCACCTGTCACATGCTTTTGCAATCAATATTTTTATTTTAAAACAACACCAACAACTAAAACAACCAACAACAGGGCATCCATACAACAGATTCACAGAGAAGACACCAAAGGGCATTACATTCTTGTAAATCATTTTCCAGCTAATGTCTGGTGTATTGAGCCTAAGGATTTTACTGTCAAACCCTGATGATTAATCACTAGATTGTATCCCCTAACACAATGATGAATGACACTGTGGTCAACAGGACAGTTAAGTAAATAGATTGTTTTTCACACTGTCAGTTTGAATTGTTACTATATATCCCAGTTTTTTTTGCATTTTATCTCCATAAGTGTGTTCTTTTCAGCCCCATTTGCTACATAGAAAACGGAATCTTTTACATTGTATTTCATTTATTGTGCACAATGGAACCTAAAGACTAATTTAGTCCATTTCAAAGTAGAGCTCTCTGTTCTCTTTTCAAAATTGAAATTAAACTGTTTTCAAAATGTTTTGCACTTGCCTGGCTTAGTTTAATTAAGATTGTGGGGCGGGAGGGATTTCTCCCACATTCTCAGTTGTCTCAAACTGGAAAAACTCTCTAGAAAGGTTGTGGAACCTTTGTGACTGTGCCCTAGCAGAAGGAGGTCACTGGCGCAAGAAGGAGGGAACTGGCTAGTTCTGACCTAAATCTTGGCTTCTAAATCCAACCAAATGTGAGAAGGGCCCATTCAGGCTCTTAATGCCACAGATGAACTTGTTGTTTCCTACTATGCTGTCCTTATCATGCCAGTCTTTCCCTGGTGAGTTTTTGCCATATACATCTCTTCCTGTACATTCATTGTGTCAGGAGTTTTGACAACTTAACTTAAAAATAATTATTGTAAGTGTACATCTGTCTCTCCACCTCTTCCCCTACCCATACCCCTCTCCCCTCCTTCCTTCCTTCCTTCCTTCCCTCCTTCCCTTCCTCTCTCTCTCTCTCTCTCTCTCTCTCTCTCTCTCTCTCTCTCTCTCTCTCTCTCTCTCTCTCTCTCTCTCTCTGTGTGTGTGTGGGTGTGTGGGTGGGTGTTGTGTCAAATAGATTGCTGTCAATTTTGCCTACATGTATTTTTTTAATGTGTGTGTGTGGAATGATTTTTCACGTTTAAAATTATTCTCACATTTCATAAATTTCAGTGCAATCTTTACTTTTATGGAGATAAGCTTCCAAATGGCTTTTTTTCTGGAACTCAAGAAATTGGAATGCTCCATAGTTTTATGACCTGAGTGAGAATTGTCAATAGGTTCCCAGTGATGCTGTGGGGCCATACTTAAGATCTGTGTAGCAGCTAGAGGAGCCTCTGTGTTCTTTGAGCCCTGCATTTAGAGAATAACTACGAATTGTTTGTACAGTTGGCTCTAGCATAGAGACTCTTTTTTTAAATTGTTTTCTCTTTGTCACTAGATGCCATGCTTTGGAAAGTCCTTCCACATGGAAACTACTGACCATATTGAATGGTGGAGAAAGGAGATTCACAGTAAATTATAAATGAAGAAAACAAAAGTTACAGCCCTATAACTGATACTCCCACAGCTTAAGCTGTGTGGCAGCATGGAGAATGTTGGAGGACTTGCAAAATTTATTTTGGATCTCATTCCTCCTCATTGCTCACATAATTTAGTACTTAATATCCTCGTGATTTCATAGATATATTTTTCTAAATACTTCTTAATTAAGTTGTGTGAATGTGTGTAACTCTGTGAATGTCTCTGTGCATGTCTCTCTTTCTATGTATATTTTTCTCTGTCTCTGTGCCTACTTGTGTGTCTCTGTGTGAATATTTATGTGCATGTCTCACTCTGTATGTCTAAGTTTCTCTGTCTTTCTGTCTCTGTCTGTCTATCTATGCCTCTCATCTTTTCTCATTTCTTCTCCTTGTTTACCTTCTCCTTCTATTGTTTCTCCTTCTTTGCCTTATCCTTCTCCTCCTTATTCTTTTCTCCTTCTGCTTCTCCTTTTCCTTCGCCTTCTCCTCCTACTCCTGTTTCTTCTTCTTCTTCATCTTCTTCTTCTTCTTCTTCTTCTTCTTCTTCTTCTTCTTCTTCTTCTTCTTCTTCTTCTTCTTCTTCTTCTTCTTCTTCTTCTTCCTTATTCTTCTTCCTTATTCTTCTTCCTTCTTTGTTCTTGTTCTTGTTCTTCTTGTTCTTCTTGATATTGTCTTTGGTCTCATTCTCCTCCTCATTCTTCTTCTTCTTCTTCTTCTTCTTCTTCTTCTTCTTCTTCTTCTTCTTCTTCTTCTTCTTCTTCTTCTTCTTCATCTTCTTCTTCTTCTTCTTCTTCTTCTTCTTCTTCTTCTTCTTCTTCTTCTTCTTCTTCTTCTTCTTCTTCTTCTTCTTCTTCTTCTTCTTCTTCTTCTTCTTCTATGCCTTTGACTTCTCCTTCTCTTCCTCCTTCTCTTATTCTCCTTCTCTCCTTCTCTCCTCCTTATTTAACCTTCTCCTTTTCTACTTCTCCAAGTCCTCCTCCTTCTTTTTGCTCTTCCTCTTCTTTTGTTCTTCTTCCTTCTCCTTCTCCTTGTCGTTCTGCTCCACCCATTCCTCTTCCTTTCCTTCTTCTCTCTTCCTCTCCATATTCTTCTCCTTCACTTTCTTTTTCTTCTTCTACATTTTTCTCTATCTCACTCTCCCTGACTCCCTCCTACCCTTACCCTACCCTCCCTGATGCATTCACAGACTCTCCTCCAGTACTACTGGTCATTTGAATTTTGTCTTGCCAAGCTATGAAAACAAGGATGGTCTCCTGAGGCATCCCCTGTTACTGGTCTTTTCCATATGTCTTTTCAATTGTCCTTTCACTGTTTTACAGATTTCTTCTAAGATCATTTTACCCCACCCCACCTCCATGCCTTGATTTCTTATGGTGGGAGTGTCCAGAGTATCAAACTCACATACTCTTTCCTGGTGTTCTGCCTGAGAAACCACAAAATCTAGGGGCTAGAGTTAAATTTGATCATTGAGCTTGGGGCATTGTGCTATGTACAAAATGCCTGGTCTCCAGTCATGCTGAAGTCCTTAAACCTGATGAAGCCTAATGGGTCGTAATTTTCACCTACATGGGAAGGAAGGCATTTACTCAGTGTTTTTGGAACCCTGGCTCCTGGTAAAGTTACCAAACCCACAAGCACTCCCGCCCAGCAGTGGCTAATGGCTAGCAGTCACATACAAAATGACCAAAGGTTCTGATCTTCGGGTTAGATAACTTCTAGTTACCTAGCAACAGCAAGATAACAAGCCCAATATATGAGAGGCTACTTAGCCCTACATCAGTCTCTCCCCCTCTCTCTCTCTCTCTCTCTCTCTCTCTCCCTCTCTCTCTCTCTCTCTCTCTCTAACTTTTACAATCCTTACTCTTTGTAAACTTTTACCTCTTTCTCTAAGTGTTCACCTTTCTTACTCTCTAACTTGCTTTCTGTCCTTCCTTCTATGTACTTCCCCATCTCTCCTTTTGGCCATGGCAAGTCTAACAATCTTTTTACCCTTTGTTTTTCTCACTGCTGTCTAAAATAAAGCTCTAAAACATTAGACTGTCTATGTTTTTTAAGGCCCTATATGGGATGCCAGAGACTAAGAATCTGGTACCATTGTCTTCCCCTAGTTCACCCCCATCCGTGTAGTGTCAGTGGATTTACACAACCAGATGAACAACCAGGGATGCATGGTAATTATCCTTCACTCCTCCCATGTCAGCCTTCACAGAGCACAGAACCTTCTGCTGGCCATATTCTCTCTCACTTCATCAATTTCCCCTAAACCCACAGTTTCATACTGGACACTTAACATTACTACGAATTATTAAAATGTAACTGCATTTAAATTTAAAAATCATCTCCTCATTTGTGTTGGTAACAATCCAATGCTTAACAGATATTTGTTAGTAGTGCTTACCTGTTGACATTGATACCATGAACTTCTTATTACTTCTGGTGCTTTGTGATTTTTTTTTCCAAGCAAGATGAGGACTTGAACAATTTATGAAGTCATGTCTTTGGACTCACAGCACTTACATGATGTAGTTCTAGTTTCCCAGAGACTTCCAGTATCTGTGATGAGCCATAAACTTGGGACATCTGCAGCATGACACAGAGTTTCATTGTGCTGAGCAGAGAGATCCCAAGATTTGATTGCTTTCTCTGTCCAAAGTATATATATGCGATTAAATTACAATTGCATAGTGGTTTTTATTACTCTGTGTTATTATCATTTCAAATCCTCTTATTTCTTGGCTGAGTTGCTAAATGATACCTTGTTCTGTGAACCAGCTGCCACTTTTGTTCTAAAGCGATTGGATGAATCTTTTCAGCTTTCCTAGTTCCATTTACTGAGAAAGGTAGCTTCCCTCTGAGGTTATGGTCTCAGAAGTTGTTGGATGTTTCAAACCCTTCCCTGGAATGTCTGGGACTCTGCAGAAAAGGAACGAAGACTTTTGAAACAAAAGCGAGAAACTACTTGGTGACTTCTTGTCTTGTGAAAATTCTGAGATCCATTCTTGCAACTGGAAATATTCAAACACATTAAAATTATTCTACAATGAGAAAATCAACTGCATTATAATTCTGATACTTACTGACACATGAGTTATAAGGATGTTCTTTATTAAAAAAATCAATTAGTTCTTACACTCTTTATTTCGTTCTAGAACACATTTTCCCCCTTTTAACAGCTAAAAAAATCTATTTTAATTCAATTTCATTTTTAAAAATCCATATTATTTTAAAAACTTTAGTGGTAATTGTAATAAGTATCTATAAAGTGTTGCAGATGGATCATGCCCCCTCTTTCTGAGGCTAATGGAAGGTTATTAAAAAAAAATTCTTTCTAATGAACATCTATTCTTGTTGTTGTTTTTGTTGTTGTTGTTATTGATGTTGTTAGAGGTTATTACTTGACTTCAGGAATGTTAAATGCTAATGAGGGTCTTATTGTTCTCCAGATGTCTCCTTTCACCCCCCCCAATATATATATATATATATATTTGTAAAAATGTGGTGAGTCCCTGAATGCACAATATCAAATGTTTCTGATTCAACTTGTGCACAATGCAATCTAGATTCTGTCTTTTTACATTGGTTTTCCTTTGCAGGGAAATGAAATACCAAAGCCTATCTGAAATTAAGGATTTTTCAAAAGTCTCATTTCCTTGGGAATTCTAAATAAAAGTTTATATTCATTATGGAGAATGTATTATGAGCTTGTCAAGGGCATTTTAATATGAATTTCTTTCCTGTTATGTTTATTTTTCCTTGGTGATTTGAAGTCGAAGCTACTCAAATGAAAAAAAAAAGAGGTATCTAAAACTACTTCTCATTATCTCACTTTCTTTAAATTGAGATTTCTGATGTTGAGGAGGAATGAAGTGAGTGTGCAGATTTTGTCCACATAATTCCTAAAAGAAAGAGCAATAGTCATGTTCCACAAACACCTGTATTCGACACCCCAATTAAATTGCATGGGTACTGGCTGAATCTAAAGTCCCTGTAAATGAATGTGTTTGTGTGTGTGTGTGTGTGTGTGTGTGTGTGTGTGTGTGTGTGTGTGTGTGTGTGTGTGTGTGTGTGTGTGAATATTTCCATGTGTGTGTGTCTGTGACTCAGTATATCTAGGTGAATATGTACATGTGTGTGTTAGGATTTTATTGCTGTAAACAGACACACTTATCAATGCATGTTTTATTAGAAAACCATTTAATTGGGGCTGGCTTACAGGTTCAGAATTTCAGTCCATTATCATCAAGTTAAGAATATGTCAGGATCCAGGCAGGCATGGTTCATTTGGAGCTGAGAGTTCTACATCTTCATCTGATAGCTGCTTGGAAATGAATAGCTTCCTGGCAGTAGGCAGAGGGCATTAAAGTCTGTTCCCACTCAACATCAAATGTGTTTTTGAGTGTTTATGTGAGTATTAGTATGGGTTCTATTGACATGAAGTGTCACCAGGATCATAGTAAATTTTGAACACTTTGTAACTTCTTTTCAGATGTTTACTCCATTATTTTCATGGCTGGAAACATGGTTGCCTTCAGACAGACACAGTGTTGGAGAAGGAGATGAGTTTTAGGTCTTGATATACAGGAAGCAGATGGAGACTGTGTCAAACTGGAGATTGCTTAAGGACAGCAGACATCCAAGCCTACCACCAAATTGTTACATTTCTTCCAACAAGATCACACCAACTCAACAAGACACATCTCCATCAGTGTCCCAACTACTCCACCAATGTCACACCTCATGAAACTATTCCACACCTCCTGAGAGTGCCACACCTATTGGCACTATTTATATGGGCCCATTAACATTATTCTTAAAACTGTTCAATGGACCTTTCATTAAAGGTAACTTTAATGAAAGAAATAAAGAATGTTTCAAAAAATAAACAGGAGTATGTATGTCTTGGTTACTGTTCTCTTGCTGTGAGAGACATCATGACCAAACCAACTTATAAGAGGAAACATTTAATTGTGGTCTTAGAGTTCCAGAGGGCAAGTCCAGGATATCATGGTAGACACCATGGCAACACAGAGGCAAAACATGTAGAGCAGTAGTTGAGAGCCAACAACTTATGATGGAGATGGCAGAGAGTAATGAAAGAGGGAGAGAGAGAGAGAGAGAGAGAGAGAGAGAGAGAGAGAGAGAGAGAGAGAGAGAGAGCCTGATGGGTTTTTGATATTTCAAGGCTCTGTGACAAGTCTCCTTTAATAATAAAACAAATTCTAATTCATTCTAAACAGCCCATCACCTGGAAAACTAACACATTTGAACGTGTGATCATCTGTGGCACACATTTATTCAAAAAAAAAAGGAATGAAAAAGAAAATGAAATCAACTAATAAGTGGCCATGACACTTGGTAGTATAGTTTATATCATTACTTTTCATTTCTCACAGTTTAGGGTTATTTGCATAACATATTTCTGATCAGCCATCATTCTCAAATAATCCAAAGGCATCCTAACCCCACCCCACACCCACACACACATTTCTACTTGATTAACCATATTGGCATTACTTATTTTCATGGAAACATATCCCTTATTCCTGATTTAGTTCAAATCGTGAGAAATGTTGCTGTATAATTAATTCCTATTCATAATGGGATAAAACAAAAGTCAACAGGATTGAATCCATTGTTCCTTGGAGCAGAAGATTTCCCATCGATTTAGTAAAATATTATAAATATGATTTTAAAAGAAGGCAACACCCTGAAAAAGTCTTATTTTCATCTTTTCATTATTTACAGACCATTCTGTGGTATAAATAGGAATCTAGAGGAAGAAAGGTGTTTAAAGTCACTGACACACACACTTAACTGAGGTTTCCTTAGCACAGGAAGAAGATATATCAATCCTCTATATCTGGAGAGTTTCTCCAGGACCCTAATGATATAAAAGTCTTCAGGTCTCTAGGTTAAAACAACATTGCTTTTGCCTATAATTTATGCAAAGTAACCTCTTTTATACAGTAATCATATTGATGTGTGTATGCATACAGAAATATACAGGTAAGTGCAGAGGATAGGGAAGGGTATACTGTTTTCTGCTACTTCACTCCCTAATTTTCCCCTTGTGACAGGGTTTCTTGCTGAGCTAGGAGTGAGGCTGACATTCAGGAAGCCACAGTCATCCTTCTGTCTCTGCCACTCCAATTCCTAAGCACTGGTGTTTAGGTGAATGTTTGACCAAACACTTGGCTTTACCCCTGGGACATCTCCCCAGATTCTTCTTTATTTTAAATAACCTCTGGATTACTTTTGCCCTCAATGTAATGAAACTGCTGTATAAGAATTTGTTATTTAGAAGATGGACATATAAGTGGTCTGTGTGTGTTCAGTACAGACATGGTATATTAAGAACTACTTTCCTTAATTCCTTGAGAATTTCATACACTATATTTTGATGGAATTTACTTTCCAATTCTTTTAGTAACTCCTCCCAGAAAAAAACCTGGCCCATTCCCACCTAACTCCTCCTGCCAACTTCATATCTCGTCTTCTCCCCTTTGTTACAACCCATTCAAATCATTTGTGTTTCCCATAAACTCTTGGGCATCTGGCTTCCAGTAGAGAATGAACAATCTATCACCTTCAAAGTCAATACCTTTGATGAAAACTGACTATTCATCCTTCATCAACTGTCTATACCTTATCAGATAGTGATAAGTGATAGTGAGCCATCCCGTTCAGTGATGGAAGACAGAATGGCCTGATTTTGTGCAGAAAGACACAGTTTTTCTCTTACCTCTGTGCCTTACAAGATTTTCATTCTCTTCCTTGAGGATTTCTAAGATTCAGCTCCTCTACTTCTTGCCTCTTTCTGTGAGTATTTGTGAATATGCATGTGTGTCTATATTACAGATGTCTGAGTTTACATACAACTCAACTCAGAGTGGGATTTTGCAATTAACTGCTGGAACTATCTCACACTAGACTATATTCCTTAATGCAGACTTGGTGTGGGTAAGTACCAGAAAGGAACTGGAGATTGCTAGATATCTTCAGAGTTAGTTGTAGTATAGGTGATGTTTAGACTTCTGACCTTACATTCTGGCTAGAACCTATGGGTTTAAGATGCATGGATAGGTGATCAATATCCTGAACTTGCATTGCATTTTTGTTCTTTTTGAACAAAACGGATATCCTTGAAGAGATAGATGGATCCTATCACTTTGTTTCAAATAAAGAATTCTGTGGTTAAATTGTTTTGAAATGTCAGTCATGGGTCTTTGATGAAGGCTTTGGTCCACAGTACAATGTTCATAGGTAGTACAATATGCTCTCTGAAAAGTGATTGGAACCTGAGGGCTTTAATCAATGAGTTAATCAATCAATGGATGTGCATTGAATGGGTAAAAAACTTGTAAATGAACGTGGTCATTTGGACATGTCTTTAAAGCTTTTTATTGTCTTTGTCCCTTCTTGTGTTAATGCTGACTAGCTGCCAATAAGTTGAACAATTTTGCTGCTTCATGCCCCTTTCATATTCATGTGATCATGGATCCTTCTTTCATTTGTGATAGTAACATGTCAGGTTCAGAGGAAACATGGCTTAATTCTTTAATTTTTTTTTCTAGAAACGGCATGCTAAGTGTAGAACCAATGTTACCTAGTTGTTGTAGTTGGAATATTCAGCCACGGTATCTGTTGTCTTTGAGACTCAAGAACTTTGCTGCTACCCACACCACTGGTCTTTTTTCTGAATTCACTATTGTATTTTAGTAGATTTCAATATCATATGAAGTACCAGAAAAATGAGTGAAAAATGACAGTGGTGAGATGTGTTTAGAATCATTAAATTACACACTTAAAAATAAATAAATCAATGGATTTATATAGTACATAAATAAAACTCCAATAAAACTTCTGAAAAGGCTTAACTAAATGTGATGCTTCTCATGTGAGTTGTTATTTGTCATAGCACCTGTGATTTAGCTGTTAATAGTAGTGGGTTTTATTACTTATGAATCAGACACCAATACATCCATGAAGGGGTAACACTCCATTCCCTCAGGAGAAATAAATCAATTAAAAGTCATTGGATTAATTGATGAGAATTTTTTCTGGTTAAAGCTGACTTGGCAGGAAGTTGGACAGATTGGAGTGTCTCCCAGAAAGTGTAACACACATTAGAATGTAGGTGTTGTGAGGCTATAAGACATATTCACTACTTGTCACCTATTATTGAGTATTCTTGCTGTTGGAGGTACTTACCCTTCACTTCTGCCATGGAGGGAAGTGGGTCTATACCTAGTCAGAAGGAGGAGATTGGGATGAATAATGTTTGTGTGGGTTATGGAGCAGGATAAACCTTAATGTGCTGGGATTTTTTTTATCTCGAACTTGACAATCTAGCATCACCTTAGGAGAGAGAACAATTGAAGAATTGTCTCTATTCACTTGGTTTTTGGGTAAGTCTATGGGACATTTTCTTCCTTGATGGTCGATATGTGAGGGTAGGCAACTGTGGGTAAGCTCATCAGTAGTCATTTATAAAAGGGAGGCTTTTACTCTGTATTTAAAATAAAATATTTGATCAAGCCACATGATTTTTGGTGGTTTGAATAAGAATATCCCCTATAGATTCATATATATGGATATTTAGTCACCAGGGATTGGCAGTGTGTTTAAGGATTAGAAGGAATGAGAGAAGATGTGGCTTCATTGGAGTAAGTGGTAGTGTCAATAAGGGTGGTCTTTGAGTTTTCAAGAAACCAATGTAATGGCAGAATATCTGTCTCTGTCTAAGGATCAATAGTTCTATTGCTCCAGTGCTGCGGTCACTAACTTGATGTTGGACAAAACTTCTGTAAGTGTATTCAAGCCCCCAGTTAATGCTTTGTTTCATAATAGTTGTTTTATCCATGATGTCTCTTCACAGCAATAGAACAATGACTAAGATAGGGTCAAGCAATAAGCACTCTTTCCTGGTAATGCTTCAAGTTCCTGTTTTGCCTTCCTTGGTAATAGTCTGTAACATGTAAGCTAATAACCCTTATATTCCCAAGTTATGTTTGATGTTAGTATTCATCAGTGTGAGAAAGATGCAAACTAGAACAATTGCATGTCATTATATACATGAGAATATCTTACCTTTAAATTAAAATAAAACACCTACACATTATTTGTCCTTATAGGATAAGTGACAGTGGTACTATTAGATATTTTGTTTCTCTAAGAAATTGTCTTACTTAAAATTTCTATTGTTGTAAGGACATACCATGTCCAAAGAGCTATTTCCATAGCAAAAGTTTTATTCAGCTTATATTCCACATTGCTGTTCATCATCAAAGTAGTTGGGAAAGAAACTGAAACAACACAGGTTCTTGGATCCAGAAGCTCATGCATAGGCCATGGAGTGGTGATGCTTATTGACATGCTCCTTAAGTCTTGCTTCCATGAGGAGCACAAGACTACAACCACAAGGGTGTCACCACCCACAATGAACTGGGTCCTCTCCCACCAATTAAGAAAATTCCTTACAGCTTGATCTTAAAGAGGCATTTTCTCAACTGAGGCTCCTCCTCTTTCAAGACTCTAGATCTTGTCAAGTTTCTATGAAACCAGTATGGCACTCTGAATGTAGTTGAACTACGAGGAGGTGTGGCCTTATAGGAGTAGGTGTAGCCTCTTTGGAGGAAGCATATAACTGTGAGGCTTTAAAGCTCTGCTCAGTGTGGAAGACACCATCCCTGCATGCAGAAGACTCTAAGCTTCCTCTCCACCACCACATATTCCCAGCCACTTGCATGTTTACTTCCTTGATGATAGTGGACAGAACCTTTGAAACTGCAATGAAATGTTGAAAAGCCCTAATGAAATGTTTCTAATGAGTTGCCTTAGTCATAGTGATTTTTCACAGCATTGGAACCCTAATTAAGACATCCAGCTAGCACAAAAACTCTCTTAAATACCAAAATTAATCAACAATAGAGAGTATTTTCAAGTCATTTGGCATTTAAACTTATTCTAGAGAAAAAACACAAATCATTGAGTCCATGACAAGCCTGACTAAAAAAAAAAAAAAAAAAAAAAACAATACAAAAACAAAAACAAACAAAAAAAAACCAAAGAAAACAAAAACAAAAACAAAACTACAACAACAATAAAACCAAACAAACAAAAGAAACACTCAGAGTGCATATGGGACCCAGTAAGACCCCCATGAAGCACAGGGGCTACTCAGGAGTAGTGACCAACATATTGGGCAACCTCATAGAGTTTGAAACCCATGAGAACTGGCATAGAAAAGAGGTCAGCACATATGCATTGAGTACACCTTCACTGTTTTATGAGAATGAGGTCACACATAAATTTAAGACTGGAATTTCCAGGGAATAGACAGGCTGAAATGGTACATAGGTATGTTGGGAGTCAGATGTTTGGAGGAGAGCCAGGGGAACAGGCCATGGGGAACATTTTGATGGTCATCTGGGGCATTCCACAGAGACATCCAAAAGATCACAGGATTCATCCCAGTCAAAGAGTGCTCAGGGAAAGCACTCAGGATCCATGCCCCACCATATATTATCTCACCGTATACTCATTTTCTCTTTTAAATTACTATTTGACCTGATCGGCTGGCTATTTGTTAAGAAACCAATAAACCTAATGTGGATATGTCCAATTTTAACTACTTGCAGAAAATTTCTATTCTTCCTGGGTCTCCTGCTTCACATTTTGAGAACTTCATCTTAGAATATTTTTGTTCCTCTGTGTCCTTTACTCCTTTGTGTGTCCTTTATTGTTTTTAAAGGTCACCATCAATTTAATCTTTCTTAACTTCTTCCTGGTCTCTTTTCTGCATGTTAATATTGGATTTCTTAAAAAGATATCTTAATGGGAATTGAGAGATGACCATGTTGTCAAGAGCACTTTTGTACCGCAAAAAAACTGGATTTGTTTTCTTGAATTCATATCCAATGGTTAACAATCAGCTTTAATGCCAGCTCCATGGGATCTGACAACTCATGTCTCTGTGGTCACCTATACTCTCAAGCTACTACCCACCCATATAAATAAAGATAATAAATCTTAAAATGAGAGACAAGTTTCATTTGGTTTCATTATTCAAATGAAACCTGATTTTGTCTGATTTCTGAGTCTCTTTGGATCAGTTTTCTGGGTTGCACTTTGTGTAACAAGGCCACATTCCTTTTATCTATCACTCTTTCCCCCAACTTGTTGTTTCTCCCTCAGACTTCATTCCAGAGATTCTATCTATGTCCTGTCTTTCTCCCCTTCTTCCTAAAAATCCATCTTTTGCTGCCATCCCTGCTCCTCTAAGTCATATCTCCAATTCCTTGCTCACTATGCAGACCACAGAATCTAAGTCCTGTCCATTTTAGCCTGTGTGATATTAGATGTATGCACTGTTCACAGCCTGAGTTGCAACTTTCATCTTGCTTTGATGTTCTTTCCACCATAGTCCATCTTTTCCAACAATGTGTTCACTAAAAGCATGCCATGTCACACGTATTAATTTTTAGAACAAAACAAATTTTATTGACAAAGATACTGAGGTTGTCAAAGACCCATAGGTACCCAACACAGGAAAATAAACATTTTTTTCAATCCTATAAGTTTACATTTCTGTACTTTGTGATTTTTTTTTAATTTAAGTGATATTTGACACCAGAGTATAGACATAGATATGTAGGTCACCAAGAAATTTGATAAAGTACACAGTAGAATTGGCTAGAACTTTGTAAACAACCTTTCCGAACTTTTTGGATCCATCATCTCTGGTGTACTGCACCCAGGAACCTATTAAGAAGTCATTGTCATCACCTGATCTCGCCTCAGCCAGAGGGGTCTCTGGAATGATGTGGAGGTTACCTTCCTTGTAGTCATCCAGGAGCTGATAGACGTAGAGGACCGGATCCTTCTTGTAGGAAATGTAAAAATAGTCCTGTAAGAATGGCACCTGGGCTAGCACCATCCCACTCCAGTTGTCCTCAGAGCCATCTTTCCCCTCAAATTTGTGTTGTACCTCTCTGCAAACCAGGGCGCTGGCGAGGTGGACATCCCTCACCTGAAGAAAAACTACTTTGTGAGGCAAGACCTTAAGATTTAAAATCCTCTCATCGCTGTGGAGCTCCTGTCCGTAGACACTGTCAATTCCGTCATACTTCACCAAATAAAGAGAAGGGTTTGTTGGCAGTTGACCTAGAATGATGGCCTTCCAATGGGTGACAGGCTCATTACCTTCCTTCCACCCGTGAGAAATTCTGCAGCCAACAATATTCCCCAGGGCCTGGGAAGAAGGCTTCCTCCTACTCTTCTTCTTGAGTGATGTCATGCTCAGACTCTTCAGAGGTATTGTCTTCTACCTGGCTGTAGACCTGTTGTGCTAGATCACACTGTCTAAGTGGCTTCCATTCTCTTCAAATATCATACTTGCCCATTGCCTGGGACTGAAGATCTTGCCCGTTTACACCAGACACAATGCTGTTGCCTCTGTCATATATATGAATTCCTGATGGGCAATGGTTATGGGTTGGGAGTGAATGCTGGACCAAGACTCTTCTCTATGAGAACTTCTGAGCATGTGAAGAAGACTATGCTAAACAGATTTGAGCTCCTAAAATTAATTTTATAAAAATAAGAAGTTAATAAGTTAGCCATGGTGGTACACGCATTTAATCTCAGAACTCAGAAGGCAAGGACAGGCAGATTTCTAAATTAGAGACCAGCCTGGTCTACAAAGTGAGTTCCAGGGAAGCCAGTGCTATAGAGAGGAACCCTGTCTCAACAACAACAACAACAACAACAACAACAAGTAAAAGAAAACAGAAGAAAATCAAACGAAAAACAAACAAAAGAGAAATTCAAACAAAAAATAACAAAACAAACAATCAAATGGAGAAGTTAATAGGAAGTGGTGGTGACCCATAACTTTAATCATAGTACTCAAGAGGCAGAGTGAGGCAGACCTTAGTGAGATAAAGGCTAGTCTGGTCTACACAGTGAGTTTCCTGACAGCCAAATCTAAACATACAGAAACTCAAATAAAATTAACCAAGCAGGCAAACAAACAAACAAAGAAACAAAGAAACAAAAAAAACAAGGACATAAAAATAGTGTAATTAACAAGTAATTCTCTAGAGCTCAGAAGAATATACTCAGATCAATATTTATTTCTTCAGCCCTGAGTTAATTTGTCTCTGATGAGGATCATCTCCTTGAAATTCTATGTCAATTTAGGTTGTGCTATGACTATTACACCCAATGATCAAGAAGAAGAGAAAAAAAAAATAAAAGGGCCAGAAGGGTCACCATGACTCTCTTGTATGTGTAAGGACTGAGCTAAGTGCCTGTATTCACAAATATCTTCCCAGGGACACAGCACACCACTGTCCTTCTTTATTGTTTCTCCTGACCCAGCTTCAGAATTATTTGATGAAGCCATTGCATCAGTGAACTCAAGAACAACTCAACAATTTGAGGCAATATCAGCCATTTAGAACTAATATCTTCTAACATGCACTTGGACAAAGAGGAGATTTGGCATTTTAGTGGAATTGTGATCTAGATATTGTTAGCAAGGATAATAAATTCAGGAGATAAACTAACCTAGACCATTCATCTCCCTAGCTAATAAACATGGAGAAAGTAAATTGTACAGTAACTCTCTGTAGGAGAGAAAATTTTTAGCTTTCTGTAGCTATGAGGGTCCTAATTACTACATAAATATACTTACCCATAGAAAAATATCCTAGTTGTCAAGATTCTGTCTCCTGATACAGACCAGGCACCAAAAGCCTGTGGGAAAAAATGACCTGGCTTTGACACACCACTGTGAAGATAGTGAACTCACCTTAAATGGATTCTAGTGCCTCCAAGTGGAATAGATGCGCAACCTCCAGCCAGTGCTCTGTGACATCACCCTAGTTCAGCTTACATCATAGAACCCCTCTCAGGCTGGTTCCTTCCCTAGTTACACTCAGAAACGTTCAGCATCTCGAATTTACCTTTTCATATGGCCTCCTAGAAATAATAAATGAAATCCCAACTGAAAGGCCTGATGATCTGAGTAATATTCTGCCAAAGAATTTCACCCTTGCATTGTTTTTATTGTTTGGTTGTTGGATTTTTATTTATTTGTTTGGTTTGTGTTTTGTTTTGTTTCATTTTTGTTTTTATTTTCGTTCTGAGAAAGTCTTCGGTTTCTGACTTGACAACATCCATGGTGGTTATTTTTCATGTTCCAACCTTTCCCTTGGTTATCTTTAAGCTGTGCTTCTTATCATAAATATTGCCAGACTCTTTGAGGCAGCACACTGGATAGCACACCAATTTTCACTTTATGAAAACCCACAGTTAGAGGAGGACTATTTTTATGCAAAAAAACCTGGAATTTGACAGGGTTAAATGACATATATTGAAACCAATGGCAATCATGAATTATGGATTCTTTGGAAAGTAAGAGGAAAACATAGATCTTGGGCATGCTTACAAAGTTGTGATAAAATTAAAACAAACCTGATATCTCCCAGTCATATTTTAAAGGTTTTTAAAATTTACCAGCACTTCTGATTACAAGGAATTTCAGAGATTAAATGCAGTAAAACAGGATGAAATAGATGAGGTAATTTTACTTTTGAAATATGTGTAGACAGAATACTGGACACAGGTATGTATAAAATTTACTTACAAATTAGAGGACACTTTAATTGTTCATGCCACATAGATCTTCAGTTCTTCAAAAAAAATCGTTTTCAGTACCTTCCATGGTCCCCACCACACCCTGTACATCATCTTCATAGAATATGACACTATCCATAGAGAGCTAGATCCTTCAACAACAGTCATAAAAAAAAAATCATTCCTTAAGGTGTGGCCACAGGCCAATGTGATGGAGGATCTTTATCTGAGATTCTATCTTCCCAGGTTGATTTAAGTTCAAAAAAAAAAATCTAAGAAGGACCACTACATATCCATATCATCAATATTGATTGCCTCACTGTATGAAACATACATGCTATGGAGTGATTTTAGATGTCAACTACTGGATGAATGCCTTAAAAAGGAGAGAGAGAGAGAAAGAAAGAGAGAGAGAGAGAGAGAGAGAGAGAGAGAGAGAGAGAGAGAGAGAGAGAGAGAGAGAAATATATTTCTCATCTATGTGTATTAGTGCAGGGCTTTGTTTTCAAAAAAATGGATGGAACGTTAAAATACTATATATTAGGTTAGACAAGTAAAACTCAAAATGACAATTGTGAAAATATAAATTTAATAAGAGGCATTAAAAAATAGGAGGTATTTTGGAAGAGTAAGCGCAGCAGCAGGGGGAGATTTGATACCAATGGAGGATAGTGGGGAGGATGAAGATGGTAAAAGGACACTATAAACCTGTGCAAAGGGTCACAGAAAAGGCCTGCGACTTGTACACTTAAAAAACACTGGTATAAAGTAACAGAGTCCAAATAATATTTTGATTAATTTGGGGATTTTAGCTTCAAGACACTATAAAATATATTTGTATTTTTCAACTCAGGTGTGGTTCTTGCTATGTTGTACATGATATGGGTGACAGGATATGGTAAGGTGCTTCAATGTTTGTGTATCATTTATCATCAAATGCACATGTCACTCAGTGAGCTGCAAGGCTATCACAGGGAAGGAGGTATCTAAAGATATTAAGTGTACATGACGTAGGGAGAATAATGCCCCCACACTACTATAGATGTTGAAATAATCACATGTGTTTCCCAAGAATAATTTTCTGAAGATTAATCCCCAGGTGTGAATATATTTGGAAGAAATTGAATGGGTCAGGAGGGATATGACTTACATATAAAAATAATTTAATTATGCTGTTATAGAAAAGGTTTAATTATGAAAGGGAGTTTGGCACTCTCTTTTCTCTTTCTAGCCCATTGGTTCCCTCTGTGATGACATCATCTCACAAGAATTCACTCATTTGCTGATGGTGTGTTCATCATTGAATATACAGACTCCTGAAAAGAGTCATACAAAATATGCTTCATTATATACTAGACAATTAGTGTCATTTTGTTTGGCAATACAACATGTATGATTATGCCTCAGAATCATGAGCAGCCATATGGGAAATATAATTAGTACATTTCTGCTGACTGAAGATCAGATGTGTTGAGTGTTATCATGTGTGCTGTTCATGAGAGGAAGCTGCATAGATGGTGAGTATAGATCAGAGAGGAACATCCAAGGAGGACACTATGTAAGGAACCCTAGGAAGAGCACCATCACTGCTTTTAGCTAGTACACATATTTTTAGAATCCCCACTTTCTAGGGTGGAAAAGAAAACTGTATTACTCTAATTTACTAAGTATGGTCATTTGATACATCAGTGATCATCATCAAGGTGAACAGGTGTTGACAGAAGTTTGGGGACTCAGAAGAAGCCTGTTCTGGGAAAACCCATTGCCTTCAAAGAACGGAGATTTCTGACCAGCAACACTGGATAAACAGTCTACATTGGCAGCAGTAGCCCCATTGTGTCCAAATTAGTGGTTTTCAATCCACTAATCCATCCATAAGCAGCCTCCAAGCACTGACACCATTGCATACACTGGCAAGATTTTGCTGGAAGGACCCAGATTTAGCTGTCTCTTGTGAGGCTTTGCCATGGCCTAGCAAACACAGAAGTGGATGCTCACAGTCAGCTATTGGATGAATCACAGGGACCGAAATGGAGGAGGTAGAGAAGGTACCCAAGGAGCTAAAGGGGTCTGCAATCCCATAAGTGGAACAACAATATGAACTAAAGAAACCCCCCAGAGCTCATTTTTCTAGCAGCATATCAGAGCTCATGTTTCTAGCTGCAGTTGTATCAGAAGATGGACTAGCTGGTTATCATTGGAAAGAGAGCCCCATCAGTCTTGCAAACTTTATATGCCTTAATTCAGGGGTATGCCAGGGACAAGATGTGGTGGTGGTGGTGAGGGTGTGGTTGAGGTGGGTATGTGGGGACTTTTGAGATAGTATTGGAAATGTAAATGAAAAAATACCTAATTTTAAAAAAAATGAGGAAACCATTGTCAGAATCACCAGCAAGAATTTTAAATAACTGCCCTAAAATCTGGATTTAGGATTCCTTGAGAATCTTCCAAAACAAAAGGAAATGCAGAATCTTGGTGCTGTTATTGGAGAAGCAAGAGAAAAGCAAACAAGAATTCATCACAGAAAAAAAGACAGAAGAAGTAAGAATTAAAGACATATTTGGGCAAGATGAATAGTGAAGTAGAGATTAGAGCAAGCAGAAAGGACTGAGGAGATAGCTCACTGCTTAGGCCCACTGATTGCTTTTGCACAGGACCAGGGTTCAATTTCTAACACCCACATGGTTGTTCACAACCACCTGCAATTCTAGTTCTAGACGATCTGATGACCTCTTTGGACAACACACACACACACAGACACACACACACGCACACACACACACACACACACACACACACACACACACACACACACACACACACACACACACACACACACACACACACACACACATATACTCACCCACAGAGAAAAAAAATCTTTTAGAAAACAATTATACAAACAAAAAGGAGTCAAGTATAGTTTTATTCCCCTTTAATACCAGCACTCAGAAGCAGGCTAAAATATGTAAGTTGAATGACTGCCTAGCTGATAGGTGTGTTTTCAGAATTTTCTTTTTCTTTTTCTTTTCTTTTTCTTTTCTTTTCTTTTCTTTTTTTTTGATTTTAGGACTATTTCAGTATTTGTTTAAAGATTCTAGATTTTTTTTCTATTTACTTCTTCTAATGTTTTAGGCTTTTTTTTCGGGCTTTTTAGTATTTTACAGTTTTCGGGTTTTTTTTTTTTTGGGGGGGTGCAGGAGGGTAAAGCCCTTTGGGTTATTTAGAGTTTTAGGGTTTTAATGGTTTTAAATTTGGGCGATTGTTTTTTCCTTACAAGTTTTTTGTTTGTTTGTTTGTTTGTTTGTTTGTTTGTTTTTGGTAGGGTTGAGGTTTGTTTGTTTATTTATGTATTTATTTATGTGTTTATTTATGTATTTATTTATTTATTTTAGATCTTGATTTCTCCTAGAAATTTAAGGTATTTCAGGGTTTTAGGGCTTTTTAGGGTTTATGAATAATTTTAGGATAATTGTAGTTTTTTGTGTGTTTTTGATCTTCTTGTTGTTTTGTTTTGTTTTTGTTTCTTTTTATACTTTTAGTGTTTTATAGGGTTTTAGAATTTTGTAAAGGTTTTTTGTTTTCTTGTGTGTGTGTTTGCTTTTTTTTTTATGGGTTTAGGATTATTTTTGTATCTTAGGATTTTAGTTAATGTTTCAGGGTTTTGTAAGCCTTTTGGGGGGGGTAGGGTTGTTTTTATAGTCTCAGGATTTTAGTTAGTGTTTCAGGGTATTGTAGGTGTTTTGTTGTTGTTGTTTTTTGTTTGTTTATTTGTTTGTTTTTGTTGTTTTGCTTTTTTAAGCGGGTTTTCAAGTTTTTTTTTTTTTGAGTTTCAGAGATTTGATGTGTTTTTAGAACTTTTTAAAAAAACTTTTTTTAGGGTTTTACAGTTCTTTTGGGTCTTTTTACTGTTGTTGAGATTGTTTTAGAATTTTAGGGTTTTTCTTTATTTTTTAGTTTTGTTTTGTTTTTTAATTTAATTAAGGAATTTTTAAAAATTGTTTTAAGCATTTTTTTAATAAGGTTTGTAAAATGATTTTCTTTTCCAGTGTTTTTGGCGATTTTTTAAGGCAGAAGAATTTGTAGTTGTTGGGGTGGTGGTTTTGTATCTTTTCATTATCTTTTTTTTTTTAATTTTTTTTTTTTTTTATTTTCTCATTAGGGATCTAGACTTGTAGAGTTTTGGATTTTTTTTAGGGTTTTATAATTTTTTTAGGGTCTTTTTAGAGTTCTTGTGTTTTCTTATTTATAGAATTGTAGGGTTTTAAAAATGTTTATTAAGATTAAAAAATAGCTTTTTTCGGTCATTTAGTGTTTGTTTAATAATTTTAGCGTTTTTAGGGTTTTAGGTTTTGCTTTATTGTTTTAGGGTTTTTTTTTTACGTTTTTTTAAATGATTTTAGGGTTGTTCGCAGTGTATTTGGAGAGATTTTTTTTTTAAGGCTTAGTGTGGTTATTGTTCTTTCCTTGTTTGTTTGTTTGTTTGTGGTAATGATTTTTTGTTTTTTTGGGTCTTTGTAGAGATCTAGATTTTTTTTTGTTTGTTTGTTTGTTTGTTTAGGGTTTTAGGTTCTTTTAGTTTTATTTTTTCAAAAAAAATTATGTTTTTTTATTGTTTGTTTGTTTGTTTGTTTGTTTGTTTTTAGGGTTTTTGTTGTTTATTTAAAGCTTCAAGTTTATTTTCTTTTCTCTTCTTTTTTCTTTTTTCTTTTTTAGAGTTTTTAGGGTCTTTAAGGTTCTATCTCTAAGAACATAGAAACTGAACCTATTGCTTTTAGATTATTTATAAAATGTATTCCATTCTGAAAACAAGAAACACTATAAAGTCATGTTTGTTCATTTGCGTGTATGTCCCCAGGAGCTATAGATTATGTGTGCCTAATGCAGAGCTCTACAATATGTCCTGATCATACAGATTTAATTGTCACATCATGAAAGTTCAAGAACTATAATATAAAGTTATATCTATGTATCCTAGTTCATTCATCTTTCAAACAAATATAGTAGAAATGTCACAGAGGGCAGAATTTATTGATCATGATTTCGAAAAAGGACCTCAAAAGTCATTAAATCAAGTATCTTATACTAGCCAAACTCTACCCATCTATCCAGTTCACTCCTGTAAGAATAATTGCACCTTGGGTTTGGTTAATTCTTATTAAATTCTCCAGTTAAAAAAGGTCTTTATTAGCCCCCTTCCAGCTTAGTGAAAAACTCCATTCACTCTCCTTCTGAAAGCAAAAGCATTTTTCTTTCACAGACTATGTTAATTTTACAACATTTGCCCCTGGATGGTTTCCATTTCCACAGTTTTGTTTGCCATGACTCAATATTTCATCTCTATTCAGACAACTCCTCTCATATATCACAGGTTAATACACAATGCTCATTTGTGAGTCATGCCAAGAAAGCGGAATGAACTTTTGGGATACAGAAGAGGGAAAGACACAAGAGCAACAGAAGTATCATTAAGCTGGATACTACTCTAGAATACTGCATGCTATTCATGTATCCTGGGGATCCAGAAATTCATCTAGACTGGACCCTAGTTATCCATTGGAAGGATGTAGTCTGAAGCTTAGCCTATTAACTGGCAGCTCCCATAGCTTTGAACCGATCCAATGATTTTTATCTTCCACACACCAACCAGTAGTTTCCAAGCTACATTCCCTCTCACAGGCAAAAGCCCGGAAAAAGAATAGAAAGCACTGTACTGTGTGCTAGGGTAGTGCTCATAGAAGGTATTGGCAATCTGCACTGAATCTATTAGCACAACTGCAAAGGTATGTGGCACAGGCAATCCAAGGATCACCATGCTTCCCATTTTATCTCTCCAGTCTATATATCCACTCCCAACTCTACACACTATGCTCCTAATCCTAGGGATCATTTAGAGGTCTCATAAATACCACCATGTATAACCCCAGAAGATGAGAGATGTTTGAAGCACATCGATAGATTTTAAGTCTGACAATTGTTGATGTCATCAAAACAATTTTCTGAGCTGTGTTGTGCTTTTGTCAAACGATGGCGCTAGAATGGCCCTGCCAAGATCTAAAGCAGAAATAATAGTTTGTTTATTTGTTTGTTTGTTTGTTTTTCTATTATTATATTGGAACATGTCATCATCAATTGAACTTCCTCAGTCTAAAAAAACAGGTGATACTTACAGTTATTTGCTGCCATCTCTAAAGTCTGGGCAAGGCAACTCCTGTGATTCTCCAAGCCTTGCTTCTTACCAGTTCTGTGCTATATGCTGTCAGGATAATGTTCTAAACAGGGAACTCTATGGATATCCAGATTTCAATAGTTTTCCCTTCAAAAATATAGTAAAAAAATTGCAATTGTACATTTATTTTAGTATTTCTGGTCAACATTTTCCTACTGAAGTGACAGAAATATTTACTTTTTTATATCTTTATACTAACATTAGATTTCTGTTTGATTTGTAGGGGACAGGTTTATTTGAGACAGTCCTACATTACTCATGCTGACCTCAAACTCGCTATGTAGCTATGGACAGTCAAAGGCCTTGATCCTCCTTCATTCAACTGCCAAGTGCTGGGATTACAGATTACAGTACCATACCTATTAAAATATTTTCTATGACTGATAAAAGAGGTGAGGATTTGACTTTAGGATTTGGGTATTTTTCTAATTGTAGTCATAGTTTACATTGAATAGAATCATTATGTGAAAGGTAACAGAGATTCTGGTCTTTCAGATTTCTACTCATTAGTAGATCAGTTAATACATTTAAATATCTGCTAAAAATGTCATGGCATAAGTGGGAACATTAGTTTAAGATCTTGCCTAGGGAGGTTTCTGATTTTTAAAAGATTCAATAAATAGGAGTAGATTTATGAGTTTAACATGAATGAGCATGTCTTATCTAATTTGCCAATGTTATACATAATAATACAAAACATAAATTTTAAGTTTTTAGAATTATTTTCCTAAAAACATATATATTTATGACCAAATGAGCTAGAATTACTCATAACAAATATTTATTATTATAAAAAGCCTAAATTTTTGTTGAAAGAAAATGAAACTTATTCTGTTGAATTTATTATAGTCTTTTATTTTGATAAGTATTTCTGAGGTTTTTAAAGATCTAAAGACAAACTATTCAGTGTATTTTTTTATGATAATTTCCAAGTATGTTAGTATACTGAGACTAGGCTGCTAAGCCCAATGCCCACACTACAAAGAGGTTCTAGCTTTTGGTCTGTAAATGACTAAAGTGTTTTTACCATGCTATGAAAGGTTTAAAAATTGCCTTCATTTGGAGTATTTATTTATTTATTATCTGTAGTAGCTATCTGTTTCCTGAACTGACTCCCTCCACGTTGTTCGCAGGCAGGAAATGATCTCCTGTTCATTTCAAATTGAATACCCCCCAAACAATTAACCAACTATATTAAAAAAAATGGTTAATATGGTAATTGCCTCAAATCTTACATGGAAACCATTTGATGACTACAGTGATTGTTACATTAATGGGGAGATGATCTAAAATAGTTTATTATTTTACATTTATGAATTGTTGATCTTAGAGCATGAACCATGGGATATGTGTTTAGGACATTTCCCTCTCTGTGTCAATGAGTTTATCTTCTATTAGATTCAGTGTATCATATTTTATGTTGATAATCGTGTTCAATTTGAAACTGAGCTTTGTGCAAGGTGATAAGTATGGATTTATTTTTATTTTTCAACATACAGACTGCAAATTAGAACATCACCATTTATTGAAAATCCTTTCTTTTTTCCATCGTTTTTTTTTTGTTTTTTTGTTTTTTTTTTTGGTTCTTTGTCAAAAATCTAGGGTCCATAAATATTTGGTTTTCTTTCTGGATCTTCAGTTCTAGTCCACTGATTCATCTGTCAGTCTCTGTATCAATACCATGTAGTTTTTTTTTTAAATCACTTCTTCTCTATAGTAGAGTTTGAGGTCCAGGATTGCTCTGAGCCAGGATAGCAGTGGAGTCACAGAGTAGGACCCTGGCAATGCCTTTAAAATCTAAGTGTCCCAGGGCTTTCTAGCTCTCTCATTGTCCTGAAATGCTGATGATAACTTCTAAAAAGTACTGGGTCTTTCTGAGGGTAGGCTGGCTTAGGTGATTAACACCTGTAGCCTAAGAGGAGGATTAAGCAATGCAGCCTTTTTTCTAGCTCAGCAGGAATTGCTGGGCTGTAATTTTGAGCCTACTAACCAGATGTCACTGGAAGAGAAGGAATTTAGAGAAGTGATTATAGAAGTTATTACTAAGTTATAAAAAATTTCTTATGAAAGTTATATAAGGGGAAAAGCAGAAAGATCCTAAGTGGGGAAAGGGAAAAATTCTTCTAAGTGGGCAAAAGGAAAAAAAAAATAGTCTAAGTGGAGAAAGGCAAAAAAAAAAATCTTTTCTCTAGATGTTCCTCGTCTCTTTGTCCTCAGCACTTATACAAATTTCAGAATACATGACCACATGCTACAAAGTTCAACAACTGTCTCAGATCAACAGGTTCACTGAAGGTATCAAACCATAACTAAGATGTTAGTGAAGTTTTGTGTAGGTAAACCCAATCAATATTTTATCTTTTACCCTAGAACCTATAATAAATCATTAGTTCCCTTCTGATGACCTTTGGTTAATTGTTATACAACCTCTTGTAATGTGCTCTGAGTAGGAGAAAGCCTAGTTACTATCAAAGAGCAATTAGTCAGAGACATTTGGAAAACTGGAAGTTCTCATTGCAGTTTTGACTCTCAGTAAAGAACCTAATAGCCCTTTTAGTTTGGGGAGAATTTTATTGAGTATTTTTGCATTGATATACATAAGAGAAGTTGGTCTGAAGTTGCCTTAATGTGGAATCAATTCACCAATAAAAACAAATAGACAAACAGACTGGCTATATAAACAATACACAACATTTTGCTGCATAAAAGAAACCCACCTCAGGTAAAAAACCAGATTCTACCTCATAGTAAAAGGCTGGAAAACAATTTTCCAAGCAAATGGTCTGAAGAAATAAGATGGAGTAGCCATTCTAATATAGAATAAAATCAATTTCCAACCCAAAGATATCAAAAAAGACAAGAGGGACAATTAATGCTCATGAAAGGTAAAATCTTCCAAGATGAACCCTCTATTCTGAATATCTATGCTCCAAATGCAAAGGCATCCACATTCATTAAAGAAACTTTAGTAAAGCTCAAATCACTCATTGCACTGCCCACCATAATAGTGGGAAACTTCAATAACCCACTCTTATCAATAGAAAGATCCTGGAAATAGACTCTAAACAGAGATACATTGAAGATAATAGAAGTTATGAAACAAATGGATTTAATAGAAATCTACAGAACATTTACCCTAAAACAAAAGGATATAACTTCTTCTCAAAACACCATGTTATCTTCTCCACAATAGAACATATAATCAGTCACAAAACAGGACTCAAAAAAATATTGAAAGTATCCCATACACCCTATCACATCACCATGGAAGAAGGCTGATCTTCAATAACAACATAAATAATAGAAAGCCAACATTCACGTGAAAACTGAACAACACTCTACTCAATGATAACTTGGTCAAGGACAAAATAAAGAAGAACTTAAACACTTTTTAGAGTTTAATGAAAATGAAGGGACAATATACACAAACTTATGGGACACAATGAATGTAGTCCCACAAAGAAAACCAACAGCTCTGAATGCCACCACAAAAAAAACAGACAGAGCACACACTAAGAGCTTGACAGCACACCTAAAAGCTCTAGAACAAAAGGAGGCAAATTTACAAGGGGGAGTAGATAGCAGAAAATAATCAAACTCGGGGCTGGAATCAACCAGTGGGAACAAAAAGAACTATTCAAAGTATCAACCAAACCAGGAGCCTGTTCTTTGAAAATAGTATCAAGATAGATAAACTCTTAGCAAGACGAACTACAGGGCACAGGGATAGTATGCTAAATAACAAGATTAGAAATGAAAAGGGAGACATAAGACCAGAACTTGTGGAAAACCTCGGCATCATCAGATACTACTACAAAAGGCTATACTAAACAAAACTGGAAAACTTGAACAAAATGGACAATTTTCTAGACAGAAATCAGATACCAAAGTTAAATCCAGATCAGAATAAAGATCTAAACAGCCCCATACCCCCTAAAGAAATAGAAGCAGTCACTAATAATCTCCCAACCAAATAATGCCCAGGACAGCCCACATGGGTTTAGTGCAGAGTTCTATCAGACCTTCAAAAAAGAACTAATTCCAACTGTCCCGAAACTATTCCATAAAATAGAAACTGAAGGTACTCTATTCAATTAATTCTATAGAAGCCACAATTACTTTGATAACTAAACCACATAAATTCCCAACAAAATAGAAGACTTCAGACCAATTTCCCTTATGAATATCGATGCAAAAATATTTAATAAAGTCCATGCAAACTGAATCCAAGAACATATCACAAAAATCATCAATAATGATCAAGTAGGCTTCATCCTAGGGATTTATGGATGGTTTAATATAAGGAAACACATCAACGTAATCCACTACATAAGAAACTCAAAAACAAAAACCACATAATCATCTCGTTATATGCTGAGAAATCATTTAAACAAATCCAACACCCATTCATGATAAAAATCAAGGAAAGATCAGGAATTCAAGGCCCATACTTAAACATAATAAAAGCAATATATAGCAAACCAGTAGTCAACATCAAACTAAATGGAGAGAAACTAAAACCAATCGGACTAAAATCAGGGACTAGACAAGACTGTCCACTTTCTTCCTATCTGTTCAATATAGCACTTGAAATCCTAGCCAGAGCAATTGGACAACAGAAGTACATCAAGGGAACACCGTGGTCCCTTGCCAGGGGTGTCTCTGGACATCCCCAAGGACACACACAGGATCCACCACGGGATCCTAAGACCTCTGGTGAGTGGAACACAGCACCTGGTCCAATCCAATCGCACAGGACCCGAGACTGCACATTATTATTATGCATATCAGATAGGCATGTGTGTGTGTGTGTGTGTGTGTGTGTTTATGTGTGTGTGTGTGTGTGTGTTTATGTGTGTGTGTGTGTGTGTGTGTGTGGGTGTGTGTGTGTGTGTGTGCATATTAACGTGTAGGTATGTAGCACTTGTGACTAGAGGAATGCAATCATGCAGTATCTTTCTTTATGTCTCTCTACCATTTTCCTATGATGCAGTGTGTTGATTAGAATATCTTTTGCCCATGGGATGTGGCACTATTACAAGGTGTTGGCTTGTTTGAGGAAGTGTATCATTGTGTAGGCTTGCTTTTATGTAGTGCACAATCTCTGCTCAGTGACGAAAATCGATCCTCTTCCTTGCTACCTATGGCCACAAACTTTCTCCTGGTTGCCTTCAGACTAAGATATAGACCAATTAGTTCCTTCCCCAGCACCGACTCTTCCTGGATGCTGCCATTCTTCCTATCAAGATAATAATATACTGACCCTCTGAAACTGTAAGACAACATCAATTAAATTTTCCCTATAAGTGTTTCTTGAGTCATGATGTAGCTTCACATCAATGAAACCCTATTGAACATAGGCAGTATGTTAGCCTGATTTTTAATGCTTACAAGATAATTGCAACCAGCATGCAAGCACAAAGTAAAGATGATGAATGAGTTTCTTTATTTTTTGAAATTCTGTATTTTGAATGAATGTGGGGATTGGGAAAATTAGAAAGTTATGGGAAGGAGAAAGAGAGGATGCAAAGACATTTTGGGCTCCTGCAACTTGCTTTTGCATTCAATATTTCTATTTTAAAACAACACTAACAACTAAAACAACCAACGACAGGGCATCCATACAACAGATTCACAGAGAAGACACCAAAGGTCATTACATTCTTGTAAATCATTTTCCAGCTAATGTCTGGTGTATTGAGCCTAAAGATTTTACTGTCAAACCCTGATGATTAATCACTAGATTGGATCCCCTAACACAATGATGAATGACACTGTGGTCAATAGGACAGTTAACATGTATAAATACATCGTTTTTCACAGTGTCATTTTGAATTGTTACTGTATATCCCAGTTTTTTGCATTTTATCTCCATTAGTGTGTTGTTTTCAGCCCTCACTTGCTACATAGAAAACAGAATCTTTTACACTATATTTAATTTAGGGTGCACAATGGAACCTAAAGACTAATTCAGTCCATATCATTGTAGAGCTCTCTGTTCTCTTTCCAAAATTGAAATTAAACTGTTTTCAAAAATATTTTGCATTTGCGTGGCTTAGTTTAATTAAGATGGGGGGGGTTATATCTCCCACAGTCCCAGTTGTCTAAAACTGGGAAAACTGTCTAGAAATGTTGTGGAACCTTTGTGACTGTGCCCCAGCAAAAGTAGATCAATGGGACAAGGAGGGAGCTGGCTGGTTCTGAACTAAATCTTGGATTCTAAATCCAACCAAATGTAGAAGGGCCCATTCAGGCTCTCAATGCCACAGATCAACTTGTTGTTTCCTCCTATGCTGTCCTTATCATGACAGTCTGTCCCCAGTGTTTGCCATATACATCTCTTCCTGTACATTGATTGTGTCAGTTTTGACAACTTGACTAAAAAAAAAAAAGTATTGTAAGTATACATATGTCTCTCCACCTCTCCCCCTGCCCCTTCCCCTCTCGTGTATGTGGGTATTGTGTCATATAGATTGCTGTCAATTTTGTCTACATGTATTATTTTAATGTGTGTGTGTGGAATGTTTTTTCATATTTAAAATTATTCTCACTTTTCATAATTTTCAGCGCAATCTTCACTTTTAGAGAGATAAGCTTCCAAATGGCTTTTTCTCTGGAACTCAATACATTGGAATGCTCCATAGCTTTATGACCTGAGTGAGAATTGTCAATAGGTTCTCAGTGATGCTGGGGGACCAAACTTAAGATCTGTGTAAAAGCTAGAGGAGCCTCTGAGTTCTTTGAGCCCTGCATTTGGAGAATAACTACAAATTGTTTGTACAGTTGGCTCCAGCATAGAGACTCTTTTTTTTTTAATTGTTTTCTCTTTCTCACTAGATGCCATGCATTGGAAAGTCATTCGACATGGAAACTACTGACCATATTGAATGGTGGAGAAAGGAGATTCACAGTAAATTATAAATGAAAAAAACAAAAGTTACAGCCCTATAACTGATACTCCCACAGCTAAAGCTGTGTGGAAGCATGCAGAATGTTGCAGGACTTGCAAAATTTGTTTGGATCTCATTCCTCCTCAATGCTCACATAATTTAGTTCTTAATATCCTTGTAATTTCATAGATATATTTTTGTAAATACTTCTTAATTAAGTTGTGTAAATGTGTGTATCTCTGTGAATGTCTCTGTGCATGTCTCTCTTTATATGTATATTTTTCTCTGTCTCTGTGCCTACTTGTGTGTCTCTGTGTGAATGTTTATGTGCACGACTCTCTCTGTGTGTCTGTGTTTCTCTGTCTGTGTCTGCCTAACTATACCTCTCATCTCTTCTCATTTCTTCTCCATGTTCTCCTTCTCCTCCTTCTACTCCTTCTCCTTCTTTGCCTTCTCCTTCTCTTTTCTCCTCCTCTTCCTCCTCCTCCTCCTCCTCTTTCTTCTTTTTTTCTTCTACTTTTCTTTCTTCTTTCTTCTTTCTTCTCCTTCTTTCTTCTTCCTTCTCAATCTTTTTCTCCTCTCCCTCTTTCTTCTTTTAGTTCTTCTTCCACATCTTCTTCTACTTCTTCTCCTTCCCCATCTCTTCCTCCTCTCTCCTTCTTCTTCTCTCCTTCTCTCCTCCTTATTTCACCTTCTCCTTTTCTCCTTCTCCTCCCCTCCTGCTCCTTCTTTTTCATTTTCCTCTTCTTTTTTTTGTTCTTCTTCCATCTCTTTCTCCTTGTCATCCTGCTCCACCCCTTCCTCTTCCCTTCCTTCTTCTTTTCTCCCTCTCCATATTCTTCTCCTTCTACTTTCCCTTCTCGTTCTCTTTCTTTTTCTCCTTCTACTTTTTTCTCTATCTCACCCTCCCTCCTAACACTTACTCTCCCCTCCCTGATGCATTCACAGACTCTCCTCCAGTACTATTGGTCATTTGAATTTTGTCTTGAGAAGCTATGAATACAAGGATGGTCTCCTGAGGCATTCCCTGTGGCTGATCTTTTCCATATGAGTATTTTCAATTGTCCTTTCACTGTTTTACAGATTTCTTCTAGATCATTTTACCAAACCCAACCTCCATGCCTTGATTTCATATGGTGGAAGTCTCCAGAGTTTCAAACTCACATCGTCTGTGCTGTTGTTTTGCTGAGAAACCACAAACTCTGGATGCTAGAGTTAAATTTGATCATTGAGCTTGGGGCATTGGGCTATGTACCAAATGCCTGGTCTCCAGTCATGCTGAAGTCCTTAAACCTGATGAAACCTAATGGGTCATAATTTTCACCTACATGGGAAGGAAGGCATTTCCTCAGTACTTCTGGAACACTGGCCCCTGGTGAATTTACCCAACCCACAGGCACCCCTGCTCAGGATAGGGTAATGGCTAGAAGTTATATACAAAATGACCAAAGCTTCTGATCTTCAGGTTAGATTCCTTCCAGTTACCTAGCAACAGCAAGATAGCAAGCCCAATATATGAGAGGCTACTTTTCCCTACCTCAGTGTCTCCCTCTTTCTCTCTTTCTCTCTTTCTCTCTATCTCTCTTTTCTCTCTCTCTCTCTCTCCCTCCCTCCCTCTCTCCCTCCCTCCCTCCCTCCCTCCCTCCCTCCCTCTGTCTCTGTCTCTGTCTCTGTCTCTGTCTCTGTCTCTGTCTCTGTCTCTGTCTCTCTCTCTCTCTCTCTCTCTCTCTCAACTTTTACAATCCTTACTCTCTCTAAGCTTTCACCTCTTTCTCTAAGCTTTAACCTTTCTTACTCTCTAACTTGCTTCCTGTCCTTCCTTCTATGTCTTTCCACATTTCTCATCAGCTACTCATGTCACTCATGTTCCATTTTCTCATGCTCCTTTTTCTTCATTGGTCTTCCTAACAGAAAAAAATGTAGCCTTACAACAAATCACTTTTGGAATTGTATTCATGGTGTCTGTTTCCACATTGCTTGCCAAAACAATCATTGTAGTTTGGCTTTCATAATCACAGAACCTGGAAGAGGTTTAAGGAACCTCCTTTTATCAGGTTCAATGAAATACATCCTTCTGATATGTTCCATATCAATGTATTCTGTGGGTAATCTGGCTCTCAGTTTCTCCTCCTTTTGTTGATATTGATATTTGTTGATATTGATGATAATGATAATCATTTTGTGCAACAAGGATTCAGTTACTGCATTCTACTGAATTTTGGGATACTTGACCTGCCTTGCCCTTGGAAGCTTCACTGTGGATTTCGTGGCAAAGAATTTTCCTGAAACATTTAATGAAGCCAAGTTCCTGACCTTTGTCGTGCTAGGATTCTGCAGTGTTTATGTCACCTTCCTCGATGACTCACATAGGACTAAGGGCATGGTCATGGCTGCTGTAGAGGTCTTCTCAATCTTGGCATCCAGTACAGTGATGCTTGGATGCATCTTTACACCCAAGATCTACATCATTGAAATAAGACCAGACTTGAATTCTATCCAAGGTGTCAGATAGAAGTCAGATATCTGAACACATAGCTCAGGAATACTGTCAAATATTAATTTGGTACATCTCTTTAAATTATTGACTTACACTGCATTTATCTTGTTTTGGAATAATTCACATTTATTCATCCAGTGATGTCTAGAAATATTTATCCACCAATCTAATGTACATTCTCCATAAAATCTTTACTCATTTACTTTCGTTTTTCCTTTGGAAGAAATAAAGTTCTCAAATTTTTATTTCAATGTTATTCATCATTTTTTTTTCATGAAGATTTCTGTCCTGCTATTTTCCAATTAAATTGGATTTGGCAATTGAATCTATGACCTTGCATAGAAAATAAGTCCCAGGTCAAATAGGGCTATAAATAAAAGTATCAGAGAAAAAAATCAACCTAAAGAATCAACAAATATGAAATAAGAACACTTTTTCTTATTTCCAGTAGGAACATATTCATGAGAGAATACTCTCTGTTTTTTTCAGTGTTCTCCAAAATATGGCTCTGTATTCTAAGGTGAAATCATTCTTTTTTTTTTTCTGCTTTCAAATATACACATATCTTATCCAACAATTGACAGAATTTGGGGAACCCTGTTTTTGAAATAAGGAGCTAGTTGGAAGAAGCTGAGGAGTGTGACCAATAGAATGACTAACATCACTGTCAGCTACTCTGGACAACTAAGATCTCTTAGATAATATGCCACTAACTAGGCAGCATACACCAGCGGATATGAGACCCTGACACATATACAGAAAGGATTGCCTGACCTGGCCTCAATGGAAGAAGATACACCTAAACACCAGAGAAAGTTGAGGTCCTAGGCATTGGGAATATGTGGGGGTTGGGATGTGTGGATATCCTATTGCTGATGAGGGCAGAGGTATGTGATGAGGAAGTCAGGGTGCAGGCTGAGACTGGGATAACTACTCCACTGTAAAAATATGATAAAGGAATGTAAACAAAAACAGAATAAAATAAAGAAAGTTTGTAAATATGTCAACAAGCAATTATCATTTTGTTAGGAAAGAAAATGTTAAAACTGATATTATCGTGTATTCAATTTTTATGATAATCTGGCCTCATTTTCCGGATCAGATTGAGGTCCTGGACTCCGAAAATTCTAAATAGATGAAAATGGAGGCATCATTTTGATTTTACTACATCCTAGAAAATAATATTTCCAAAAAGATAAGTGTATGTTTG
Source organism: Mus musculus (assembly GCF_000001635.26). NCBI lineage: Eukaryota > Metazoa > Chordata > Mammalia > Rodentia > Muridae > Mus > Mus musculus. The sequence goes on from NC_000087.7 coordinate 76,520,639, forward strand.
CAGCTACACTAAATCCTTCACATTCATCCATCAACAGCATGAGAATTTGGTCTAAAATGCATCATCATTTAAAAAAAAATGTCTCTTCATGTTAGTCTCCACAGAAACGTCCCTTTAAGGAATACATCCTGCATTAAAATCCACATTTTACTCATTGAAACTGGATTGAAGATGTCATGTTTGCAAAGAACGTCTTGATACTCAAACTGCAGTTTAAGGGACACAAAAACAGTTATGAAATAGCAGACGACGATAGAGGAACAGAACTCAGATATTCAGCATTGGCAGAACATTCTCTGAACAGTTTCCAAAATAGTCCTGGATCCTTAAAAATCTTAATACTTGCTTTCCATGAATGCATTTTTATAGAGAAAAGGAAATAAAACCCTTGAACACACCACTCTCCACTAATATTCCACAATTCAGTGCAATTGCAATAACTTTTGTCTTTTTTTTCTTTCTTTATAATTATTTCTATTTACAGTCCAGATTTTATTCCCCACCCTATCTACCCTCCAATTGTTCCACATCCCATACCTCCTTCACACCTCATACTCTCCACAAAAATGTCTCCACACCTCACCTCTAACCTACCAGAAATCTAAACCCCCTGGAACTTCCATTCTCTTGAAAATTAGGTGCATCTATTCAGATGGAACACACACCCAGCAATCCTCTTCTCTATGTGTGCTTGAGGCCTCATATCAGCAGGCATATTTTGTCTCCTTGGTTGTCCAGAGTTTTAGACATCTTGGGGGAGCAAGTTAATTGAGACTGTTGGTCCTTCTACAGGGCTGCCCTCCTCTTCACCATCTTTTAAACTTAGTTAATTCAACAATAGTGTTCAACTGCTTCAAGACATTGGTTGGGTGCAAGTGTTTGCATCTGACTCTTTCAGCTGCTAGTTGGGTCAGGAACATTTCTTAAACTTGTTGCAATGGGCATAATACCTAGTGAATGGGGTAAACTTGCTGAACATATACAATCTGTTGGACCAATCCTGCTTGATTGTAGTTAGTTTTTCTTGACATGATCATTTACCAATATCAAATTTACTATACAACAGTAAAGTTTACATCTCACAGAGATAGCATTTGTGAATGAGAAAGTAGATAACTGATCCTAAGTCCAGTAAAATGAGGCGGTAGGATTTTCTAGTATAGAAATGGAGTGGGTGAATTGATGGGACAGCACAGGTTCGGAGGCAGGTGAGGTGGTCAGATGAGGGATTTCCAGGGGGAAATCTAAAACAGGAGATAACATGGGATATGAAATTAAACAATATAACCAAGACAAAAATGAAGAGAAAATGGAACAAACCTTTCTATACTCAGCAATAGGATTACTGATATTTATTAAAATGTATCAAGAGTTTCTAATATATGAAGAGTGATATAAATTAGATAGAAGTAGACAAAAAAGTCAGATTCATTTGATTATATGTAAAGGTGATCATCATTATGAAACTGAAATCTTGCTGTGCACAAATATCATATATCATATTTGTTTAACAGATGGATATGTGTATATATGTATTATAAGAATATGCTTATAAGTGTTATATTATATATAATATATATGTATGTGTGTGTGTATCATTGTGTATTTATTATAACTATCTATCTATCTATCTATCTATCTATCTATCTATCTATCTATCTATCTATCTATCTAATCTATAGATAAATAGATAGATATATCTATATCCTTTATGCAATTAGGCTGCAAATTTTCGTTCTCTTTGTTGTTATTGATGTACACTTAGAACAGGCCCATATCCTAGAGTGCACCAATGTTACTGCCATTTACTGTCTCTTGCAATACCAGGTCTACCTTGTGTTAGAGATATACACAGTGACATTTTGGTTAGAAATCTCCCTGGCATATTCAATTAAGCCATTTTCTTGACTTTCAGCATATTTTTTTCCAAGATGGCACATAGGGTAAGAACATGGAGGCTAATAAGGTCTTCAACATATTGTCATTCCATGCACACCTGAGAGTGTGCACCTTTATCCCCCATGTACTTTGCAGTTTTGTTAAGATCAGAGAAAAATTCTGTTCAAGGTTTAATGAAAAAAAAATCTCTAATAATATATATTATATATTGTAACTGAGAAATATAATTTTGGTTCTGAGGTACCTATTTTCCTTCAGGAAATTTGCATTAGGCAGTATTTCACAGAGTTTCTTCTAATGATTGCGTGTAACAGAAATAAACAAAGCTAAACCAAACCAAAGCAAAAGAAGCAACCTCTTCTATACATTGTCTCATCTTCTACTGATTCACCAGGTTTTAAAAGCCATGCTCTTGGGTGTAACAACAGATTTAAAGTGTCCTTTCCCTACTCCGATTCAGAATAACAATTTGCAGATGACATTAAAATATCATCCCCTTTGTAGAAGAGAAGATAAGAGAATCATTAGTCATACTGAGTGTTAGAGGAATAGATATTGAGAGAGACAGACAGAGAGAGAGAGAGAAAGAGAGAGAGAGAGAGAGAGAGAGAGAGAGAGAGAGACAGAGACAGAGACAGAGACAGAGACAGAGACAGAGACAGATACAGAGAGACAGAGAGAGAGAGACAAAGAGACAGAGAGAGACAGAGACAGAGAGGGACAGAGACAGAGACAGAGATAGAGAAAGAGAGTGGAATATTGCATCACGTAGAACACAATATTGAAGAGCACTGCCAGAAAATTCAGGTAATTATATCATGCATTGCTTTTTCAGAAGACCTGCTTGCAGTCCACGAACTCTGCTGAATTCTGAATTCACATAATTGTAATGTGAATACTAGCATGAATGCACTTCTGAAGACCTAATGAGCAGTTGAAACAATCAGATGCATATGTCTGCAACCAACCAATGGACAGAATCTGCTGAACCATTGGGGAATTGGAGAAAGACTGAAGGAGGCTGAAGAGGAGAGTATCCCTTTAGGAGGACCTGCTGTCTCAATTATTCTGGACCAGAATTCTCCCAAATGATAGACCACCAAACAGGAAGCATATACCAACTATTAGATTATCCCCAAAATATACACTGAAAAAAAATTTGATCTCTGTTCAATCAGAGATGATGCACTGAGGTCTCAAGAGGCTAGAGGCCCCTGGGTGTTTAGAGATCAGGTGGCTTGGGGTCATGCTCTTGGATACAGTGGATGGTCAGTAGATATGGGATGTGTAATAATAAGAAGGTGGACAGGGTTGAGTGAATGAATGAATGAATTAAAATAGAATAATGCCAAGTAATCACATCCCCTATACTCCAAATCTGGAATCCGAATGAAGGAAACTCACATTCTCTTTAATAGTTGTGTAGTACTCCATTGTGTAAATGTAACACATTTTCTGTATCCATTCCTCTGTTGAGGGGCATCTGGGTTCTTTCCAGCTTCTGGCTATTATAAATAGGGCTGCTATGAACATAGTGGAGCATATGTCCTTTTTACCGGTTGGGACATCTTCTGGATATATGCCCAGAAGAGGTATTGCTGGATCTTCTGGTGGTAATATGTCTAATTTTCTGAGGAATCGCCAGACTGATTTCCAGAGTGGTTGTACAAGCTTGCAATCCCACCAACAATGTAGGAGTGTTCCTCTTTCTCCACATCCTCACCAGCATCTGCTGTCACCTGAATTATTCATCTTAGCCATTCTGACTGGTGTGAAGGTGGAATCTCAGCGTTGTTTTGATTTGCATTTCCCTAATGATTAAGGATGTTGAACATTTTTTCAGGTGCTTCTCTGCCATTCGGTATTCCTCTGGTGAGAACTTTTTTTTTTTTTTTTTTAAGTTTTAACTATTTTTATTCAACATGAAACAGAACAACAGTTGTTCAGACAACAAAACAAAAACAGACACGAATTGACACATGGAAAGACTGGTGCATTAAACACAGACAATACAGAGAGGGTAGAGAACTTGATGTAACCAGAATTATGGATGTCTCCTGTATGGGGCAAAGAGAAACAGTACATCTCCAAATTTCCTTCTGTTCCTGGGAGAGCTCCAAAATCCTTTTTTCGTCTCTCTTGGTCTCTCTTTCTCATGTCATTTGTATATCTAGCATCTCCCACTCACCACCCACTTTTGTATTTTACACTTTTTATTTGATTTTATTATTTTAAGCTTTTAAAAGAATGTATTTTTTGTTTGAGTTGCCTTATTCTGTGCTCTAGTTCACATTCATGTCTGCCTTTGATTTTATTACTTCTTACTATAACATTTGTTTTTATTTTTTTTTTCAAGGACTTAAAGAGCAACCTTTGGTTATATATTTCAGAATTTTATGATATATATATTTTCTTTTTTTTTCTTTTCCATTTTTTATTAGGTATTTAGCTCATTTACATTTCCAATGCTATACCAAAAGTCCCCCATAGCCACCAACCCCAACTCCCCTACCCACCCACTCCCCCTTTTTGGCCCTGGCGTTCCCCTGTACTGGGGCATATTCTTTGTTTAGTTCTGAGCCCCATTTTTAGTGGGGTTATTTGAATATATGGAGTCTACCTTCTTGAGTTCTTTATATGTATTGGATATTAGTCCCCTTACCGATTTGGGATAGGTAAAGATCCTTTCCCAATCTGTTTGTGGTCTTTTTGTCATATTGAAGGCATCTTTTGCCTTGCAGAAGCTTTGCAATTTTATGAGGTCCCATTTATCGATTCTCCATCTTACAGCACAAGCCATTGCTGTTCTATTCAGGAATTTTTCCCCTGTACCCATATCTTCGAGGCTTTTCCCTTCTTTCCCCTCTATTAGTATCAATGTCTCTGGTTTTATGTGGAGTTCTTTAATCCAATTAGATTTGACCTTAGTACAAGGAGATAGAAATGGATCAATTCGCAATCGTCAACATGATAACAGCCAGTTGTGCCAGTACCATTTGTTGAAAATGCTGTCTTTTTTCCACTGGATGGTTTTAGATTGCTTGTCAAAGATCAAGTGACCATAGGTGTGTGGGTTTTTCTTTGGGTCTTCAATTCTGTTCCATTGGTCTACTTGTCTGTCACTATACCAGTTCCATGCAGTTTTTATCACAATTGCTCTGTAGTACAGCTTTAGGTTGGGCATGGTGATTCCACTAGATGTTCTTTTATCCTTGAGAAGAGTTTTTGCTATCCTAGGTTTTTTGTTATTCCAGATGAATCTGCTGATTGCTCTTTCTAATTTGTTGACGAATTGAGTTGGAATTTTGATGGGGATTGCATTGAATCTGTAGATTGTTTTGGCAAGATAGGCATTTTTACTATATTGATCCTGCCAATCCATGAGCATGGGAGATCTTTCCATCTTCTGAGATCTTCTTTAATTTCTTTCTTCAGAGGCATGAAGTTCTTGTCATACAGATCTTTTACTTCCTAAGAGTCATGCCTAGGTATTTTATATTATTTGTGGCTATTGAGAAGGGTGTTGTTTCCCTAATTTCTTCCTCAGCATGTTTGTCCTTTTTGAAGAGAAAGGCCATTGACTAGATTGAGTTAATTTTATATCCAGTTACATCACTGAAGCTGTTTATCAGGCTTAGGAGTTCTCTGGTGGAATTTTTGGGTCACGTATACATATTATCATATCATCTGCAAAAAGTGATATTTTGACTTCATCCTTTCCAATTTGTATCACCTTGATCTCCTTTTGTTGTCTAAATGCTCTGGATAGGATTTCAAGTACAATGTTGAATAGGTAGGAAGAGAGTGGACAGCCTTGTCTAGTCCCTGATTTTAGTGGGATTGCTTCAAGCTTTTCACCATTTACATTGATGCTGGCTACTGGTTTGCTGTAGATTGTTTTTATCATGTTTAGGTATGGGCCTTGAATTCCTGATCTTTCCAAGACTTTTATCATGAATGGGTGTTGGATTTTGTCAAATGTGTTCACAGCTTCTAATGAGATGATCATGTGGTTTTTGTTTTTGAGTTTGTTATATACTGGATTACATTGATGGATTTCCGTACATTGAACCATCCCTGCGTCCCTGGGATGAAACCTACTTGGTCAGGATGGATGATTGTTTTGATGTGTTCTTGGATTTGGTTAGCAAGAAATTTATTGAGGATTTTTGCATCAATATTTATAAGTGATATTGGTCTGAAGTTCTTTATCTTTGTGGGGTCTTTTTGTGGTTTAGGTATCAGAGTAATTGTGGCTTCATAGAATGAGTTGGGTTGAGTACCTTCTGTTTCTATTTTGTGGAACAGTTTGTGCAGAACTAGGAGTAGATCTTCTTTGAAGGTCTAATAGAACTCTGCACGAAACCCATCTCGTCCTGGGCTTTTTTTTTTTTGGTTGGGAGATTATTAAGGTTTGCTTTTATTTCTTTGGGGGATATCGGGCTGTTTAGATCATTAACCTGATCTTGATTCAACTTTGGTACCTGGTATCTGTCTAGACACTTCTTCATTTCATCCAGGTTCTCCAGTTTTGTTGAGTATAGCCTTTTGTAGAAGGAACTGAGGTTTTTTTGGATTTCTTCAGGATCTGTTGTTATGTCTCCCTTTTCATTTCAGATTTTATTAATTAGAATGCTTTCCCTGTGCCCTTTAGTGAGTCTGGCTAAGGGTTTGTCTATCTTGTTGATTTTCTCAAAGAACCAGCTCTTCGATTGGTTGATTCTCTAAATAGTTCTTCTTGTTTCCACTTGGTTGATTTTGCCCCTGAGTTTCATTATTTCCTGCCATCTACTCCTCTTGGGTGAATTTGCTTCCTTTTGTTCTAGAGCTTTTAGGTGTGTTGTCAAGCTGCTAATGTGTGCTTTCACTAGTTTCCTTTTGGAGGCACTCAGATCTATGAGTTTTCCTCTTAGAAATGCTTTCATTGTGTCCCATAAGTTTGGGTATGAGGTGGCTTCATTTTCATTCAACTCTAAGAAGTCCTTCATTTCTTTCTTTATTCCTTCCTTGACCAAGATATCATTGAGAAGAGTGTTGTTCAGTTTCCACGTGAATGTTGGCTTTCTATTATTTATTTTGTTATTGAAGATCAGCCTTAGTGCATGGTGATCTGATAGGATACATGGGACAATTTCAATATGTTTGTATCTGTTGAGGCCTGTTTTGTGATCTATTATGTGGTCAATTTTGGAGAAGGTACCATGAGGTGCTGAGAAGAAGGTATATCCTTTAGTTTTAGGATAAAATGTTCTGTAGATATCTGTCAGATCCATTTGTTTCATAACTTCTGTTAGTTTCACTGTGTCCCTGTTTACTTTATGTTTCCTTGATCTGTCCATTGGTGAAAGTAGTGTGTTGAAGTCTCCCACAATTATTGTGTGAGGTGCAATGTGTGCTTTGAGCTTTACTAAAGTTTCTTTAATGAATGTGGCTGCCCGTGTATTGGAGCATAGATATTCAGAATTGATAGTTCCTCTTGGAGGATTTTACCTTTGATGAGAATGAAGTGCCCCTCCTTGTCTTTTTTGATGACTTTGGGTTGTAAGTCAATCTTATCAGATATTATGATGGCTACTCCTGCTTGTTTCTTCATACCATTTGCTTGGGAAATTGTTTTTCAGCCTTTCATTCTGAGGTAGTGTCTATCTTTTTCTCTGAGATGAGTTACTTTAAGCAGCAAAATGCTGGGTCTTGTTTGTGTAGCCAGTTTGTTAGTCTATATCTTTTTATTGGGGAGTTGAGACCATTGAAATTAAGAGATATTAAGGAAAAGTAATTGTTGGTTCCTCTTATTTTTGTTGTTAAAGTAGGCATTCTGTTTTTGTGGCTGTTTTATTTTAGGTTTGTTGAGGGATAGCCTTCTTGTTTTTTCTAGGGCAAGGTTCCCTTCCTAGTTTTTTTCTTTTTTCTGTTATTATCTTTTGAAGGCCTGGATTTGTGGAAAGGTAATATGTGAATTTGTTTTTGTTGTGGAATACTTTTGTTTCTCCATCTATGGTAATGGAGAGTTTAGCTGGGTATGGTAGCCGTGGCTGGAATTTGTGTTCTCTTAGTGTCTGTATAACATCTGTCCAGGCTCTTCTGGCTTTCATAGTCTCTGATGAAAAAGTTGGTGTAATTCTGATTGACTTGCCTTTATAAGTTACTTGACCTTTTTCCCTTACTGCTTTTAGTATTCTCTCTTTATTTAGTGCATTTGTTGTTCTGATTATTATGTGTCGGGAGGAATTTCTTTTCTGGTCCAGTCTATTGGGAGTTCTGTAGGCTTCTTGTATGTTCATGGGCATCTCTTTCTTTAGATTTGGGAGGTTTTTTTCAATAATTTTGTTGAAGATATTTGCTGGTCCTTTGAGTTGAAAATCTTCATTCTGATCCACCCCTATTATCCGTAGGTTTGGTCTTCTCATTGTGTTCTCGATTTCCTGGATATTTTGAGTTAGGATCTTTTTGCATTTTCCATTTTCTTTGATTGTTGATCCGATGTTCTCTATGGGATCTTCTGCACCTGAGATTCTCTCTTCCATGTCTTGTATTCTGTTGCTGATGTTCAAATCTATGGTTCCTGATTTCTTTCCTAGGATTTCTATATCCAGTGTTGCCTCACTTTGAGTTTTCTATATTGTGTCAACTTCTCTTTTTAGGTCTAGTATGGTTTTGTTCATTTCCTTCACCTGTTTGGATGTGTTTTCCTCTTTTTCTGTAAGGACTTCTACCTGTTTGATTGTGTTTTCCTGTTTTTCTTTAAGGACTTGTAACTCTTTAGCAGTGTTCTCCTGTATTTCTTTAAGTGAGTTATTAAAGTCCTTCTTGATGTCCTCTACCATCATTATGAGATATGCTTTTAAATCTGGGTCTAGGTTTTCGGGTGTGTTGAGGTGCCCTGGACTAGGCGAAGTGGGAGTGCTGGGTTCTGATGATGGTGAGTGGTCTTGGTTCCTGTTAGTAAGATTCCTACATTTACCTTTCACCATTTGGTAATCTCTGGAGTTAGTTGTTATAGTTGACTCTGTTTAGAGATTGTTCTTCTGGTGATTCTGTTACCGTCTATCAGCAGACCTGGGAGACAGACTCTCTCCTCTGAGTTTCAGTGCTCAGAGCTCTCTCTGCTGGCAAGCTCTCCTCTTACAGGGAAGGTGCACAGATTATCTTGTGTTTGGACCTCCTCCTGGCTGAAGAAGTGGGCCAAAAACAGGACCTTTTCCAGAAGCTGTGTTGCTTGGCAGGTCCCAGAAGTGCACACTCTCACCTGTGCAGACTAAGTTCCTAAGTTTGGTGGCGTCCCAGAACCAAAGTGGCATCTGCTGCTCCTGAGGCTGAGGCCTTCCTAACCAGGCAGATACCTGTCCTTTGGTTGGGAGGGTGGCTGGCTTTCTATTGCCTGAAAAGTGTGCTGCCTCAGTGGTTCTGTGGCTCCGCCTGTCCCAGAAGCTGTCCAGTTCTGTGGTGCACTCTCTTACCTGTTCAGATTAATTTCCTAAGTTCGGCATAGTCCCTGAACCCCCGCTATTATAATTAAGGCTGCTGTAAACACTGAAGGTTTACTCATGATATGGTAGAGCATTTTGGGGTATATGCCCAGAAGTTGTATATATGAATATTCAGATAGACTTATTTCCAATTTTGTGAAGAAATGCCAGAATATTTTCCAGATTATGGAATCTGGAAAACACTTTGCAATCCCACTAGCAAAGATAAAGTGTTCTTTTTTATCTACATTTGCTCTAGCAGCTATTTTCACCTGACATTTTGGTCTCAACCATTCTGATTGGTTTAGGATGGAATCTCAGCGTGGTTTTGATTTTTATTTCACAATAAATGAGGATGTTGAACATTTCTTTAGGTGCTTCTCAGGCTTTTGAGATTCCTAAATTGAGAATTTTGTTTAGCTCTAGAGCTCATTTTTTCATTATGTTGTTTTTTGTTTTTTGTTTTTTGTTTTTGTTTGTTTGTTTGTTTGTTTTTTTTTTGGAGTCTAGCTTCTTGAATTCTTTGTATATTTTGAATATTAGCCTTCGATCAGATGTAGGGTTAGTAAAGAACTTTTCTCCATTACTAGGTTGCCATTTTGTCCTATTGACAGTGTCCTTTGCCTTACAGAACCTTTTCAGTTTCAGAAGGTCCCATTTGTTAATTGACCAAGATATGCTTTCAGACATGAACATGGCATGACTGTCCTAAAAGAGGCTATGCCATCAACTGACTGAGACAGATGCAGATATTTACAGCCAATCATTGGTCTAAACCCAGGAACCCCTATGGAAGAGTTTGATCAAAGACTGAAGGAACTAAAGGGAATTACAACCCTATTGGAAGAACAACACCATGAAAAAACTAGATTTCTCAGAATTCTCAGGTACTAAGCCACCAACCAAAAAGCATACATGTACTAGTACATAACCCCTACTATACATATGTAGCAGAGGATTGCATTGTCTGGCCTCAGTGCGATGAGGGTGTGTGCTTGTCCTGTGGAAGCTTTATGTCCCCAGAAAAGTTGAATTCTAGAGAGGTGGGTGGGAGAGTAACATTTTAGAGAATGGAGGGAAGTGTGGTAGGGGCCTCATGGAGGGAGTATGCTGAAGGGGATCACATTTGAAATATAAATAAATAAAATAATTAGTAAAATTGATAGTATGATATAGTTTAGAATATCTTCAAAACAGGAGCATGAAAGTAATTGGATATAGGAAGATAAATTTAATTTTAGAGATTTTAGGTATGGTAGTCAAAATTCTTTAAAGAAAAAACTGGAATAATTATGTGTGTGTGTGTGTGTGTGTGTGTGTGTTTGTTTGTAGAGGGATTTATACACTGTGGTCCAGCCCAGGTATTTAAAAATAGATGTCTATGGTCAGATAGTAAAGGAATCCAATAGATCTTCTGTCCACAAGACTGAGTTTCCCAGATGTTCTTCAGTATATGTTGGGCTCTCAAAGAAATATACTCTAAAACCTTCAAAAGAACAAGCATACCTGTGAGAATGAAGACAAAAAGGCAAAAACCAAAGGGGTCTTCTATGTGCTTTACATAGGCTAGCACAAGAATATGTGTCCCAGAGTTAGGATAGGTTTTTAGACCTCAAATGAGGTAATGAACCGAAAATCACTTATATCCAGTGGTTTTCACTTTCAGTTAATTCAATATTCAGTAAAGTTAACAACTAAGACTAGCAATCAAAAAGGTAGAAGTCATAGAAGTAATATGCCTGGCAACCTATCTACTATATAACAACCAAATAGACAAGTAATAAAGTTCAGACAAGTAAGCTTTATTCAATAATAAAATATTGGGAAGACAAACAAGGGAATAGGTGTTGCAAATTCTGTCTTACAGTTTAAACACAGTGTACACGTTTAAACAGGAGGTGGTATATTTATGCCCACCACTGACATGTTAACTCAGTGCCTGTTCTATGGTCACAGTTGTCCATTTAGTGTGAAAATTTTACTCAGAAGCAATTTACGCCTCTAGCTGTCACCATAGCTTCAGTCTTATTATGATTTGAATATATAATATTTTGAGTAGGCTAATATATTTAAACAATTGGTCTCCAGGTAGAGACAGTGTTTGGGAAGGTTATGGAACATTTAGGAATGTTTTTTATGAACATTTCACATATTGTTCTATAATGAATATTAGCAAAAAATCCAATATATCTAGAAAAGAAAGAAAAAGTAGTTCAAGTCTAAGTGGATCCCTGATGCAGGAACACAAAGTCTAACCCTTGTATGTTCTGTTCAACTATCTCAGCCAGGGAATCTACATTTCACTCTAGGTGTGTAATGGATTTTTCTAAGCATTGGCTGTCTTGATCTGTATCTAATATAAGGCTGTATAGTTATTCTCTTACAATGTTAGAGCTGCTATCCCAGTGCCTGCACTAGGTAGCCCTGCTCCCAAAATTATAGCCAACGTTAGGGAAATAGTTTCTCTCTTCTGTCTTTTGAGGTCTCCCCCAACATGCCCTATTAGGTTCTTCAGCACTATTTCCTCTGAATAATAGGTTATGGATGGCACCAATTGGACTAGAATAGAGAACTCCTTTGCAGTAGGGGAATTAAGAACCTCTCCATGCACACACAGAGTCAACCCTGTTGAACAGGCCCACCATGCCTGTTCAGGGGGAAATAACCCATTTGGAATGCACCATGAGGGTATTTTGGTTACAAATATGTTGATGTGACAAGGGAACTTTTCCCAGGCAGGTCCCCTGTCCTGATATGGTCTGTATGGTTAAGGTTCTTCTCTTGGGACCATATGCATGCAGTGTCTCTCTCGGACTCATTATATTTAGACATAAAACCAACATCTTCATAAAAAGGGTTTCTGGCATAATAACACAGCCAGCAGAAGATGGTTAGCTCTGGTTGGGAACTGGTCAAAATCTGAAAGGTTTTTAGCATCCTTGACCAGATCAGATCTACGGGGGCGCAGAGCCTGCTGGGGAAGGACTGGGAGGTCAACAAACACTGGTTTGAGAATAGACTTTGGCATAGGTTTTTCAGGGCAAGACCTCTTGGTATAGGTTTAGTGTTTGCCAAAATTCGGTTTGGTCCTACAGTCACATTCAGGGGGTTTACTATTGGTTTTATCAGGAGCCTAATTGTGAAAATGAGTTTGAGGTTTTTCCCCCCAATAATATAAAATCGGAGGCCCCAAGGTTTCCCAGTTTCCCAGCCCTTTTCCTGCTTTCCTAGGCTGGTGAACTTTAGTTGAACTTCAGATTCCCTCCCCTGTCAGGTGACTGTAATAAAATTTTCCATTGATGCCTTCTATCCCGATGTTTCACAATCCCAAAAAGCATAATAGAATTGTTCTGGTTCCCCATATGCCACAGTTCTCTTTTCCCCAGACATATACAAAATTCTCCCTAAGTCTACTTAGTGTATGAATGTTGTAAAGTCTGTTGGGAGTCAGGCCATGAGTTATCAGCCAGCCGGCACAGATCAAACGTTAAATATGGAAATCATGACATCCCAAGTGGTTTTTCTTTATTAGCCAGTTGGGCCCAATAACCCATTTCAGGATTCTCAATTGTCCTAGTCAAGTCATAAGGCTGCTGCTGGTTTTTGATCTCTGAATGGAGACATGGACTGGGAACAGCAGCACATGCAGTCAGTAAAAACAGCAATCTTAGGACCTAGTTAATTTTAACATGAAGGGATGAATAGGACTCCAGCTCTTTTAATAGTATGAAAAGTGATCATTGCAGAAAACAAGGATGAACCAGTTTTGTGATACCTTAGTTCTAGGATTGTCATAGACTTCATAAAAAATGAAAATTTATCACCAAATATGTGGAAACTAATGAGGGCAGGGGAAGGAAAGGTAGGAAGGATAGCCCACATCTGGCCAGAGTTCCTCCTATGCTCTGGGCAGGCAGACTTGGGAGAGCTGCTAACCCTCACGGCCTCTCTCCTGCCTTCCCATACCTGAATGTGTTCATTTTTTTCCTCCCCCTCCCATCTCCCACCTAGTTCTCCCTCTTTCTCTCTCTCTCTCTCTCTCTCTCTCTCTCTCTCTCTCTCTCTCTCTCTCTCTCTCTCTCTCTCGCTCTCTCTCTCTCTGCCTCGTGTGATTTCTTTCTTCTCCCTTACAAGTGTGATTGAAGCATTCTCACTTGGACCCTTCTTGTTGTTAAGTTTGTTGAGTTCTGTGGATTGTATCTTAGGAAATCTGTACGTCTTTGGCTAATATCCTCTTATTACAGTTCATTTTTCTTTGAGATTTTATTTGTATTCGAAACAAGAACAGTGTTACATTTATGATAAAAATGATAAAATGTTGAATAGATTCACAAAAAGAAATCTTAGTAATTTACTGTTTATTTACTATTACCTGGACGTTTTAATCATTATCATAGAGTATAAAATAAAATGTGAATATGAGAAAGAAATTTAGAGAATGAATTGGAGGGTAAGGATGGAAGGTGTCGAAATTTCAGTTTTGTTGTTATGAAGAGACACTATGACCACAGTAATTCCTATAAAGCAAAGAATGTTGCTGGGGCTGACTTACAGTTTCAGAGGTTAATTTCATTATTGTCTTGCCAAGAATCATGGTAGTTTTCAGGAAGATTTTTGTTAGAACCGGAGATGAAGCCAAGAGCTATAAATTTTCATCCACAGGCAGCAAAAAGAGGCTGTCTACACACTGGCCAGACATGAGCATATATGATCTCAAAACCTGCCTCTAGTGACAGCCTTCCTTGATTGAGCAGCAGAGTAGAGCTGGCCCTAGATTTGGGGCTTTCTGATGAGCTGCCTGGTGGGCATGGGCATGGGTACCTGGTCCTGCCTCTTGTTTGATGTGCAGTGGTTTGGACAAAGGAGAGACCCTTTCCATCCCTTCTGCCCTCACCACCCTTGGCAAGAGAGCTGTCCCTGATGGGGCCATGAGCACAATCAATTCTTGCAGCACTTGGGAGATTAGGCCATGCACCTCATCTGAGCAGCAGGGAGGGAGTTGGCCCTGGTTTGGGGGGTTACTGGTGAGCATGCTCAGAGGGAGTGAGAATTAGAGACCTGGCTCCATCCCTTACCTGCTGTAGCACTGTAGAGTATGACCCCTCTACCTTGTCTGGGAAGCACAGTAAAGCTGGCTTTGATGGCAGGGGCACAAATGAGAGAGCACTGAGGGTATGGTAGCATGAAAGTTGTTTCTGCCCCTTTTTGGCTGCAACTTTGGAAAGGGAAGCTTGGGAAGGGCAGGAAATCTCTCCCAGATGGTGGTAGTGTGGCAGAGCTGGTGGTCTGATTAGTCAGATCTCTCTCAGGCCCAGATCCTGGGGTTTGAATTGCCCCACCACAACATTGACCCCCATTGGTGAACTGCTGAAGTAGATTAAAATGGCCACCCTACAGATCCCATACTACAGGATCTCCATAAAAAAGGGCAACAACAGGATATCTGAGAGGAGTTACAGTTATGCATTAGTACTGATAGTATAGTAGAAGGCAGAGAGCTCTTAAGACTCATTAAAATGAACAACTTGGAAACAAAGAAGTGTAGATAAAAGTGCACACTGTGGGATATACACTGTGACATTATATATTCCAGGATGAGATTCTTATTCTGGTGGGGTGGTTGCAATGATGGAAGCGGAATACAAGGTGATGAGGAGATAAGTGGGACTGGGTGCATGATTTAAAACTCAGGAAGATCAAACAAAAAGTTTGAAAAAGAGTACCAAATTTTCAAACCATTATTCATTTCTATGTTAAAGGGAAAAAGTAAAACATACACAGGGGTATACAACTATCTTCATAATATAAAAATAAAAAAATACTAACTTTTCTGACATCTAGGTTTCTACCCTAAAAATTGAACTAATATCATGTAAACATGACATTTTGTGAGTTAACATATTTTATTTTGAAGAGTTATAGTAAGCTATAGGTTTAGAAATAAGTTAGATACGTGCACAAGTGTGTGCATGTGCATGTGTGTGCGGACACACACACACAAATACACATAAGCTTATGCACATAATCCTGGATATATGGTATATAAATCATGATATTTTTTTTTTCTGTTCAGGAAATGTGCAACAAAACTGAATTTTTTTAACATATTCTATTTTATTAATATTTTATTCTTCTTTTTCTTACAAAATCTACGGTGCAGATACCTATATCCCAGCTAATAGTTTTCTTGTAAATATCTAAAACAATTCTTGCTGGTATGGTAGTTAATACTCATAGCTACAGCCATAATTGGAAGACCTTTGAGTTAAAAAAAAAGCCTAAGGTAATTGTTGAGATTCTCTTTCAAGACAGTAAAATATGCACAAATACTTCATTACTCAATATTTTAAATGTTAGCAAGATAAATATCTATGTTACTATTTTAATTTTTTTACATATGTGTGGTTCATAATAAGAATGTCAGTGTTCAAATACAATTTTCTTTACTGATTTTTATTTTGGGCGTTTTAGTTTGCATAAACATTTTCAGAGTAGCAGAAGCCTTATGAAACAGAGGCTTGAAACATCTGTTATTTCTCCTAAATTATACGTCCCTACTGAATATTCATAAAAGGAAAGTATATCTCAAGCTTAATTATTTAATCTTCAATTTTTGTTTTAGATTATTTTTATATATGCAGAAACATTGTCAGGATAAAGTTTTCATATACCATTTATCTCTTTTTTCTTTAATAGTAATACTTTAAATAACCATAGTACATTTCTGAAAGTAACATCACTACTATACTACTTGCTAAAGTATAAAGTATAAAGAAATATGAAGAATGTCTTTATGCCAGGATACACCAAGAAAGTAAATCCATAGTCAGCTAAACTATACATAGACTAAACAAAACTAGATATAGACCTTTATGTTATGGGCAATAGAGATGGTTCAACTGGTAAAGTGTTTCCTGCCAACCCTGACAGCCTGAGTTTGACTCTTATGTCCTATATTGTAGAGAAATAAAAGTGACATCTGATGTCATCTGAGCTATACATGCACACCATGGCATTTCTTCACAGGCATGTGTGTGTTCACATGCAAACAAACACACACACACACACACACACACACACACACACACACACAATCTCCACCACCACAACCACCACCATACCAAACCACACAACCGAGGGGGAGGGATGGAGGGAGAGATGAAGGAAAGGAGAGGGAGAGACAGAGACAGAGACAGAGACAGACAGACAGAAACAGAGAAAGAGGGAGAGAATACTTCATTATCTCTCTTTAAATAATATATTTAGTCTCGACAGGTTTTCCCGTCCCCTTTGTGGGAGTATTTTATCTAATGCCATCCTTCTGGAGTCCTGGGAAGCTCTTGCTTTCTTAGCATCTGGGACTTTCTGTTTTTTACCACCAGTTCCTCATCCCCCAGTTGCTATACACCCCTGTTCAATGTCCTTACCCTCTGAACAACTCTCCTGTCTTCTCCCATTCCTGATTCTTCCCCTCTTTTTTGCCCCCCCCCTCTTCTCTTCTTCACAATTCCCTCCCATCATCTACGTCCCTTGATTATTTTGTTCCCCGTTTAATTAGGATGGAAGCATCCACTCTTTGGTCTTACTTCCTCCTGAAGTTCATGTAGTTCATGAGTTGTATCGTGGTTATTCCACACTCTATGCCTAATGCTAGAGCAGTGAGGTAGGAGTGGGTTGGAGGTTGGAAGATCACCCTCATAAAATCAGGGAAAGGGGAGATGGGATATAGGGGTTGTAGATGGAAAACATGGAATGGAGATAACATTTGAAATGCAAATAAGTAAAGTGTCCAATTAAAAAGAAAGTATTTAGAAACAGTGTGAATAAGGATGGCCCCCATAAGGTTCATATATTTGAATAAGTACTGAGTAACATAATTGAAAGAGTAAGCAGGTATGGCCTTGTTGGAATAAGTATGACCTTGTTGAAATGGGTATAACATTTTTGGAAGTATTGACACTGGGTATTATTTTGATATTTCAAAATGTACATTACAAGACCAGAGTTTCTCTCTTCTTTCTACCTGAAGATTCTCTCGCTACTGTTCAATTAACATGTCTGTCTACATGCTACTGCACTCCCACCACAGTAAGAATGAACTAAATCTCTGAAACTGTAAGCAAGTCATGATTAAATGGTTTCAGTTTACAATATTTTCCTGGTGATGGTATCTTGTATTAATAGAACACTTATTAAGCCATAGGATCTCACTACATAGCTCAAATTTCCTTGGAAAGTATGATTTTGCTGCATTAGCCTACTGAATACTGGAAATAAAAATTATGTCTTACCAATACCAGTTACTTTCCCCTATTGGAACAGACTAGCCTAAAGATCTAGTGTAGAAAATTATTTTCTCCACAAAAATTTCGTTTTTTAACAACTTCACTAACAATTACTATCTCTCATTTTAAATTCCATTTTAAAAATAATTTTGTAAATTAATTAGTAATGTCAAAACTATCTTCCATTCACTTTCCTATTCTGTTTATTTTCTTATTCTGTGTAATGCTTAAGACAAATATTCATGTATATTCTGATATGGTATAATTCAACATGTGAAGCATTAACCAAAGTGGAAAATGGTCCATGATCAAGCACTTACCTTTGCCAAACCTCTAATCATTAATAGGTCCTTATGATATCTTGTTGAAATTCATAGCTATCATAAAGCTCTAAAACTAGAAGAATTTTATTATTTGTCTGTGTTCACAAAAGAGTATTTAAAGAGATGTCTTAGTAGTTAACTGAGATTGCTATTGAATGACAAGGGCAGAGTTTGAATTTACAGCATCCATATTGTTCATACAGCAACAATTTGGGCAATGGGTGTAGGGATATGATTCAAATTTAGAAGGGGATATTAGCAATACTATTGTTAGAGTTTGCTGGCTTCAAATATAGCCAAATCCTGGGGTGTATAACTCCAGAGGAGACACCCCAACCTAACCTTCCTGGACTGCTTGGTTCATAACGCTTTCTCTTCGCACCCTCACAAAGTTCAAATACACTCACAGAAAGACACACACATACAATGCATACATACATATATACATACATACACATAATACACCCTATTTCAGATAATAAAGGACACAAGTTAAGGGCTTTTCAATGATCTCTCTGTTAAAATATAGTTCACTGCTAAAACATTTTATCACATAAGGTATCTTATGGATATCTTCATTGTGAGAATAATTATATGTTATATTTTGCATTAATTTTAAATGCATCAATTCACACAATAAAATCAGACTTCTTTTTTATTTTTTTAATTTTTATTTATTTATTTATTTATTTATTTATTTATTTATTTATTTATTTATTTATTTATTTATTTATTTATTTATTATGGTTTTGTGAGACAGAGTTTCACTCTATAGCTCTGGCTGTCCTGGAACTCACTTTGTAGACCAGGCTGGCCTTGAACTCAGAAATCCACCTGCCTCTGCCTCCCATGTGCTGGGAATAAAGGCGTGCACAACCATGCCCAGCATAACATCAGACTATTTATTTAGTCTACAATAACCTGCATGAAAAATGAAATGAAAAATAGTTATTAATGTTGTTTAGTGACAGTTAACATTTTAAATTAATCTAGTATTTAAGGTACAGATGGGAAACATATTCTCAGACAATTAGCATCATGTTACAAAAGATTTTATCTATAATTTCCAATATAAGAACTTCAAGAAAAGACATCTTGTCTTAAAGAAATAATATTCTTGAATTGGAGAGATTGCTCAGTGGTTAGGAGTGATAGCCAGTACTCTTCCAGAGAAAACATTTGTTTCTCTACACATTCTTTGTAAGTTGAAATCATCCATGATTCCAATTTCAGGCGGTCTGATCCATGTACCAGACGTGTAATCTGGTGGTGGGGAGCTCTTAGGAACTCTAGAAAGTCCCAGAGAGCTGGGATGTGAGAGGCTCCCGGAACTGGGTGGTGATCTTAGCCGAAATGCCCAACAGTGCGGAGATGGAACCTGGAAAGACCACCTCCAGTTAATAGACAGGGCCCCTAGTGTCTCTAAAAACAACTGACTGAGACACATGCAGATAATTATAGTTAATCATTGGACGCATACAGAAGAGTTAGAGAAAAGTTTGAAAGAACTGAAGAAGATGACAACCCCATAGGATTACCAAGAGTGTCAATTAACCCAAACTCCCAGGAAGATCTGAGAGACTAAGCCACCAGACAAAGAGCATACTTGGGCTAGTCCATGGCCCCTGGTACATATGTAGCAGAGTATTGCTTTTTCCAGCCCAGTGGGAAAGGATAGACTGAATCCTGGAGAGACTTGATGCATCAGGGATGCTGGTGTGGGATATGTTGAGGTGAGATGGGGTGGGTGTCTTGTGGAACACCCTCTCAGAGGAAATGGGGAAGATGAATGGGTTGAAGAACTGTAGGAAGTGGGATCAGGAGGTGGGATATTTGGAATGTAAATAAATTAAAATAAAATACAAACTGACTGCAGCATCAATAGCTAGTCAAGTCATTGCTTTCTTCATACTTGTCAGCAGTGTTGATGTTATGAAAATTTTAGAGAGAATATGATTTCATTAAATGCATCCGTGTCTCAAAAGAAGGCATTCCAATTTTGGCATACTATTAATAACTCCAAAGATAAGCTAACGTTTTAGTGTGGGCTTTAGTCTGCTCATTGCCACATGCTTTCAAATAGTTTTTTATTAATAAATATTTCACTAAGTTTTGAAATTACACTTTTATTTAGCAAATGCTGTCTATTTTAATGTTTTGTGTGACTTTGAATCTTATGTTGACTTCTATCCCATTGTCACTATTTTTTCTACAGTCTCATGCAACATTAAACAAATGAGAAATTAAAATTTTCACATCCCTACTTTTAAAAAGGTTTTTTGTTTCATAGCTCTTTTGACCTTAATGTTGAAACTTTGCTGGTTTTCTCAATATTAGTATCTGGTTTTGCCAATAAAGCATATTAATTAGGTTTACTTACCCAATAGTTAACTTAATTTTAATTTGTCTTGTTGTATTTATCTTCTAGCCATTCTAATCCAAAAGTTGTTAATCCAATCAAGACATGTTCATGCTTGCATCTCATGCAAACAAATATTATTTTTAATTTCCAGGTGCAGTATTTATAGTCAAGTGTTGGGAATGACTGTGGGTGAAGTTAACTGCCTTGTCAGCCAGAAGTCCTTACTAACAAAGTTTTGGCCTTAGTGGAAAAGTCCTATCTTAGTTGAGATTTCTGTGGGAAAAGTTGAGGCCTGTATAGGAAAGTACTAGTCCCAGTTAAGAACAAATAGCTATAGATCTTGTGGACAGGTACTTAGCAACCCACTCTGTTTTGTTCCTCCTGCTGAACTTTTTTTACCTAGTGAATATCCTGCTTTGGGGAACAGGTGCTTTCCCCCAGAAACAAAGTGATTTCGCATCATTTTCACTCCCCATTTCCTGTTTCTATTGGTATAAAACCTGCCTGGGAAAAACAAAATTTGTCAGCTTGATCAGGTTTTTTGTTGTTGTTGTTGTTTTTTTTTTTTTTGTTTTTGTTTTTTTTTGTCTTGCTGTCCATTCTTTGTGTTTCTTGTTCCCCATTCTCTCCTTAGGTGGTTTCTCAGACCCTGTTCGATTGTTTCATGGGTCAGGACTGTCGAGATTCAAGAATGCTCATGGTAAAAAGAAATTCTAAATGTTACTGAAGGACTCACCCATCTCTAAGCTCAAAGAAAAAAATTACCCTAATTCCTTCCAGGGCTGTGTCTAATGAACATTAAGATATTTTTCTAACAGATGCAGAATATAAAAATTCCTTCAACATATTAAAAACATTGTAGTTATTTGGTGAGTATATTGATGATTTTAATATTCTTACACATCATTGTCATTCACAAAGAACAATTTAACAAATTAAGAATCTGTTGAATAATGCCTTGCTATGTAGTATAAGAGGTAGCATAAGATTTTAAAATTTGAAAAAAAGTGATTCAAAAAGCTTTAGTGTAGTAACCAATTGATTTAATATTAGTATTATAAAAACACAATAAGTATAAAAATCAAATCCAGTTTCCTCCCAGTCATCTAACATCTCTAGTTATTATTTCAGGCACTGAAATTCAGCATGTCATCTAATCCCAGATGCATAAAATGAAGACTATAATATCTTAAAATAGTATTGATGAATATGAGATACAATCTATATTAAGTAAAATTGTTACTTCACTTATGTTAATTTTATTAAGGCAATATTTTCTGATAGCAATCATACTTATTTTTATACCTTAGTAATTTTAATAAACAGTTATTTAATTTTCAAATTGGTAATGTCAGTTTTGAATTGATTTACCAAATCAGTTGAATTGTAAATATTTACCAATATTGGAAGATAACTAAAAGTTTACATTATTATATTAGTTATTTCGTAGTTGAAATGAACACATGTCTGTAATGAGATGGTCTCTTTGAAAAGAGAGATGTTATAACTCTAACAACAAATTTGTTCTTATTCTTAAGTGGAGAAAACTTATTTATTAAGTTTCATAAAAATATGGTTTCCTCTTCATTCTCTTCCAGACAAAATGGTGTTGAACATAAGAATTCACAAGACTGTGGTAGCACAAATGAAACCTGTACAAGTTCAAGATAGATGAGATCCCAACACTTAGATGGGGAAATGTACATAGACTCTGTTCTAAATTGAGACCCTCAGGCATATGAAAGAACTCTTTTTTTTCTGATGGAATATTGCTGTGCATGTCAACCAAATTCCAGAGTTGACTAATACCTACAGAGAGTTGACCAACACATGTTATTTTTGTGGACTTCTTTGATGTTGTTTGTTTTGGCTTTTTCTCTCTCTCTCTCTCTCTCTCTCTCTCTCTCTCTCTCTCTCTGTGTGTGTGTGTGTGTGTGTATATGTGTGTGTGTTTTGTGTGTGTGTGTGTGTGTGATTTTCTGAGGCTTTTTGATTTCATGATTTTTTGTTGTTGTTGATTCAGGCTTTTTTGTTTTTTTCATTTAGAGAGAGAAAGAAAAAGAGAGAGAAAGAAAGAGAAAGAATATTAAATTGGGTATGATGGTTGGAAAAAATCTGGGAGGTATTCAGGGATGGGACACATGCTCAAAATATATTGTATGAAAAATTGTTAATAATAATAATAATACAAATTACTTTATCCTAATCTCTCTCTCTCTCACACAAACACAAATACACATGTAGTTATGTATACCTTTTAAATTCCCACAAATCATCATTGCAAAAAAACCTCTTAAGTTCTTAGAGCAGCAACAAGGCAGTTCATCTCATTTTTTGACTCACCATGTTAACCCTCCAAAACTAGAGTAAATTCTGTTATTGAAACTCTTTGTTCAAATTAATGAGCTTTATTTTCTGTCAGACATAATTATCTCTATAAACTGGGCTTAGAAAAAAATAGCATAATATATGTAACAGGATAGGGTGTTGTCTTAGTCAGGGTTTTTATTCCTGGACAGAACATCATGACCACGAAGCAATTTGGGGAGGAAGGAGAGATTTATTGGCTTACATCACTAAGGAGGTCAGGTCTGGAACTCAAACAGGTCAGGAAGCAGAAGGTGACGCAGAGGCCATGGAGGGATGTTCTTTACTGTCTTGCTTCCCCTGGCTTGCTCAGCCTACTCTCTTATAGAACCCAAGACTACCAGCCCACAGATGGTCCCACCCACAAACGGCCTTTTCACCTTGTTCATTAATTGAGAACATGTCTTAGAGTTGGATCTCATGGAGGCATTTCCTCAACTGAAGCTCCTTTCTCTGTGATAACCCCAGCTGTGTGAAGTTGACATAAAACTAGCCAGTACAGGTCTATATACTATAAAATCTGCAAGACAATATGTTTTTTCAAGGGTTGCAGATTTCTAAAGATATTTTGGTTACTTTGGATTTGTAGGAACTTGACTGAATATTATAAAATTACTTACCAGAACTTCTCAGGGTACCCTTAAATGTGAGTCAAACTCTATAAAGTAGAGAGCATATCAAATACTCGAAATAGTTTAAAGCACAGCACGATCAACTTGAGTTTTCCATCAAACAGAAATGCATTCTTTTAAACTGAATTGGCTTTTATTTTATTTTATTTTATTGAATTTGGAAAAAAATATTTTCAGAAAGAAGGTGTTTATCATTAATCCCCTTGAGTTAAGGCAACATTAAATGGAGAATGGAGCCTAGAAAATGTAAGACATATTGAGAGAATTTGGATGTCTGTGGACAAAACATTTCATTGTGCATACATTTTATGTTTTTTTTTAACATCTTATGTTCATATTTTTAATCACAAAGTCACAAGTCCTTGAAATGGAACTTTGTACAATGAAGTTCATACCAAAAATATATATGTTGAATTTGTTTAAAAATAAATTAACATACCTTAGAATTGGGAATGATTAAAAAGCTTTGGGAACTCTGTATGTTTTACATTCGCCAATGATACTAGTGTTGATGAAACATGGTCAAACATTTCAGATACATTAACTGAGATATGATGTTACAGCTATGGTCCAGTGAAACTAGGTTACCTCTTGGGCCAGTCATGAAATTTGGTGGCAATGTCTACATTTTTCTAAATTTAATATATGAAAGATGCAATACTAAGACAGTCTTTAAGAACAGCTGAGGCCAGAACTGTGTGACAGAGTTTGAATCCTGGCAAAGAAGCCCCAAGAGGCTGTTGCATGAAGTTATGAAGGTAAAGTTTAAGCTACTGTAGAGATTCCAGAGTATTAGAAAGGCCAGGATGATGGGACATGATCTAATATCTGGACAAGGACATCTGAAGGTGAGAAATGGAATCAGTTTAAATGCTGAGAAATTCTGTGTGTGCTGAAGATAGCATATGTAGAGGAATTGGGACACCAAAGCTGATTTCTCCATGGAAAGCCCCAGAAATGGAGGATTTCCTTTCTCTGCTTGATTTTGGCTTTTTGTATAATCATCACTTTCTATTCCTAATACTTATTTTTATTTTGTGATAATAATTTTTACATTATTCTATTACGCATAGCAATAACATAATTTTTTACAAGATATCACAATACATTTTTTGATGTGGTAAAAATTTTAAAGACTATGAGGACTTTTAAAGTTGAACTGTATTTTGCATTATTAAACACACAGAGAACTTTGGAAATAAGGGTTGGTAGTTCATGTCTAAAACATAATGTGATGTGTCTATGTGACCGGTTAACAATGAATGAAGCTGTGATGGTTAATGTTATATACATAAAACAATATAGAATTGCCTGGGAGGGAAATCAGAATGGAGGATTGTCTATACTACTTAGTCTGTGAGCATGGTTGTGTGCCTGCATCTTGATTACTTTTAATTTATATGGGAAGAACTTCCCTTGTTGTGGCACCATTATTTACGATGGGGATTCTGGAGTGTATGAGAATAAAGAAAGCAAATTAAGTTCTAGTAACCATACACGCATCAATTCCTTGATCTATACTCTTGACTTGTGTCAAGTTTCTGCTACTTCCTGTTGCACTGATGCCCCAACAGTGATGGACTATAGTCTGAATTTGTGTGTAAAATAAACTTTCATGTATCTTGTTTTGGGCAGGATACCTACAGAAAGTTATAAGGTGCTAACATTCTTAATGCAGTTCATGCTTGCCTCAAACTTTCAATACTACTCCAATTTCTCTTCCTCAGTGCTAGTTTTTTTATAAGCCTAATATAATATGACTGAATAAATTTTCTTTTCATTTTTAAACACATTTATTATTATTATTATTATTATTATTATTATTATTATTACTACTACTACTACTACTACTACTACTACTATTATTATTATGTGGTAGTATATGTGATCTATAGCACATGTGGAAGTCAGAGCATCACTTTGCTGAATGCAGTTCCCTCTTTACATTCATGTATGTTCTGAGAATGGAATGAAGGCCATCACAATTGCTTAGCAAGTGCTTTATTTGTTTAGCATCTCATTAACCTCCCGTTTTGTGTTTTTTTTTTTTTGTTTTGTTTTTGATATTGTTTTTGTTTTTGTTTTGTTTTGTTTTGGACTCAGAACCTCCCTATGTAGCTCAGCATTGCATTGAACTTACACTCATCCTCCTGTCTTTCACGTACATAGATATTAGGTATGCATTATCATGACCAGTGAAGTTCATTATTTCTATGCTCTATCTGGACCACCGTGAACATTCAGTACTTGGTATTCCATATGAGCTACATTGGCATACTAACTTGCCTTAGTAAGGGATTGTATTTAGGTGATAAGACATTATGAACAACATCAACTGGGAGAGAAAATGTTTTGGTTCATAGTTCAGTTTGTAATTCATCATACATGAAAGTCACACCAGAAACCCTAGACTGGAATTTGGAGCAGGTAAGACCTGAAGTAGAGGACATGTAGAAAAATTGCATACTGGCATATTCCCCATGTTTTGATCATCCTACTTTTTTTTTTATAGCATCCAGTACCATCAGTCCAGAGCTGATACTGCCAACTGGGATATCCTTCTATAGAAATCATTAATTAATAAAATTCAACAAAGCCTTTTCCAGGCAAAAGTTTGGTGGGGTTATTTTCTCAATTGAAATTCAATATTCTCAAATGGTTCTGGCTTGTGTGAAGTTGATATTGATTTAGACAGAAGAGGACATTAATGATTATAGCCATAGGCATGATGTGTTAAGGGTAAGAAATGTTGTCTTGGACTTATCATTAACAGGAAGGCTTGCAGCTGCCGAAGTAGATTTGGTAGAGTACTTTATTCTCATGCATGAAGCCTTGGGTTTTATCTCTAAAACTGTATCAAGTAGAGCATGCTGGTACCTCTCTTTAATACTAGCTGTTCTGGAAAATGAAAGCAGGAGGATCAGTGGTTCATAGTCATATTGAGCTATTAAGTGAGATAAAGGACAGTCTGAACTATATGGAATATATCTCGAAAGCAAGTAAGGATTATAATACTATATAATACCAACACACAAACAAAAGCCAGCTTATATCACATGAGACTGTGACTCTCTCAGTTTTATTTAAGCCTCCCCTTACATAATCCAATAGCTCTACCATTGATCTCTATCCACAGTTTACCAGTGGACCTCATGGCTGCACATGTCTAGGGTGTAATTTATTTTTTTTCCATTTTTTATTAGGTATTTAGCTCATTTACATTTCCAATGTTATACCAAAGTACCCCATACCCACCCACCCCCACTCCCCTACCCACCTACTCCCCCTTTTTAGCCCTGGCGTTCCCCTGTACTGGGGCATATAAAGTGTACAAGTCCAATAGGCCTCTCTTTGCAGTGATGGCCGACTAGACCATCTTTTGATACATATGCAGCTTGAGACAGGAGCTCCGTGTTACTGCTTAGTTCATATTGTTGTTACACCTATAGGGTTGCAGTTCCCTTAGTTCGTGGGATGCTTTCTCTAGTTCCTCCATTGGGGGCCCTGTGATCCATTCAATAGCTGACTGTGAGCATCCAGTTCTGTGATTGCTAGGCGCTGACATAGTCTCACAAGACACAGCTATATCTGGGTCCTTTCAGCAAAATCTTGCTAGTGTATGCCATAGCGTCAGCATTTGGAAGCTGATCAGGGGATGGTTCTCTGGATATGGCATACACTAGATGGTCCATCCTTTCGTCACACTTCCAAATTTTGTCTCTGTAACTCCTTCCATGGGTGTTTCATTTCCTATTCTGAGAAGGGGCAAAGTGTCCACACTTTGGTCTTCGTTCTCTTGAGTTTAATGTTTTTAGCAAATTATATCTTGTATCGGGTATCCTAAGGTTCTGGGCTAATATCCAATTATCACTGAGTACATATTGTGAGAGATTCTTTGTGTTTGGGTTACCTTACTCAGGATGATGCCCTCAAGGTCCATCCATTTGGTTAGGAATTTCATAAATTCATGCTTTTTAATAGCTGAGTAGTACTCCATTGTGTAAATGTACCACATTTCCTGTATCCATTCCTCTGTTGAGGGGCATCTGGGTTCTTTCCAGCTTCTGGCTATTATAAATAAGGCTGCTATGAACATAGTGGAGCATGTGTCCTTCTTACCGGTTGGGGCATCTTCTGGATATATGCCCAGAAGAGGTATTGCTGAATCTTCTGGTAGTACTATGTCCAATTTTCTAAGGAACCGCCAGACTGATTTCCAGAGTGGTTGTACAAGCTTACAATCCCACCAACAACGGAGGAGTGTTCCTCTTTCTCAACATCTGCGCCAGCATCTGCTGTCACCTGAATTTTTGATCTTAGCTATTCTGACTTGTGTGAGGTGGAAGCTCAGGGATGTTTTGATTTGCATTTCCCTGATGATTAAGATGTTAAACATTTTTTCAGGTGCTTCTCTGCCATTCGGTATTCCTCGGGTGAGAAATCATTGTTCTGTTCTGAGCCCCATTTTTAAATGGGGTTATTTGATTTTATAGGGTGTAATTTATTTGAGTAGTGGCTCTGAGTCACCTAATTTGTGGAAGACTAGCAGATTTCATACTTTGGTTATGAGGCACCTCTTTTAAGTACATTCAACTCAAACTTCCTTTAAACTGATAGATAAAGCAAAGTACTTTTCCCTATTATTTAAATGTGTGTGTGTGTGTGTGTGTGTGTGTGTGTGTGTGTGTGTGTGTGTATGTGTTCGTACGTACATATGTATGTAAGGAAATGCACATGCCCACAGTTGCCAGAGGCCTCCTGAACCTCAAGGTAAAGGTGACTGTGAGCTAACCAATGTGAGTCCTGTGTAAGTGCAATACTCACTCCTCATTACTGACCACTCTAAACTCAAAGTGCTTTTATTCCCTGGCAACATAATCATGCCCCTAAAAATAACTCTTAAATTATTTTTGTTTGGGGAAATTCTTTTTATACTTTCTGGTACTGATAGACCTTGTACTTCTGATATTGCTCATGATTCAGTATCCAAAGTAGAGGATTCATAAAGATAAACTACTGGTTCCAGTAATTTCATATTTTCAGACAGGATGTCATATATCCTAGGCTGGCCCCAACTTAGAATGTAACCAAGGATAGCTTCGAACTTCTAATCCTTCCAATACTAACTTGTTCCATGCAAACCATTCTATTTTAAAAGCACCCATAGAGTAAATATTATTTTTTGTCAAATTTCTATTTATAAAAGGTCAATTCAACTAAAGACTATGTCATTTATATTCGACCTCTTTTGTAATCTTGTAAAGAATTCTTTGACAAACTATATAAATCTGTTCCTGTGACAGTTAGGACCTCTATTCTATATCATGAAAGAAATATCTGTGCAGAGGGGTTTTACTTCACCAAAGTGGACAAATATAAATTTTATTAACTATCTTTTCAGAGTTATTTATTATCAGCTATCTTTGTCTGGGCATCTCTACGGGATAAAGTTTGATGTCTTGCTTTATCTATATATTATTCAGTAATTATGTTAGGGATATTATATACTTATTATAACTGACATACATTGTTCTGATAAATTAGAATAGAGCCTGGATAGCTATCTCAATATATTTCAAAAGCCCAAGTACACATATTTCAGGGAT
The DNA here is from genome assembly GCF_000001635.26 of Mus musculus. Lineage (NCBI taxonomy): Eukaryota > Metazoa > Chordata > Mammalia > Rodentia > Muridae > Mus > Mus musculus. The sequence continues at coordinate 76,549,579 of NC_000087.7, forward strand.
TCATATCTAGGGGCTAAACAAATTAAGTACAGGACTGAAAAATATTATTTCTGATAATTAAATCAATGGAAAACATATTCTCACAAAAATATACTTACATATTTTTACTATATTTGTTTGTAATCGTTGATAGCTAAAAGCAGGTGTTTTATCTGGGAAATGACCAAAGCACTGGTGTGTCTAGTGCATAGATTATTTCTCAGCAAATAAAAAACAATGAGAACTCCCACCTTATCCTCTCTTTCTCCATTTATTGTTCTCCCTCTGATACACAGACGCAAAATTTTCAATTAATAGGAACTCCTCTGTAAGTATCAGGAAAGTGCTACACACTACAAAACAAGCATTGGGAAATTTCCAGGACAATACTCTCATTTTAATTTTGTAGGAAAAAAAAAACTCCCTTAGATACCTTAAAGAGGCAGAGACTCACCCCTTCTAAACATAGGTAGAATAATAGGTGACTGTTGATAAATATTCTGGAGCAAAGCAGCAAGTGAGAAATAGGAAGAGAAGGAAGAGGAGAAAGGAGAGAGAAAGAGAAAGAGAGAGAGAGAGAGAGAGAGAGAGAGAGAGAGAGAGAGAGAGAGAGAGAGAGAGAGAGAGAGAGAGAGAGAGAATGTACTCAAAAGAAAGAAACCTTTAAAAGCCAGTGTTCATTAAGAATTTATTTATTTATTTATTTATTTATTTATTTATTTATTTATTTATTTATTTATTTATCTTTTTTGATTTATTTAATCTTTTCTTCATACTCCAGGTGTTATACCCCTCTAGGTCCCCCCTCTGATTGTTCCACATTCCATACCACCGCCCACCAATTCCACAAAATTGTCTTCAACCCCCACCTCACCAGAACTACCCAAGAGACTGTCTGTGGCCTCCAGTCTCTTGAGGGTTTGGTGCATCTTCTCTGACTAAACCTAGACCTGGCAGTCCTCTGCTGTATGTGTGTTTGGGGCATCATGTCAGCTTGTATATTTTGCCTGATTGGTGGCTCAGTGTCAGAGAGGTCTTGGAGATCCAGGTTAAATGAGACTGCTTGTCCTCATACAGGGTTGCCCTCCTCCTCAGCTTCTTCCAGCTTTTCCCTCATTGAACCAGAGGGATCAGCAGCTTCTGTCCATTGGTTGGGTGTAAATATCTGCACCTGACTCTTCCAGTTGCTTTTTGGGTCATTCGGGTACAGTCATAATAGGCCCCCTTTTGTGAGCACTTCATAGCCTCAGTAGTAGTGTAAGGCCTTGGGGCCTTTCCCCAAGCTGGGCCCCACCTTGATCCATTCACTGGACCTCATTTCCATCAGGCTCTTCTCTGTTTTTGTTCTTGAAGTTCTTTTTGACAGGAATAGTTCTGGGTCAGAGCTTTTGACGTGGGATGGCAACCCCATCACTCACTTCATGCCTTCCTTATCTTTCTACTGGATGTGGATTCTACAAGTTCCTGCTTCCCATCTACAAGTTCCTACTCCCCACTGTAGGGCATTTCATCTATTTGAGTCCTGAGAGTCTCTCACCTCCCAGGGCTCTGGTACATTCTGGGAGGTCCCCAACGCCATACTTCCATAGGTTGCCTGTTTTCATTCTTTCTGCTGTACCTCAGGGCTTCAGTTTTTTTTTTTTCTAACCAATACCTGATCATGTTCTTCTCTAGTACTCCTGGTCCCCATCCCCACTTGAGACCCTCCCACCACCCCCACTCGCTCTGTGATTTCTTTTTCTCCCTTCCAAGTGGGATTGAGGTGTCCTCACTTGGGACTTGTGGCTTGATAACTTTTTTAAGTTCTGCGGAATGAATACAGGGTGTTCTGCACTTTTTTGGTTAATATCCACTTATTAATGAGGATATACCATGCATGTCCTTTTGGTTCTGAGTTGCCTTACTCAGAATGATATTTCTGAGTTACATCCATTTGCCTGAAAAACTCAGGATGTCTTCGTTTCTTAATAGCTGAGTAGTATTTCATTGTGTAAATGAGCCACATTTTCTGTATCCATTCTTCTGTTTTGGGACATCTGGGTTATTTGCAGCTTCTAGCTATAATAAACAAGGCTGTTATGAACATAGAAAAACATGTGCCTTGGGGCATGGTGGGACATCTTTTTGGTATATGCCCAAGAGTGGTACATCTGGGTCTTCAGGTAGACCTATTTCCAATGTTCTGAGGAATCTCCACACTGAATTCCAGAGAAGTTGTACCTGCTTCCGTCCCACCAGCAGTGGAGGAGTGTTCCTTTTTCTCCACATTTTCACGAACATGTGCTGTCATCTGAGGTTTTGATCTTAGCCAATTTGATTGGTGTAAAGTACAATCTCAGGGTTGTTTTGATTTGAATTAACCTGAGCACTAAGGACTTTAAACATATCTTTAAGTGTTCCTTAGCCATTTTAGACTCTTCTGTCTTGACATCTCTATTTAGATATATACCCCATATTTGATTGGTTTATTTCGTTTCTTGAGTTCTTTATATATTTTGGATATTAGCCCTTTATCAGATGTGAGGTTAGTTGAGATTTTTTTCTCCAGTCTGTAGGTTGATGATTAGTACCATTGCCTATATGGTTTGCTTACAGAAGCTTTCCAGTTTCATGAGGTCACATTTATGAATTGATGATCTTAGAGCATGAGCCATGGGAGTAGTTTTTAGGACATTTCCCTCTCTGTGTCAATGAGTTTATCTTCTATTAGATTCAGTGGATCTTATTTTATGTTGATAATCTTGATCAACTTGAAACTGAGCTTTGTGCAAGGTGATAAGTATGGATTTATTTTTATTTTTCAACATACAGACTGCAAATTAGAACAGCACCATTTATTGAAAATCCTTTCTTTTTTCCATCATATATATATATATATATATATATATATATATATATATATATATATATAGCTTCTTTCCAAATATCAAGTGTCTATAAATGTGTGGTTTTCTTTCTGGTTCTTCAGTTCTAGTCCACTGATCCATCTGTCAGTCTCTGTATCAATACCATGTAGGTTTTTTTTTTTATCACTACTGCTCTATACTAGAGTTTGAGGTCCAGGATTGCTCTGAGCCAGGATAGCAGTGGAGTCACAGAGTAGGACCCTGGCAATGGCTTTAAAATCGAAATGTCTCAGGGCTTTCTAGCTCTCAAATTGTACTGAAATGCTGATGATAACTTCTAAGAAGTACTTGGTTTTTCTGAGGGTAGGCTGGCTTAGGTGATTAACACCTGTAGCCTAACAGAGGAGGATTAAGCAATGCAGCCTTTTTTCTAGCTCAGCAGGAATTGCTGGGCTCTAACTTTGAGCCAACAAGCCAGGTGTCACTGGAAGAGAAGGAATTTAGAGAAGTGATTATAGAAGTTATTACTAAGTTATAAAAATATTTTTATGAAATTTATATAAGGGCAAAGCAGAAAGATCCTAAGTGCGGAAAGGGAAAAATTCTTCTAAGTGAGTAAAAGGAAAAAAAAATAGTCTAAGTGGAGAAAGGCAAAAAAAAAAATTTTTTTTCTCTCTCGATTTTCCTTGTCTCTTTGTCCTCAGCACTTATAAATATTTCAGAATACATGACCTCATGTTACAAAGTTCATCAACTGTCTCAGATCAACAGGTTCATTGAAGTTATCAAACCATAACTATGATATTAGTGAAGTTTTGTATAGGTAAACCCAATCAATATTTTATCTTTTACCCTAGAACCTATAATAAATCATTAGTTCCCTTCTGATGACCTTTGGTTAATTGTTATACAACCTCTTGGAATGTGCTCTGAATAGGAGAAAGCCTAGTTACTATCTAATAGCAATTAGCCAGTGACACTAGGAAAACTGGCAGTTCTCATTGCAGTTTTGACTATCAGAAAAAGGACCTAATAGCCCTTTTAGTTTGGGGAGAATTTTATTGAGTATTTTGCATTGATATGCATAAAAGAAGTTGGTCTGAAGTTGCCTTAATCTGGAATCAATTCACCAATAAAAACAAATAGACTAACAGACTGGCTATATAAACAATACACAACATTTTGCTGCATAAAAGAAACCCACCTCGCCCTTCCGCTCGACTCGAGACTCGAGCCCCGGGATACCTTGCCAGCAGAGTCTTGCCCAACACCCACAAGGGCCCACACGGGACTCCCCACGGGACCCTAAGACCTCTAGTGAGTGGACCACAGTGCCTGCCCCAATCCAATCGTGCGGAACTTGAGACTGCTGTACATAGGGAAGCAGGCTACCCGGACCTGATCTGGGGCACAAGTCCCTTCCGCTCAACTCGAGACTCGAGCCCCGGGCTACCTTGCCAGCAGAGTCTTGCCCAACACCCGCAAGGGTCCACACGGGATTCCCCACGGGACCCTAAGACCTCTGGTGAGTGGATCACAGTGCCTGCCCCAATCCAATCGTGCGGAACTTGAGACTGCGGTACATAGGGAAGCAGGCTACCCGGGCTTGATCTGGGGCACAAACCCCTTCCACTCCACTCGAGCCCCGGGCTACCTTGCCAGCTGAGTCGCCTGACACCCGCAAGGGCCCACACAGGATTCCACACGTGATCCTAAGACCTCTAGTGAGTGGAACACAACTTCTGCCAGGAGTCTGGTTCGAACACCAGATATCTGGGTACCTGCCTTGCAAGAAGAGAGCTTGCCTGCAGAGAATACTCTGCCCACTGAAACTAAGGAGAGTGCTACCCTCTAGGTCTGCTCATAGAGGCTAACAGAGTCACCTGAAGAAGAAGCTCTTAACAGTGACAACTAAAACAGCTAGCTTCAGAGATTACCAGATGGCGAAAGGCAAACATAAGAATCCTACTAACAGAAATCAAGACCACTCACCATCATCAGAACGCAGCACTCCCACCCCACCTAGTCCTGGGCACCCCAACACAACCGAAAATCTAGACCCAGATTTAAAAACATTTCTCATGATGATGATAGAGGACATCAAGAAGGACTTTCATAAGTCACTTAAAGAATTACAGGAGAGCACTGCTAAAGAGTTACAGGCCCTTAAAGAAAAGCAGGAAAACACAGCCAAACAGGTAGAAATCATTAAAGAAAAACAGGAAAACACATCCAAACAGGTGATGGAAATGAACAAAACCATACTAGAACTAAAAGGGGAAGTAGACACAATAAAGAAAACCCAAAGCGAGGCAACGCTGGAGATAGAAACCCTAGGAAAGAGATCTGGAACCATAGAGGCGAGCATCAGTAACAGAATACAAGAAATGGAAGAGAGAATCTCAGGTGCAGAAGATTCCATAGAGAATATCGACACAACAGTCAAAGAAAATACAAAATGCAAAAGGATCCTAACTCAAAACATCCAGGTAATCCAGGACACAATGAGAAGACCAAACCTACGGATAATAGGAATTGATGAGAATGAAGATTTTCAACGTAAAGGGCCAGCTAATATCTTCAACAAAATAATAGAAGAAAACTTCCCAAACATAAAAAAAGAGATGCCCATGATCATACAAGAAGCCTACAGAACTCCAAATAGACTGGACCAGAAAAAAATTCCTCCCGACACATAATAATCAGAACAACAAATGCACTAAATAAAGATAGAATATTAAAAGCAGTAAGGGAGAAAGGTCAAGTAACATATAAAGGAAGGCCTATCAGAATTACACCAGACTTTTCACCAGAGACTATGAAAGCCAGAAGAGCCTGGACAGATGTTATACAGACACTAAGAGAACACAAATGCCAGCCCAGGCTACTATACCCGGCCAAACTCTCAATTACCATAGATGGAGAAACCAAAGTATTCCACGACAAAACCAAGTTCACACAATATCTTTCCACGAATCCAGCCCTTCAAAGGATAATAACAGAAAAGAAGCAATACAAGGACGGAAATCACGCCCTAGAACAACCAAGAAAGTAATCATTCAACAAACCAAAAAGAAGACAGCCACAAGAACAGAATGCCAACTCTAACAACAAAAATAAAAGGGAGAAACAATTACTTTTCCTTAATATCTCTTAATATCAATGGACTCAATTCCCCAATAAAAAGACATAGACTAACAGACTGGCTACACAAACAGGACCCAACATTCTGCTGCTTACAGGAAACCCATCTCAGGGAAAAAGACAGACACTACCTCAGAGTGAAAGGCTGGAAAACAATTTTCCAAGCAAATGGACTGAAGAAACAAGCTGGAGTAGCCATTTTAATATCGGATAAAATCGACTTCCAACCCAAAGTTATCAAAAAAGACAAGGAGGGACACTTCATACTCATCAAAGGTAAAATCCTCCAAGAGGAACTCTCAATTCTGAATATATACGCACCAAATGCAAGGGCAGCCACATTCATTAGAGACACTTTAGTAAAGCTCAAAGCATACATTGCACCTCACACAATAATAGTGGGAGACTTCAACACACCACTTTCTTCAAAGGACAGATCGTGGAAACAGAAACTAAACAGGGACACAGTGAAACTAACAGAAGTTATGAAACAAATGGACCTGACAGATATCTACAGAACATTTTATCCTAAAACAAAAGGATATACCTTCTTCTCAGCACCTCAAAAGACCTTCTCCAAAATTGACCATATAATTGGTCACAAAACAGGCCTCAATAGATACAAAAATATTGAAATTGTCCCATGTATCCTATCAGACCACCATGGCCTAAGACTGATCTTCAATAACAATATAAATAATGGAAAGCCAACATTCACGTGGAAACTGAATAACACTCTTCTCAATGATACCTTGGTCAAGGAAGGAATAAAGAAAGAAATTAAAGACGTTTTAGAGTTTAATGAAAATGAAGCCACAATGTACCCAAACCTATGGGACACAATGAAAGCATTTCTAAGAGGGAAACTCATAGCTCTGAGTGCCTCCAAGAAGAAACGGGAGAGAGCACATACTAGCAGCTTGACAACACATCTAAAAGCTCTAGAAAAAAAGGAAGCAAATTCACCCAAGAGGAGTAGACGGCAGGAAATAATCAAACTCAGGGGTGAAATCAACCAAGTGGAAACAAGAAGAACTATTCAAAGAATTAACCAAACGAGGAGTTGGTTCTTTGAGAAAATCAACAAGATAGATAAACCCTTAGCTAGACTTACTAAAGGGCACAGGGACAAAATCCTAATTAACAAAATCAGAACTGAAAAGGGAGACATAACAACAGATCCTGAAGAAATCCAAAACACCATCAGATCCTTCTACAAAAGGCTATACTCAACAAAACTGGAAAACCTGGACGAAATGGACAAATTTCTGGACAGATACCAGGTACCAAAGTTGAATCAGGATCGAGTTGACCATCTAAACAGTCCCATATCACCTAAAGAAATAGAAGCAGTTATTAATAGTCTCCCAACCAAAAAAAGCCCAGGACCAGATGGGTTCAGTGCAGAGTTCTATCAGACCTTCAAAGAAGATCTAATTCCAATTCTGCACAAACTATTTCACAAAATAGAAGTAGAAGGTACTCTACCCAACTCATTTTATGAAGCCACTATTACTCTGATACCTAAACCACAGAAAGATCCAACAAAGATAGAGAACTTCAGACCAATTTCTCTTATGAATATCGATGCAAAAATCCTCAATAAAATTCTCGCTAACCGAATCCAAGAACACATTAAAGCAATCATCCATCCTGACCAAGTAGGTTTTATTCCAGGGATGCAGGGATGGTTTAATATACGAAAATCCATCAATGTAATACATTATATAAACAAACTCAAAGACAAAAACCACATGATCATCTCGTTAGATGCAGAAAAAGCATTTGACAAGATCCAACACCCATTCATGATAAAAGTTCTGGAAAGATCAGGAATTCAAGGCCCATACCTAAACATAATAAAAGCAATCTACAGCAAACCAGTAGCCAACATCAAAGTAAATGAAGAGAAGCTGGAAGCAATCCCACTAAAATCAGGGACTAGACAAGGCTGTCCACCTTCTCCCTACCTTTTCAACATAGTACTTGAAGTATTAGCCAGAGCAATTCGACAACAAAAGGAGATCAAGGGGATACAAATTGGAAAAGAGAAAGTCAAAATATCACTTTTTGCAGATGATATGATAGTATATATAAGTGACCCTAAAAATTCTACCAGAGAACTCCTAAACCTGATAAACAGCTTCGGTGAAGTAGCTGGATATAAAATAAACTCAAACAAGTCAATGGCCTTTCTCTATACAAAGAATAAACAGGCTGAGAAAGAAATTAGGGAAACAACACCCTTCTCAATAGTCACAAATAATATAAAATATCTTGGCGTGACTCTAACTAAGGAAGTGAAAGATCTGTATGATAAAAACTTCAAATCTCTGAAGAAAGAAATTAAGGAAGATCTCAGAAGATGGAAAGATCTCCCATGCTCATGGATTGGCAAGATCAACATTGTAAAAATGGCTATCTTGCCAAAAGCAATCTACAGATTCAATGCAATCCCCATCAAAATTCCAACTCAATTCTTCAACGAATTGGAAGGAGCAATTTGCAAATTTGTCTGGAATAACAAAAAACCTAGGATAGCAAAAAGTCTTCTCAAGGATAAAAGAACTTCTGGCGGAATCACCATGCCAGACCTAAAACTTTACTACAGAGCAATTGTGATAAAAACTGCATGGTACTGGTATAGAGACAGACAAGTAGACCAATGGAATAGAATTGAAGACCCAGAAATGAACCCACACACCTATGGTCACTTGATCTTCGACAAGGGAGCTAAAACCATCCAGTGGAAGAAAGACAGCATTTTCAACAATTGGTGCTGGCACAACTGGTTGTTATCGTGTAGAAGAATGCGAATCGATCCATACTTATCTCCTTGTACTAAGGTCAAATCTAAGTTGATCAAGGAACTTCACATAAAACCAGAGACACTGAAACTTATAGAGGAGAAAGTGGGGAAAAGCCTTGAAGATATGGGCACAGGGGGAAAATTCCTGAACAGAACAGCAATGGCTTGTGCTGTAAGATCGAGAATTGACAAATGGGACCTAATGAAACTCCGAAGTTTCTGCAAGGCAAAAGACACCGTCAATAAGACAAAAACACCACCAACAGATTGGGAAAGGATCTTTACCTATCCTAAATCAGATAGGGGACTAATATCCAACATATATAAAGAACTCAAGAAGGTGGACTTCAGAAAATCAAATAACCCCATTAAAAAATGGGGCTCAGAACTGAACAAAGAATTCTCACCTGAGGAATACCGAATGGCAGAGAAGCACTTGAAAAAATGTTCAACATCCTTAATCATCAGGGAAATGCAAATCAAAACAACCCTGAGATTCCACCTCACACCAGTCAGAATCGCTAAGATCAAAAATTCAGGTGACAGCAGATGCTGGCGTGGATGTGGAGAAAGAGGAACACTCCTCCATTGTTGGTGGGATTGCAGGCTTGTACAACCACTCTGGAAATCAGTCTGGCGGTTCCTCAGAAAACTGGACATAGTACTACCGGAGGATCCAGCAATACCTCTCCTGGGCATATATCCAGAAGATGCCCCAACTGGTAAGAAGGACACATGCTCCACTATGTTCATAGCAGCCTTATTTATAATAGCCAGAAGCTGGAAAGAACCTAGATGCCCCTCAACAGAGGAATGGATACAGAAAATGTGGTACATCTACACAATGGAGTACTACTCAGCTATTAAAAAGAATGAATTTATGAAATTCCTAGCCAAATGGATGGACCTGGAGGGCATCATCCTGAGTGAGGTAACACATTCACAAAGAAACTCACACAATATGTATTCACTGATAAGTGGATATTAGCCCCAAACCTAGGATACCCAAGATATAAGATATAATTTGCTAAACACATGAAACTCAAGAAGAATGAAGACTGAAGTGTGGACACTATGCCCCTCCTTAGTTTTGGGAACAAAACACCCATGGAAGGAGTTACAGAGACAAAGTTTGGAGCTGAGATGAAAGGATGGACCATGTAGAGACTGCCATATCCAGGGATCCATCCCATAATCAGCATCCAAACGCTGACACCATTGCATACACTAGCAAGTTTTTATTGAAAGGACCCAGATGTAGCTGTCTCTTGTGAGACTATGCCGGGGCCTAGCAAACACAGAAGTGGATGCTCACAGTCAGCTAATGGATGGATCATAGGGCTCCCAATGGAGGAGCTAGAGAAAGTAGCCAAGGAGCTAAAGGGATCTGCAACCCTATAGGTGGAACAACATTATGAACTAACCAGTACACCGGAGCTCTTGACTCTAGCTGCATATATATCAAAAGATGGCCTAGTCGGCCATCACTGGAAAGAGAGGCCCATTGGACTTGCAAACTTTATATGCCCCAGTACAGGGGAACACCAGGGCCAAAAAGGGGGAGTGGGTGGGCAGGGGAGTGGGGGTGGGTGGATATGGGGGACTTTTGGTATAGCATTGGAAATGTAAATGAGTTAAATACCTAATAAAAAATGGAAAAAAAAAAGAAACCCACCTCAGGGACAAAACCAGACACTACCTCAGAGTAATAGGCTGGAAAACAATTTTCCTAGCAAATGGTCTGAAGAAATAAGCTGGAGTAGCCATTCTAATATAGAATAAAATCAATTTCCAACCCAAAGTTATCAAAAAAGACAAGAAGGGACAGTTAATGATCATGAAAGGCAAAATCTTCCAAGATGAACCCTCAATTCTGAATATCTATGCTCCAAATGCAATGGCATCCACATTCATTAAAGAAACTTTAGTAAACCTCAAATCATTCATTGCACTGCACACCATAATAGAGGGAGACTTCACAACCCACTCTTATCTATAGAAAGATCGGGGAAATAGAAACTAAACAGAGACACATTGAAGATAAAAGCATTTATGAAACAAATGGATTTAATAGATATCTACAGAACATTTTACCCTAAAACAAAAGCATATAACTTCTTCTCAGCACCTCATGGTACCGTCTCCACAATAGACCATATAATCAGTCACAAAACAGGACTCAACAAAAATATTGAAAGTATCCCATACACTCTATCACATCACCATGGAGGAAGGCTGATCTTCAATAACAACATAAATAATAGGAAGCCAACATTCATGTGAAAGCTGAACAACACTCTACTCAATGATAACTTGGTCAAGGAAGAAATAAAGAAGAAATTAAACACTTTTTAGAGTTTAATGAAAATGAAGGGACAATATACCCAAACTTATGGGACACAATGAATGTAGTCCCACAAAGAAAACCAACAGCTCTGAGTGCCACCAAAAAGAAACAAGAGAGAGCACACACTAAGAGCTTGACAGCACACCTAAAAGCTCTAGAACAAAAGGAGGCAAATTTACAAGGGGGAGTAGATAGCAGAAAATAATCAAACTCAGTGCTGGAATCAACCAAGTGGGCACAAAAAGAACTATTCAAAGTATCAACCAAACCAGGAGCCTGTTCTTTGAAAGTAGTATCAAGATAGATACACCCTTAGCAAGATGAACTTGAGGGCACAGGGATAGTATCCTAATTAACAAAATCATAAATGAAAAGGGAGACATAAGATCAGAACCTGAGGAAATCCTAGGCATCATCACATCCTACTGCAAAAGGCTATACTAAAAAAACTGGAAAACTTGGACAAAATGGACAATTTTGTAGACAGAAATCAGGTACCAAAGTTAAATCCAGATAAGAATAAAGATCTAAACAGCCCCATATCCCCTAAAGAAATAGAAGCAGTCACTAATAGTCTCCTAACCAAATAATGCCCAGGACCACCCACATGGGTTTAGTGCAGAGTTCTATCAGACCTTCAAAAAAGAACTAATTCCAACTGTTCTCAAACTATTTCACAAAATAGAAACAGAACGTACCCTATTCAATTCATTCTATAGATACCACAATTACTCTGATAACTAAACCATATAAAGTCCCAACAAAATAGAAGACTTCAGACCAATTTCCCTTATGAATATTGATGCAAAAAATATTCAATAAAGTCCATGCAAACTGAATCTCAGAACATATCACAAAGATCATCAATAATGATCAAGTATGCTTCATCCCAGGGATGCAGGGATGGATTAATATAAGGAAACACATCAACGTAATCCACTATATAAGCAAACTGAAAAACAAAAACCGCATGATCATCTCCTTACATGCTGAGAAATCATTTAACGAAATCCAACACCCATTCATGATAAAAGTCATGGAAAGATCAGGAATTCAAGGCCCATACTTGAACATAATAAAAGCAGTATATAGCAAAACAGTAGTCAACATCAAACTAAATGGAGAGAAACTAAACCCAATCCCACTAAAATCAGGGACTAGACAAGGCTGCCACTTTCTTCCTATCTATTCAATATAGCACTTGAAATCCTAGCCAGAGCAATTGGACAACAGAAGTAGATCAAGGGAGCACCATGGTCCCTGGACCGGGGGATTCTGTGGACACCCACAAGGACCCAAACAGGATCCTCCACGGGATCCTAAGACCTCTGGTGGGTGGAACACAGCGCCTGGTCCAATCAAATTGCCCAGGACCCTAGACTGCACATTATTATTATGCACATCCAATAGGCATTTGTGTGTGTGTGTGTGTGTGTGTGTGTGTGTGTGTGTGTGTGTGTGTGTGTTTGTGTGTGCATATAAGCGTGTAGGTATGTAGCACTTGTGACCAGAGGAATGCAATCATGCAGTGTCTTTCTTTATTTCTCTCTGCCATTTTCCTATGATGCAGTGTGTTGATTAGAATATCTTTTGCCCATGGGATGTGGCACTATTACAAGGTGTTGGCTTGTTTGAGGAAGTGTATCATTGTGTAGGCTTGCTTTTATGTAGTGCACAATCTCTGCCCAGTGACAAAAATTGATCCTCTTCCTTGCTAACTGTGGCCACAAGCTTCCACATTGTTGCCTTCAGACTAAGATATAGACCAATTACTTCCTTCCCCAGCACCTCCTCTTCCTGGATGCTGCCATGCTTCCTACCAAGATAATAATGTACTGACCCTCTGAATCTGTAAGACAACCTCAATTAAGTTTTCCCTATAAGAGTTTCCTGTGTCATGATGTCTCTTCACATCAATGAAACCCTGTTGAACATAGGCAGTATGTTAGCCTAATTTTTAATGCTTACAAGATAATTGCAACCAGCATGCAAGCACAAAGTAAAAATGATGAATGAGTTTCTGTATTTTTTGAACTTCTGAATTTTTGAATGAATGAGGGGATTGGGAAAATTAGAAAGTTTTGGGAAGGAGATAGAGAGAGGACCTTTTGGGCTCCTGCCACTTGCTTTTGCATTCAATATATCTATTTTAAAACAACACCAACAACTAAAACAACCAACGACAGGGCATCCATACAACAGATTCACAGAGAAGACACCAAAGGGCAATACATTCTTGTAAATCATTTTTCAGCTAATGTCTGGTGTATTGAGCCTAAGGATTTTACTGTCAAACTCTGATGATTAATCACTAGATTGTATCCCCTAATACAATGATGAATGACACTGTGGTCAATAGGACAGTTAACGTGTATAAATACATCGTTTTTCACACAGTCAGTTTGAATTGTTACTATATTTCCCAGTTTGTTTTTTTTTTTTTTTTTTTTGCATTTTATCTCCATTAGTGTGTTGTTTTCAGCCCTCACTTGCTACATAGAAAACGGAATCTTTTACAATATATTTCATTTATGGTGCACAATGGAACCTAAAGACTATTTCAGTCCATTTCAAAGTAGAGCTCTCTGTTCTCTTTCCAAAATTGAATTTAAACTGTTTTCAAATATATTTTGCAGTTGTGTGGCTTAGTTTAATTAAGATTGGGGGGGGGGTTATTTCTCCCACAGTCCCAGTTGTCTAAAACTGGGAAAACTGTCTAGAAATGTTGTGGAACCTTTGTGACTGTGCCCTAGGAGAAGTAGATCCGTGGGGCAAGAAGGAGCGAGCTGGGTGGTTCTGAACTAAATCTTGGATTCTAAATCCAACCAAATGTGAGAAGGGCCCATTCAGGCTCTCAATGCCACAGATGAACTTGTTGTTTCCTCCTATGTTCTCTTTATCATGACAGTCTGTTTCTCGTGAGTGTTTGCCATATACATCTCTTCCTGAACATTGATTGTGTCAGGAGTTTTGACAACTTGACTTAAAAATAAGTATTGTAAGTGTACATCTGTCTCTCCACCTCTTCCTCTTCCCCCTCCCTCCCTCCCTCCCTCCCTCCCTCCCTCCCTCCCTCCCTCCCTCCCTCCCTCCCTCTCTCTCTCTCTTTCTCTCTCTCTCTCTTTCTCTCTCTCTCTCTCTCTCTCTCTCTCTCTCTGTGTGTGGGTGTGTGTAGGTGTGTGTGGGTGGGTGTTGTGTCAAATATATTGCTGTCAATTTTGCCTTCATGTATTTTTTTAATGTGTGTGTGTGTAATGATTTTTCACATTAAAAATTATTCTCACTTTTCATAAATTTCAGTGTAATCTTCAATTTTAGTGAGATAAGCTTCCAAATGGCTTTTTTTCTGGAACTCAAGAAATTGGAATGCTCCATAGTTTTATGACCTGAGTGAGAATTGTCAATAGGTTCCCAGTGATGCTGTGGGGCCATACTTAAGATCTGTGTAGCAGCTAGAGGAGCCTCTGTGTTCTTTGAGCCCTGCATTTGGAGAATAACTACGAATTGTTTGTACAGTTGGCTCTAGCATAGAGACTCTTCTTTAAAATTGTTTTCTCTTTCTCACTAGATGCCATGCATTGGAAAGTCCTTCCACATGGAAACTACGGACCATATTGAATGGTGGAGAAAGGAGATTCACAGTAAATTATAAATGAAGAAAACAAAAGTTACAGCCCTATAACTGATACTCCCACAGCTAAAGCTGTGTGGAAGCATGGAGAATGTTGGAGGACTTGCAAAATTTGTTTGGATCTCATTCCTCCTCATTGCTCACATAATTTAGTACTTAATATCCTCGTGATTTCATAGATATATTTTTCTAAATACTTCTTAATTAAGTTGTGTGAATGTGTGTAACTCTGTGAATGTCTCTGTGCATATCTCTCTTTCTATGTATATTTTTCTCTGTCTCTGTGCCTACTTGTGTGTCTCTGTGTGAATGTTTATGTGCATGTCTCACTCTGTATGTCTAAGTTTCTCTGTCTTTCTGTCTCTGTCTGTCTATCTATGCCACACATCTAAACTCATTTCTTCTCCTTGCTTACCTTCTTCTATTGTTTTTCCTTCTTTGCCTTATCCTTCTCCTCCTTATTCTTTTCTCCTTCGCCTTCTCCTCCTACTTCTGTTTCTTTCTTCTTCTTCTTCTTCTTCTTCTTCTTCTTCTTCTTCTTCTTCTTCTTCTTCTTCTTCTTCTTCTTCTTCTTCTTCTTCTTCTTCTTCTTCTTCTTCTTCTTCTTCTATGCCTTTGACTTTTCCTTCTCTCATTCTTCTTCTCTCCTTCTCTCCTCCTTATTTAACCTTCTCCTTTTCTACGTCTCCAAGTCCTCCTCCTTCCTTTTGCTCTTCCTCTTCCACTTCTCTTGTTCTTCTTCCTTCTCCATCTCCTTGTCGTTCTGCTCCACCCATTCCTCTTCCCTTCCTTCTTCTCCTCTTCCTCTCCATATTCTTCTCCTTCTCTTTCTTTTTCTCCTTCTACTTTTTTCTCTATCTCACCCTCCCTCACTCCCTCCTACCCTTACCCTACCCTCCCTGATGCATTCACAGACTCTCCTCCAGTACTACTGGTCATTTGAATTTTGTCTTGCCAAGCTATGAAAACAAGGATGGTCTCCTGAGGCATCCCCTGTTACTGGTCTTTTCCATATGTCTTTTCAATTGTCCTTTCACTGTTTTACAGATTTCTTCTAAGATCATTTTACCCCACCCCACCTCCATGCCTTGATTTCTTCTGGTGGGAGTCTCCAGAGTTTCAAACTCACATCCTCTCTGATGGTGTTCTGCCTGAGAAACCACAAAATCTGGAGGCTAGAGTTAAATTTGATCATTGA
Source organism: Mus musculus (assembly GCF_000001635.26). Lineage (NCBI taxonomy): Eukaryota > Metazoa > Chordata > Mammalia > Rodentia > Muridae > Mus > Mus musculus. The sequence goes on from NC_000087.7 coordinate 76,565,533, forward strand.
GCTTGGGGCATTGTGCTATGTACCAAATGCCTGGTCTCCAGTCATGCTGAAGTCCTTAAACCTGATGAAACCTAATGGGTCGTAATTTTCACCTACATGGGAAGGAAGGCATTTCCTCCGTATTTCTGGAACCCTGGCTCCTGGTGAATTTACCATACCCACAAGCACTCCCGCCCTGCAGTGGCTAATGGCTAGCAGTCATATACAAAATGACCAAAGGTTCTGATCTTCAGGTTAGATAACTTCTAGTTACCTAGCAACAGCAAGATAACGAGCCCAATATATGAGAGGCTACTTGGCCCTACATCAATCTCTCATTCTCTCTCTCTCTCTCTCTCTCTCTCTCTCTCTCTCTCTCTCTCTCTCTCTCTCTCTCTCTCTCTCTCTCTCTCTCTAACTTTTACAATCCTTACTCTCTGTAAACTTTTACCTCTTTCTCTAAGCGTTCAACTTTCTTACTCTCTAACTTGCTTTCTGTCTTTCCTTCTATGTCTTTCCCCATCTCTCCTTTTGGCCATGGCAAGTCTAACAATCTTTTTACTCTTTTTTTTCTCCTTGCTGTCTAAAATAAAGCTCTAAAACATTAGACTGTCTATGTTTTTTAGGCCCAATATGGGATGCCAGAGACAAAGAATCTGGTACCATTGTCTTCCCCTAGTTCACCCCCATCCGTGTAGTTTCAGTGGATTTACACAGCCAGATGCACAATCAGGTATGCATGGTAATTATCCTTCACTCCTCCCATGTCAGCCTTCACAGAGCACAGAACCTTCTGCCGGCCATGTTCTCTCTCACTTCACCAACTTGCCCTACACCCACAGTTTCACACTGGACACTTAACATTACTACAAATTATTAAAATGTAACTGCATTTAAATTTAAAAATCATCTCCTCATTTGAGTTGGTAACAATCCAATGCTTAACAGATATTTGTTAGTAGTGCTTACCTGTTGACATTGATACCATGAACTTCTTATTACTTCTGGTGCTATGTGATTTTTTTTTTCAAGCAAGATGAGGACTTGAACAATTTCTGAAATCATGTCTTTGGACTCACAGCACTTACGTGATGTAGTTCTAGTTTCCCAGAGACTTCCAGTATCTGTGATGAGCCATGAACTTGGAACATCTGCAGCATGACCCAGAGTTTCATTGGGCTGAGCAGAGAGATCTCAAGATTTGATTGCTTTCTCTGTCCAAAGTATATATATACGATTAAATTACAACTGCATAGTGGTTTTTATTACTCTGTGTTATTATCATTTCAAATCCTCTTATTTCTTGGCTGAGTTGCTAAATGATACCTTGTTCTGTGAACCAGCTGCCATTTTTGTTCTAAAGCGATTTGATGGATCTTTTCAGCTTTCCTAGTTCCATTTACTGAGAAAGGTAGCTTCTCTCTGAGGTTATGGTCTCAGAAGTTGTTGGATGTTTCAAACCCTTCCCTGGAATGTCTGGGACTCTGCAAAAAAGGAATTAAGAATTTTGAAACAAAAGTGAGGAACTACTTGGTGTCTTCTTCTTGTCCTGTGAAAATTCTGAGATCCATTCTTACAACTGGAAATATTCAAACACATTAAAATTTTTCTACAATGAGAAAATCAACTGCATTATAATCCTGATACTTACTGACACATGAGTTATAAGGATGTTCTTTATTAAAAAATCAATTAGTTCTTACACTCTTTATTTCGTTCTAGAACACATTTTCCCCCTTTTAACAGCTGAAAAATCTATTTTACTTCAATTTTATTTTTAAAAATCCGTATTATTTTAAAAATTTTAGTGGTAATTGTAATAAGTATCTATAAAGTGTTGCAGATGGATCATGCCCCCTCTTTATGTGGCTAATGGAAGGTTATTTTAAAAAATTCTTCCTAATGAACATCTATTCTTGTTGTTGTTTTTGTTGTTGTTATTGATGTTGTTAGATGTTATTACTTGACTTCAGGAATGTTTAATGCTAATGAGGGTCTTATTGTTCTCCAGATGTCTCCTTTCACCCTCCCAATATATATAATATATTATATATATTATATATATGTTTGTAAAAATGTGGTGAGTCCCTGTATGCACATTATCAAATGTTTCTGATTCAACTTGTGTACAAAGCAATCTACATTTTGTCTTTTTACATTGGTGTTCTTTTGCAGGGAAATGAAATACCAAAGCCTATCTGAAAGTAAGGATTTTTCAAAAGTCTCATTTCCTTGGGAATTCTAAATAAAAGTTTATATTCATTATGGAGAATGTATTATGAGCTTGTCAAGAGCATTTGAATATGAATTTCTTTCCTGTTATGTTTATTTTTCTTTGGTGATTTGAAGTGGAAGCTACTCACAGGAAAAAAAAGAGAGGTATCTAAAACTACTTCTCATTATCTCACTTTCTTTAAATTGAGATTTCTGATGTTGAAGAGGAATGAAGTGAGTGTGCAGATTTTGTCCACATAACTCCTAAAAGAAAGAGCAATAGTCATGTTCCACAAACACATGTATTCAACACCCCAATTAAATTGCATGGGTACTGGCTGAATCTAAAGTCCCTGTAAATGAATGTGTGTGTGTGTGTGTGTGTGTGTGTGTGTGTGTGTGTGTGTGTGTGTGTGTGAATGTTTCCATGTGTGTGTGTGTCTGTGACTCAGTATATCTAGGTGTATATGTACATGTGTGTGTTAGGATTATATTGCTGTAAACAGACACACTTATCAATGCATGTTTTATTAGAAAACCATTTAATTGGGGCTGGCTTACAGGTTCAGAAGTTCAGTCCATTATCATCAAGGTAAGAATATGTCAGGATCCAGGCAGGCATGGTTCATTTGGAGCTGAGAGTTCTATAACTTCATCTGATAGCTGCTTGGAAATGAATAGCTTCCAGGCAGTAGGCAGAGGGCCTGAAAAGTCTGTTCCCACAAAACACCAAATGTGTTTTTGAGTGTTTATGTGAGTATTAGTATGGGTTTTATTGCCATGAAGTGTCACCAGGATCATAGTAAATCTTGAACACTTTGTAACTTCTTTTCAGAGGTTTACTCCATTATTGTCATGGCTGGAAACATGGTAGCCTTCAGACAGACAAAGTGCTGGAGAAGGAGATGAGTTTAGGTCTTGATATACAGGAAGCAGATGGAGACTGTGTCAAACTGGGGATTGCTTAAGGACAACAGACCTCCAAGCCTACCACCACATTGTTACATTTCTTCCAACAAGATCACACCAACTCAACAAAGACACATCTCCATCAGTGTCCCGACTACTCCACCAATGTCACACCTCATGAAACTATTTCACACTTCCTGAGAGTGCCACACCTATTGGCACTATTTATTTGGGCCCATTAACATTATTCTTAAAACTGTTCAATGGACAAAAGGTAACTTTAATGAAAGAAATAAAGAATGTTTCAAAAAATAAACAGGAGTATGTATGTCTTGGTTACTGTTCTATGCTGTGAGAGACATCATGACCAAACAAACTTATAAGAGGAAACATTTAATTGTGGTCTTAGAGTTCCAGAGGGCAAGTCCAGGATATCATGGTAGACACCATGGCAACACAGAGGCAAAACATGTAGAGCAGTAGTTGAGAGCGAACAACTTATGATGGAGATGGCAGAGAGTAATGAAAGAGGGAGAGAGAGAGAGAGAGAGAGAGAGAGAGAGAGAGAGAGAGAGAGAGAGAGAGAGAGAGAGAGAGAAAGAGAGAGAGAGAGAGAGAGAGAGTCTGATGGGTTTTTGATATTTCAAGGCTCTGTGACAAATATCCTTTAATAATAAAACAACTCCTAATTCATTCTAAACAGCCCATCACCCGGAAAACTAACACATTTGAACGTGTGATCATCTGTGGCACACAATTATTCAAACGAATAAAGGAATGAAAAAGAAAATGATATCAACTAATAAGTGGCCATGACACTTGGTAGTATAGTTTATATCATTACTTTTCATTTCTCTCAGGTTAGGGTTATTTGCATAACATATTTCTGATCAGCAATCATTCTCAAATAATCCAAAGGCATCCTAACCCCACCACACACACACACACACACACACATTTCTACTTGATTAACGATATTGGCATTACTTATTTTTATGGAAACATATCCCTTATTCCTGATTTAGTTCAAATCGTGGGAAATGTTGATGTATAATTAATTCCTATTCATAATGGGATAATACAGAAGTCAACAATATTGAATCCATTGTTCCTTGGAGCTGAAGATTTTCCATCGATTTAGTAAAATATAAATATGATTTTAAAAGAAGGCAACACCCTGAAAAAGTCTTATTTTCATCTTTTCATTATTTACAGACCATTCTGTGGTATAAATAGGAATCTAGAGGAAGAAAGGTGTTTAAAGTCACTGACACACACACTTAACTTAGGTTTCCTTTGCACAGGAAGAAGATATATCAATCCTCTATATATGGAGAGTTTCTCCAGGACCATTAATATATAAAAGTCTTCAGGTCTCTAGGTTAAAACAACATTGCTTTTGCCTATAATTTATGCAAAGTAACCTCTTTTATACAGTTATCATATTGATGTGTGTATGCATACAGAATTATACAGGTAAGTCCAGAGGATAGGGAAGGGTATACTGTTTTCTGCTACTTCACTCCCTAATTTTCCCCTTGTGACAGGGTTTCTTGCTGAGCTAGGAGTGAGGCTGACATTCAGGAAGCCACAGTCATTCTTCTGTCTCTGCCACTCCAATTCCTAAGCACTGGTGTTTAGGTGAATGTTTGACCAAACACTTGGCTTTACCACTGGGCCATCTCCCTAGATTCTTCTTTATTTTAAATAACCTCTGGATGACTTTTGCCCTCAATGTAATGAAACTGCTCTATAAGAATTTGTTATTTAGAAGATGGCAATATAAGTGGTCTGTGTGTGTTCAGTACATGGTATATTAAGAACTACTTTCCTTAATACCTTGAGAATTGCATACAAATATTTTGATGGAATTTACTTTCCAATTATTTTAGTAACTCCTCCCAGAACAAAACCTGTCCCACTCCCACCTAACTCCTCCTGCCAACTTCATATCTCGTCTTCTCCCCTTTGTTACAACCCATTCAAATCATTTGTGTTTCCCATAAACTCTTAGACATCTGGCTTCCAGTAGAGCATGAACAATCTATAACCTTCAAAGTCAATACCTTTGATGAAAACTTACTATTCATCCTTCATCAACTGTCTATACCTTATCAGATAGCGATAAGGGATAGTGAGCCTTCCCATTCAGTGATGGAAGACAGAATGTCCTGATTTTGTGCAGAAAGACACAGTTTTTCTCTTACCTCTGTGCCTTACAAGATTTTCATTCTCTTCCTTGAGGATTTCTAAGTTTCAGCTCCTCTACTTCTTGCCTCTTTCTGTGAGTATTTGTGAATATGCATGTGTGTCTATATTACAGATGTCTCAGTATATATACAACTCAACTCATAGTGGGATTTTGCAATTAACTGCTGGCACTATCTCACACTAGACCATATTCCTTAATGCAGACTTGGTGTATGTAAGTACCAGAAAGGAACTGGAGATTGCTAGATATCTTCAGAGTTAGTTGTAGTATAGGTGAAGTTTAGACTTCTGACCTTACATTCTGGCTAGCCCCTATGGGTTTAAGATGCATGGATAAGGGATCAAGATCCTGAACTTGGATTGCATTTTTCTCCTTTTTGAACAAAACAGAGATATCCTTGAAGAGATAGATGGATCCTATCACTTTGTTTCAAATAAAGAATTCTGTGGTTAAATTGTTTTGAAATGTCAGTCATGGGTCTTTGATGAAGGCTTTGGTCCACAGTACAATGTTCATAGGTAGTACAATATGCACTCTGAAAAGTGATTGGAACCTGAGGGCTTTAATCAATGAGTTAATCAATCAATGGATATACAAGGAATGGGTAAGAAACTTGTAAATGAACGCGGTCATTTGGACATGTCTTCAAAACTGTTTATTGTCTTTGGTCCCTTCTTGTGTTAATGCTGACTAGCTGCCAATAATTTGAACAATTGTGCTGCTTCATGCCCCTTTCATATTCATGTGATCATGGATCCTTCTTTCATTTGTGATAGTAACATGTCAGGTTCAGAGGAAACATTGCTTAATTCTTTAATTTTTTTTTCTAGAAACGGCATGCTAAGTGTAGAACCAATGTTACCTAGATGTTGTAGTTGGAATATTCAGCCATGGTATCTGTTGTCTTTGAGACTCAAGAACTTTGCTGCTACCCACACCACTGGTCTTTCTTCTGATTCACTATTGTATTTTAGTAGATTTCAATATCATATGAAGTACCAGAAAATGAGTGAAAAATGACAGTGGTGAAATGTGTTTAGAATCATTAAATTACACACTTAAAAATAAATAAGTCAATGGATTTATTTAGTATATAAATCAAACTCCAATAAAACTTCTGAAAAGGCTTAACCAAATGTGATGCTTCTCATGTGAGTTGTTATTTGTCATAGCACCTGTGATTTAGCTGTTAATAGTAGTGGGTTTTATTACTTATGAATCAGACACCAATACATCTATGAAGGGGTTACACTCCATTCCCTCAGGAGAAAGAAATCAATTAAAAGTCATTGGATTTCTTGATGAGAATTTTTCTCGTCAAAGCTGAGTTGGCAGGAAGTTGGACAGACTGGGGTGTCTCCCAGAAAGTATAACACAAATTAGAATGTAGGTGTTGTGAGGCTATAAGGCATATTCACTACTTGTCACCTATTATTGAGTATTCTTGCTGTTGGAGGTACTTACCCTTCACTTCTGCCATGGAGGGAAGTGGGTCTACACCTAGGCAGAATGAGGAGATTGTGATGAGTAATGTTTGTGTGGGTTATGGAGCAGGATAAACCTTAATGTGCTGGGATTTTATTTATCTCCAACTTGACAATCTAGCGTCACCTTAGGAGAGAGAACAATTGAAGAATTGTCTCTATTCACTTGGTTTTTGGGTAAGTCTATGGGACATTTTCTTCATTGATGGTCGATGTGTGAGGGTAGGCAACTGTGGGTAAGCTCATCAGTAGTCATTTATAAAAGGAAAGCTTTTACTCTGTATTTAAAATAAAATATTCGATCAAGCCACATGATTTTTGGTGGTTTGAATAAGAATATACCCTATAGATTCATATATATGGATATTTAGTCACCAGGGATTGGCAGTGTGTTTAAGGATTAGAAGGAATGAGAGAAGATGTGGCTTCATTGGAGGAAGTGGTTGTGTCAATAAGAGTGGTCTTTGAGTTTTCAAGAAACCAATGTAATGGCAGAATATCTGTTTCTGTCTAAGGATCAATAGTTCTCTATTGCTCCAGTGCTGCGGTCACTGACTTGATGTTTGACTAAACTTCTGTAAGTGTAATCAAGCCCCCAGTTAATGCTTTGTTTCATAATAGTTGTTTTATCCATGATGTCTCTTCACAGCAATAGAACAATGACTAAGATAGGGTCTAGCAATAAGCACTCTTTCCTGGTAATGCTTCAAGTTCCTGTTTTGCCTTCCTTGGTAATAGTCTGTAACATGTAAGCTAATAACCCTTATATTCCCAAGTTATGTTTGATGTTAGTATTCTTCAGTGTGAGAAAGAAGCAAACTAGAACAATTGCATGTCATTATATACATGAGAATATCTTACCTTTAAATTAAAATAAAATATCTACACATTATTTGTCCTTATAGGATAAGTGACAGTGGTAGTATTAGATATTTTGTTCCTCTAAGAAATTGTCTTACTTAAGGTTTCTATTGTTGTAAGAACATACCATGTCCAAAGAGCTAATTCAATAGCAAAAGTTTTATTCAGCTTATATTCCACATTGCTGTTCATCATCAAAGTAGTTTGGAAAGAAACTGAAACAACACAGGTTCCTGGAGCCAGAAGCTCATGCATAGGCCATGGAGTGGTGATGCTTATTGACATGCTCCTTAAGTCTTGCTTCCATAAGGAGCACAAGACTACCACCACAAGGGTGTCCCCACCCACAATGAACTGGGTCTTCTCCCACCAATTAAGAAAATTCCTAAAAGCTTGATCTTAATGAGGCATTTTCTCAACTGAGGCTCCTCCTCTTGCAAGACTCTAGATCTTTTCAAGTTGCTATGAAACCAGTATGGCACTCTGAATGTAGTTGGCCTATGAGGAGGTGTGGCCTTGTAGGAGTGGGTGTGGCCTTTTTGGAGGAAGCATATCACTGTGAGGCTTTAAAGCTCTGCTCAGTGTGGAAGACAACATCCCTGCATGCAGAAGACTCTAAGCTTCCTCTCCACCACTACATATGCCCAGACACTTGCATGTTCACTTCCTTGATGATAGTGGACTGAACCTCTGAAACTGCAATGAAATGTTGAAAAGCCCTAATGAAATGTTTCTAATGAGTTGTCTTAGTCATAGTGATTTTTCACAGCATTGAAACCCTAATTAAGACATCCAGCTAGCATAGAAACTCTCCCAGATATCAAAATTAATCAACAATAAAGAGTATTTTCAAGTCATTTGGCATTCAAACTTATTCTAGAGAAAAAACACAAATGATTGAGTCCATGACAAGCCTGACTAAAAACAAAAACAAAAAACAATACAAAAACAAACAAACAAAAAACAAACAAACAAACAAAACAAAAACAAACAAAAAACCTACAACAACAATAAAACCAACCAAACAAACAAACAAAAGAAACACTCAGAGTGCATATGGGACCCATTAAGACCCCCATGAATCACAGGGGCTACTCAGGAGTAGTGACCAACATATTGGGCAACCTCATAGAGTTTGAAACCCATGAGAACTGGCATAGAAAAGAGATCAGCACATATGCATTGAGTACACCTTCACTGTTTTATGAGAAGGAGGTCACACATAAATTTGAGACAGGAATTTCCAGGGAATAGACAGGCTGAAATGGTACATAGGTATGTTGGGAGTCAGATGTTTGGAGGAGAGCCAGGGGAACAGGCCAGTGGTGAGCTTTTTGATGGTCATCTGGGGCACTCAACAGAGACCTCCAAAAGATCACAGGATTCATCCCAGGCAAAGATTGCACAGGGAAAGAACTCAGGATCCACGCCCCACCATATATTATCTCACAGTTTATTCATTTTCTCTTTTAAATTACTCTTTGATCTGATCAGCTGGCTATTTGTTAAGAAACCAAAGAACCTAATGTGGATATGCCCAATTTTAACTATTTGCACAAAATTTCTATTCTTCCTGGGTCTTCTGCTTCACATTTTGAGAACTTCATCTTAGAATTCATTTGTCCCTCAGTGTCCTCTAGTCCTTTGTGTGTCCTTTATTGTTTTTAAAGGTCACCATCAATTTAATCTTTCTTAACTTCTACCTGGTCTCTTTTCTGCATGTTAATATTGGATTTCTTAAAAAGATATCTTAATGGGAATAGATGACCATGTTGTCAAGAGCACTACTGTACTGCAAAAAAAAATGGATTTGTTTTCTTGAATTCATATCCAATGGTTAACAATCAGCTTTAATGCCAGCTCCATGGGATCTGACAACTCATATCTCTGTGGTCACCTATACTCTCAAGCTCATGCCCTACTCCCACCCATATAAATAAAGATAATAAATCTTAAAATGAGAGACAAGTTTCATTTGGTTTCATTATTCAAATGAAACCTTATTTTGTCTGATTTCTGAATCTCTTTGGATCAGTTTTCTGGGTTGCACTTTGTGTAACAAGGCCACATTCCTTTTATCTATCACTTTTTCCCCAACTTGTTGTTTCTCCCTCAGACTTCATACCAGAGATTCTATCTATGTCCTGTCTTTCTCTGCTTCTTCCTAAAAATCCATTTTTTGCTGCCATCCCTGCTCCTCTAAGTCATATCTCCAATTCTTTGCTCACTATGCAGACCACAGAATCTAAGTCCTGTCCATTTTAGCCTGTGTGATATTAGATGTATGCACTGTTCACAGCCTGCGTTGCAACTTTCATCTTCCTTTGATGTTCTTTCTACCATAGTCCATCTCTTCCAACAAAGTGTTCACTAAAAGCATGTCATGTCACACGTATTAATTTTTAGAACAAAACAAATTTTATTGACAAAGATACTGAGGTTGTCAAAGACCCATAGGTACCCAACACAGGAAAACAAACATTTTTTTTCAATCTTATAAGTTTACATTTCTGTACTTTGTGATTTTTTTTCAATTTAAGTGATATTTGACACCAGAGTATAGACATAGATATGGAGGTCACCGAGAAATTTGATAAAGTACACAGTAGGATTGGCTAGAACTTTGTAAACAACCTTTCTAAACTTTTTGGATCCATCATCTCTGGTGTACTGCACCCAGGAACCTATTAAGAAGTCATTGTCATCACCTGATCTCGCCTCAGCCAGAGGGGTCTCTGGAATGATGTGGAGGTTACCTTCCTTGTAGTCATCCAGGAGCTGATAGACGTAGAGGACCGGATCCTTCTTGTAGGAAATGTAAAAATAGTCCTGTAAGAATGGCACCTGGGCTAGCACCATCCCACTCCAGTTGTCCTCAGAGCCATCTTTCCCCTCAAATTTGTGTTGTACCTCTCTGCCAACCAGTGCGCCTGCGAGGTGGACATCCCTCACCTGAGGAAAAACTACTTTGTGAGGCAAGACCTTAAGATTTAAAATCCTCTCATCGCTGTGGAGCTCCTGTCCGTAGACACTGTCAATTCCGTCATACTTCACCAAATAAAGAGAAGGGTTTGTTGGCAGTTGACCTAGAATGATGGCCTTCCAATGGGTGACAGGCTCATTTCCTTCCTTCCACCCGTGAGAAATTCTGCAGCCAACAATATTCCCCAGGGCCTGGGAAGAAGGCTTCCTCCTACTCTTCTTCTTGAGTGATGTCATGCTCAGACTCTTCAGATGTATTGTCTTCTACCTGGCTGTAGACCTGTTGTGGTAGATCACACTGTCTTGTGGCTTCCATTCCCTTCAAATATCATACTTGCTCATTGCCTGGGACTGAAGATCTTGCCCGTTTAAACCAGACACAATGCTGTTGCCTCTGTCATATATATGAATTCCTGATGGGCAATGGTTATGGGTTGGGAGTGAATGCTGGACCAAGACTCTTCTCTAAGAGAACTTCTGAGCAGGTGAAGAAGATTGTGCTAAACAGTTTTGAGCTCCTAAAATTAATTTTATAAAAATAAGAAGTTAATAAGTCAGCCATGGTGGTACACACATTTAATCCCAGAACTCAGAAGGCAAGGACAGGCAGATTTCTAAATTAGAGACCAGCCTGGTCTACAAAGTGAGTTCCAGGGCAGTCAGTGCTATAGAGAGGAACCCTGTCTCAACAACAACAACAACAACAACATTAAGTAAAAGAAAACAAACGAAAATCAAACGAAAAACAAACAAAAGAGAAATTCAAACAAAAAATAACAAAACAAACAATCAAATGGAGAAGTTAATAGGAAGTGGTAGTGACCCATAACTTTAATCATAGTACTCAAGAGGCAGAGTGAGGCAGACCTTAGTGAGAGAAAGACTAGTCTGGTCTACACAGTGAGTTTCCTGACAGCCAAATCTAAACATACAGAAACTCAAATAAAATTAACCAAGCAAGCAAACAAACAAACAAAGAAACAAAGAAACAAGGGAAACAAGGAAATAAAAATAGTGTAATTAACAAGTAATTCTCTAGAGCTCAGAATAACATACTCAGATCAACATTTATTTCTTCAGACCTGAGTAAATTTGTCTCTGATGAGGATCCTCTCCTTGAATTTCTATGTCAACTTAGGTGGTGCTATGACAATTACCCCCAATGATCAAGAAGAAGAGAAAAAAAAATAAAAGGCCAGAGGGGTCACCATGATTCTCTTGTACGCGTAAGCTCTGAGCTAAGTTCTTGCATTCACAAATATCTTCCCAGGGACACAGCACACCACTGTCCTTCTTTATTGTTTCTCCTGACCCAGCTTCAGAATTATTCGATGAAGCCATTGCATCACTGAACTCAAGAACAACTCAAAAAGTCGAGGCAATATCAGCCTTTTAGAACTAATAACTTCTAACATGCACATGGACAAACAGGAGCTTTGGCATTTTAGTGGAATTGTGATCTAGATATGGTTAGCAAGGATAATAAATTCAGGAGATAAACTAACCTAGACCATTCATCTCCCTTGCTAATAAACATGGGGAAAGTAGAATGTACAGTAACTCACTGTAGTAGAGAAAATTTTTAGCTTTCTGTAGCTATGAGGGTCCCAATTACTTCATAAATGTACTTACCCACAGAAAAATATCCTAGTCGTCAAGATCTCCTGATACAGACCAGGCACCAAAAGCCTGTGGGAAAAAATGACCTGGCTTTGACACATCACTGTGAAGATAGTGAACTCACCTTGAATGGATTCTAGCGCCTCCAAGTGGAATAGATGCGCAACCTCCAGCCAGTGCTCTGTGACATCACCCTAGTTCAGCTTACATCATAGAACCCCTCTCAGGCTGGTTCCTTCCCTAGTTACACTCAGAAACATTCAGCATCTCGAATTTACCTTTTCATATGGCCTCCTAGAAATAATAAATGAAATCCCAACTGAAAGGCCTGATGATCTGAGTAATATTCTGCCAAAGAATTACACCCTTGCATGGTTTTTATTGTTTGGTTGTTGAATTTTTATTTATTTGTTTGGTTTGTGTTTTGTTTTGTTTCATTTTTGTTTTTATTTTCGTTCTGAGAAAGTCTTCGGTTTCTGCCTTGACAACATCCATGGTGGTTATTTTTCATGTTCCAACCTTTCCCTTGGTTATTTTTAAGCTGTGCTTCTTATCATAAATATTGCCAGATTCTTTGAGGCAGCACACTGGATAGCACACCAATTTTCACTTTATGAAAACCCACAGTTAGAGGAGGACTATTTTTATGCAAACAAACCTGGAATTTGACAGGGTTAAATGACATGTATTGAAACCAATGGCAATCATGAATTATGGATTCTTTGGAAAGTAAGAGGACAACATAGATCTTGGGCATGCTTACAAAGTTGTGATAAAATTAAAAAAAAAAAACCTGATATCTCCCAGTCATATTTTAAAGGTTTTTAAAATTTACCAGCACTTCTGATTATAAGTAATTTCATAGATTAAATGCAGTAAAACAGGATGAAATAGATGAGGTAATTTTAGTTTTGAAATATGTGTAGACAGAATACTGGACACAGGTATGTATAAAATTTACTTACAAATTAGAGGACACTTTAATTGTTCATGGCACATAGATCTTCAGTTCTTCAAAAAAAATCCTTTTCAGTACCTTCCACGGTCCCCACCGTACCCTGTACATCATCTTCATAGGATATGACACTATCCATAGAGAGCTAGATCCTTCAACAACAGTCATCAAAAAAAAATCATTCCTTAAGGTGTGGCAACAGGCCAATGTGATGGAGGATCTTTATCTGAGATTCTATCTTCCCAGGTTGATTTAAGTTCACAAAAAAAAAAAATCTAAGAAGGACCACTACATATCCATATCATCAATATTGATTGCCTCACTGTATGAAACATACATGCTATGGAGTGATTTAAGATGTCAACTACTGGATGAATGCCTTAAAAATGAGAGACAGAAGGAGAGAGAGAGAGATGAGAGAGAGAGAGAGAGAGAGAGAGAGAGAGAGAGAGAGAGAGAGAGAGAGAGAAATATATTTCTCATCTATGTGTATTAGTGCAGCGCTTTGTTTTCAAAAAAATGGATGGAATGGTTAAATACTATATATTAGGTTAGACAAGTAAAACTCAAAATGACTATTGTAAAAATATAAATTTAATAAGGGACATTAAAAAATAGGAGGTATTTTGGAAGAGTAAGCGCAGCAGGAGGGGGGAGATCTGATAGCAATGGAGGATAGTGGGGAGGATGAAGATGGTAAAAGGACACTGTAAACCTGTGCAAAGGGTCACAGAAAAGGCCTGCGACTTGTACACTTAAAAAAAAACACTGGTATAAAGTAACAGAGTCCAAATAATATTTTGATTAATTTGGGGATTTTAGCTTCAAGACACTAAAAAATGTATTTGTATTTTTCAACTCACTTGTGGTTCTTGCTATGTTGAACATGATATGGGTGACAGGATATGGTAAGGTGCTTCAAAGTTTGTGTATCATTTATCATCAAATGCACATGTCACTCAGTGAGCTGCAAGGCTATCACAGGGAAGGAGGTATCTAAAGATCTTAAGTGTACATGACGTAGGGAGAATAATGCCCCCACACTACTATAGATGTTGAAATAATCACATGTTTTTCCCAAAAATAATTTTCTGAAGATTAATCCCCAGGTGTGAATTTTAAATAACTGCCCTAAAGTCTGGATTTAAGATTCCTTGAGAATCTTCCAAAACAAAAGGAAATGAAGAATCTTGGTGCTGTAATTGGAGAAACAAGAGAAAAGCAAACAAGAATTCATCACATAAAAACAGACAGAAGAAGTAGGAATAAAGACATATTTAGGCAAGATGAATAGTGAAGTAGAGATTAGAGCAAGCAGAAAGGACTGAGGAGATAGCTCACTGCTTAGGCCCACTGATTGCTTTTGCACAGGACCAGGGTTCAATTTCTAACACCCACATGGTTGTTCACAACCACCTGCAATTCTAGTTCTAGAAGATCTGATGACCTCTTTGGACAACACACACACACACAGACACACACACACGCACACACACATATACTCACCCACAGAGAAAAAAAAAATTTTAGAAAACAATTATACAAACAAAAAGGAGTCAAGTATAGTTTTATTCCCCTTTAATACCAGCACTCAGAAGCAGGCTAAACTCTGTAAGTTGAATGACTGCCTAGCTAATAGGTGTGTTTTCAGAATTTTATTTTTCTCTTCTTTTTCTTTTTTTTCTTTTTTCTTTTTTTTTTTGTATTTTAGGACTATTTCAGTATTTGTTTAAAGATTCTAGATTTTTTTTTCTTTTGATTTACTTTTTCTAATGTTTTGGGCTTTTTTCGGGCTTTTTAGTATTTTACAGTTTTCAGGTTTTTTTTTTTTTTTAGAGGGGGGGGGTGTGCGGGAGGGTAAAGCCCTTTGTGTTATTTAGAGTTTAGGGTTTTAATGGTTTTAAATTTGGTAGGTTTTTTGTCCTTATAAGTTTTTTGTTTGTTTGTTTGTTTGTTTGTTTTGGGTAGGGTTGAGGTTTATTTTTATTTTATTTATTTATTTATTTATTTATTCATTTATTTATTTATTTATTTAAGGTATTTCAGGGTTTTAGGGCTTTTTAGTGTTTATAAATAATTTTAGGATAATTGTAGTTTTTTGTGTGATTTTGTTCTTCTTGTTGTTGTGTTTTGTTTTGTTTTTGTTTCTTTTTATACTTTTAGTGTTTTATAGGGTTTTAGGATTTTGTAAGGGTTTTTTGTTTTCTTGTGTGTGTGTTTGCTTTTTTATATAGGCTTAGGGTTATTTTTTTATCTTAGGATTTTAGTTAATGTTTCAGGGTTTTGTAGGTATTTTGGGGGAGGGTAGGATTGATTTTATAGTCTCAGGATTTTACTTAGGGTTTCAGGGTATTGTAGGTTTTTTTTTGTTGTTGTTTGTTTGTTTGTATGTTTGTTTTTTTGTTTTGCTTTTTTAAGCGGGTTTTCAAGGATTTTATTTTGAGTTTCAGAGTTTTGATGTGTTTTTAGAACTTTTTAAAGGAACTTTTTTTTAGGGTTTTACAGTTCTTGTGGGTCTTTTTACTGTTGTTGAGTGAGTTGCCAGGTCACTGCATTGCAATGTAAGCCTGGTCCCAGCAACTTTTCTCATAACACTTGTACAGTACTGCTTTTCAACTTGGCTTTGTTACAAGGTTTAATGAGTGTCTTGTTCTGAATAAGACAACCTCACTTAGGCTTATATGCTTGACTGCTTGATTCCCTGGTTAATGGAAGTGTTTGGGAAGGATTAGGAGTTGTGGCCTTGTTGGAGCAGGTGTGATCACTCCTAGTAAGGAGTGATCTTTAAGGTTTCAAAGTCCATACCAGGACTTTGAAACTATGACTCTGTCTCTGTCTCTGTCTCTGTTTCTCTCTGTCTCTCTCTGTCTCTGTCTCTGTCTCTGTCTCTGTCTCTGTCTCTCTCTCTCTCTCTCTCTCTCTCTCTCTCTCTCTCTCTCTCTCTCTCTCTCTCTGTCTGTCTCTCTCTCTCTCTGTCTCTCTCTGTCTCTCCCCCTCACTCTCTCTCCTGGCTGCTTTCAGATCAGGATTCGAAGCTCTCAGCTACCTCTCTGCCACCATGCCTGTCTGCTTCCCACCATGATGATAATGGACTAACCCTTTCAAACTGTGAGCAAGCCCCCAAATAAATGTTTTCTTTTATAAGAAAAAAAAAGTATTTTAGGGTATTTCTTTATTTTTTAGTTTTGTTTTGTTTTTTAATTTAATTAAGGAATTTTTAAAAATTGTTTTAAGCATTTTTTTTAATAAGGTTTGGAAAATGATTTTCTTTTCCAGTGTTTTTGGCGATTTTTTAAGGCAGAAGAATTTGTAGTTGTTGGGGTGGTGGTTTTGTATCTTTTCATTTTCTTTTTTTTTTTAATTGCTTTTTTATTGTCTCATTAGGGATCTAGACTTGTAGAGTTTTTGGATTTTTTTTTTTAGGGTTTTATAATTTTTTTAGGGTCTTTTTAGAGTTCTTGTGTTTTCTTATTTATAGAATTTAGGGGTTTTAAAAATGTTAATTAAGAATTTAAAAAATAGCTTTTTTGGGTCATTTAGTGTTTGTTTAATAATTTTAGGGTTTTTTAGGGTTTTAGGTTTTGCTTTATTGTTTTAGGGGTTTTTTTTTTACGGTTTTTAAATGATTTTAGGGTTGTTCTCAGTGTATTTGGCAAGATTTTTTTTTTTAAGGCTTAGTGTGGCTATTGTTCTTTCCTTGTTTGTTTGTTTGTGGTAATTATTTTATGTTTTTTTGGTATTTGTAGAGATCTAGAATTTTTTTGTTGATTTTGTTTGTTTGTTTGTTTTTCTTTAGGGTTTTAGGTTCTTTTAGTTTCATTTTTTCAAAAATTTTATGTTTTTGTTTGTTTGTTTGTTTGTTTGTTTTAGGGTTTTTATTGTTTATTTAAAGCTTCAAGTTTATTTACTTTTCTCTTCTTTTTTCTTTTTTATTTTTTAGAGTTTTTAGGGTCTTTAAGGTTATGTCTCTAAGAACATAGAAACTGAACCTATTGCTTTTAGATTATTTATAAAATGTATTCCATTCTGAAAACAAGAAACACTATAAAGTCATTTTTGTTCATTTGCGTGTATGTCCCCAGGAGCTATAGATTATGTGTGCCTAATGCAGAGCTCTAAATATGTCTTGATCATACAGATTTAATTGTCACATCATGAAAGTTCAAGAACTATACTATAAAGCTATATCTATGTATCCTAGTTTATTCATCTTTCAAACAAATATAGTAGATATGTCACAGAGGGCAGAATTTATTGATCATGATTTCGAAAAAGGACCTCAAAAGTCATTAAATCAAGTATCTTATACTAGCCAAACTCTACCCATCTATCCAGTTCACTCCTGTAAGAATAATTGCACCTGGGTTTTGGTTAATTCTTATTAAATTCTCCAGTTAAAAAGGGTCTTTATTAGCCCCCTTCCAGCTTAGTAAAAAACTCCATTCACTCTCCTTCTGAAAGCAAAAGCATTTTTCTTTCACAGACTATGTTAATTTTACAAAATTTGCCCCTGGATGGTTTCCATTTCCACAGTTGTGTTTGCCATGACTCAATATTTCATCTCTATTCAGACAACTCCTCTCATATACCACAGGATAATACACAAAGGCTCATTTGTGAGTCATGCCAAGAAAGCGGAATGAACTTGGGGGATACAGAAGAGGGAAAGACACAAGAGCAACAGAAGTATCATTAAGCTGGATACTACTCTAGAATACTGCATGCTATTAATGTATCCTGGGGATCCAGAAATTCATCTAGACTGGACCCTATTTATCCATTGGTAGGATGTAGTCTGAAGCTTAGCCTATTAACTGGCAGCTCCCAAAGCTTTGAACTGATCCAATGATTGTTATCTTCCACACAATACCCAGTAGTATCCAAGCTACATTCCCTGTCACAGGCAAAAGCCCGGAAAAAGAAAAGAAAGCACTGTACTGTGTGCTAGGGTAGTGCTCATAGTGTCAATCTGCACTGAATCTATTACCACAACTGCAAAGGTATATGGCACAGGCAATCCAAGGATCACCATGCTTCCCATTTTATCTCTCCAGTCTATATATCCTCTCCCAACTCTACACACTATGCTCCCATTCCTAGGGATCATTTAGAGGTCTCATAAATACCACCATGTATAACCCTGGAAGATGAGAGATGTTTGAAGCACATCAATAGATTTTAAGTCTGACAATTGTTGATGTCATGAAAACAATTTTCTGAGGTGTGCTGTGCTTTTGTCAAACGATGGGGCTAGAATGGCCCTGCCAAGATCTAAAGCAGAAATACTAGTTTTTTGTTTGTTTGTTTGTTTTTCTATTATTATATTGGAACATGTCATCATCAATTGCACTTCCTCAGTCTAAAATAACAGGTGATACTTACAGTTATTTGCTGCCATCTCTAAAGTCTGGGCAAGGCAACTCCTGTGATTCTCCAAGCCTTGCTTCTTACCAGTTCTGGGCTATATGCTGTCAGGATAATGTTCTAAACAGGGAACTCTATGGATATCCAGATTTCAATAGTTTTCCCTTCAAAAGTATAGTAAAAAAATTCCAATTGTACATTTATTTTAGTATTTCTGGTTAACAATTTCATTCTGAAGTGACAGCAATATTTACTATTTTTATATCTTTATACTAACATTATATTTCTGTTTGATTTGTAGGGGACAGGTTTATTTGAGACAGTCCTACATTACTCATGCTGACCTCAAACTTGCTATATAGCTATGGACAGTCAAAGGCCTTGATCCTCTTGCATTCAACTGCCAAGTGCTGGGATTACAGATTAGAGTATCATAGCTATTAAAAGATTTTCTATGACTGATAAAAGAGGTGAGGATTTGACTTTAGGATTTCAGTATTTTTTTAATTGTAGTCATAGTTTACATTGAATAGAGTCATTATGTGAAAGGCAACAGAGATTCTGGTCTTTCAGATTTCTACTCATTAGTAGATCAGTTAATACATTTAAATATCTGCTAAAAATGTCATGGCCTACAGGAGAACAGTAGTTTAAGATCTTGCCTAGCGAGGTTTCTGATTTTTAAGAGATTCAGAAAATAGGAGTAGATTTATGAGTTTAACATGAATGAGCATGTCTTATCTAATTTGCCAATGTTATACATAATAATACAAAACATGCATTTTAAGTTTTTAGAATTATTTTCCTAAAAACATATATATTTATGACCAAATGAGCTAGAATTACTCATAACAAATATTTAATATTATAAAAAGCCTAAATTTTTTTGAAATAAAATGAAACTGATTCTCTTGAATTTATTGTAGTCTGTTATTTTGATAAGTTTTTCTGAGGTTTTTAGAGATCTAAAGACAAAATATTCAGTGTATGTTTTTATGATAATTTTCAAGTAAGTTAGTATACTGAGACTAGGATGGTAAGCCCAATGCCAACACTACAAAGAGGTTCTAGCTTTTGGTATGTAAATGACTACAGTGTTTTTTGCCATGCTATGAAAGGTTTAAAAATTGCCTTCATTTGGAGTATTTATTTATTTTTTATCTTTAGTCCCTATCTGTTTCCTGAACTGACTCAAAATGGCAGCTCCCTCCACGTTGTTCTCATGCAGGAAATGATCTCCTGTTTATTTCAAATTGAATACCCCCCAAACAATTAACCAACCAAAAAAAAATGGTTAGTATGGTAATTGCCTCAGATCTTACTTGGAAACCATTTGATGACTACAATGATTGTTACATTAACGGGGAGACGATCTAAAATAGTTTGGTGATATTATTACACAGGATTATTTTGCCATGGTTGTTAGGAAAGTTGTTTCCATACACTTTTTTTTTTTTTTTTTTTTTTACTAAATAGGGACTAAGTTTAGGATTTTAAAACTACTTTGCTAGTTTGATTTGGTTTTCTAAAATTAACGACAGAGTCCAGATGACAACAGTAAGTAATCTTTCTCTATCTTTCAACTATACCTGAGGCTGACATATTGTAAAAACTGGTAATCCTCTCTTCATCTCTCAGCAAATGTCTGTCTCTTGGAAATTTATGATCTCGTCTCCGTTAAAATTCTTAGTGGTTTTCATTGGTATAGTATGTGACCATACCTCTCTGATTTACAATTCAGTAGGACTTGAACAGAACCAAGGATAGTTAGATAATGAGACTTAATTTAGTTTCAAGTGTTGAACACAAGGCTAGTTTCTCCATTCCTAATTGATACATAGGTATACGAGGTTAATTATAAAGTTACTTACTATACCAACCACTTGTTTTTCTTGTTCTTTATCGAATTTCTCTACACCCACATACAACTTCTGAAACATATTTTTATACTGCTCATATAATTTGTTGTTAATCATGACCCTGTAAAGCAAAGTAATGAAAGCAGTCAAATTTATACAAATAGGAAAGGAACGCTCAAAAAAATTAAATTGTTCTTTTCATACTATAAAAAGAAAAATAGCAGTAAAAAATCATCTAATGGGAAGTAATTGCAGATTTTTTTTTCTAAGAGATTATCAGAGAAGTTTTATTTTATGTTTTAGATTTTCAAAATTAAAGTTTACAGACAGACAGATAGATAGATAGATAGATAGATAGATAGATAGATAGATAGATAGATAGATAGATGATAGATAGATAGATAGAAAATAGAGAGGTAGATAGATGATAGATAGATAGATAGATAGATAGATAGATAGATAGATAGATAGATAGATAGATAGATAGATAGATAGATAGATAGATAGATAGATAGATAGATAGGTAATCTTTTTTAGTAAATTAATTGTATTTCAAAGTAGGGTTTTATTCTGTTCTACCAAATAGAAAGTCTAATTTTTTTTCCTATATTGACTCAGTTAAGACTTAGTGTTAAACATAATTCAATTAAAATATACAAATTGCCTGATTATGTAACTGATTTTTTCTATACTGTTAAACATAATAAACCATAAAGTACATTTCTAAAACTTTGTGCAATACTTCCATATTTCCACAACAAATGTAAATCAAAATTTAAAGTCTCATTAACATTTACTTAAAGTAGAAAATACTTTTCTGTTACTCGCACCAAGCAAGTGAAAGATCTGTGTGACAAGAACTTCAAGTCTCTGAAGAAATAAATTGAAAATCTCAGAAAATGGAAAGACCTACCATGCTCATAGATTGGCACGATTAATTCAGTAAAAATGGTGATCTTGCCAAAAGCAATCTATAAATTCAGTGAAATCACAATCAAAATTCAAGCTCAATTATTCATAAAGATAGAAAGAACAATTTACAAAATCATCTGAAATAAAAAAAAATCCAGGATATTGAAAAACTATTCTCAACAATAAAAGAAGTACAGGGGGAAACATCCTCGACCTCAAGCTGTAGAATAGAGCAATAGAGATAAAAATATATGCAAATGATACAAAGACAATGACTTTATTAAATACACAGGCAAATGGAAGGATATAAAGTATATCATCCTGTGTGAGGTAACCCAATCCCAAAACTATAAACATGGTACACATTCACTGATAAAGGGATATTATTCTAAAAATTCAGAATATCCAAAATGTAATTCACAGACCACATGAAGCTCAAGCAGAAGGAAGATGAGAGTGTGGGTGTTTCAATCCCTCTTAGAATGGGGAACAAAATACTCCTTGGAAAAAAATATGGAGACAAAGTGCAGAGCAGAGACTGAAGGAATAACTATCCATTGTTTGCCCAACCTGTGGATCCATCCCATATACAGACACCAAACCCAGTCACTATTGTGGATACCAACACTTGCTTGCTGACAGGAGCCAAATATGGCTATCTCCTGAGAAGCTCAGCCATTTCTTGGCAAGAAAAGAGGCTGATGCTCACAGACAAATATCAGACTGATCATGGGGTTCCCAGTAGACAAGATACAGGAAGAACTGAAGGAGCTGAATGGGTTTGCAACCTTATAGGAATAACAACAATATGAACCAACCAGACTGTCCAGAGCACCCAGGGACTAAGCACCAACCCATGGTTCCAGCTGCATATATAGCAGAGTATGACCTTGTCAGACATCTGTGGGAGGAGAGGTTCTTGGTCCTGTGAAGGCTTGATTCCCCAGTGTAGGCATGTACCAGGGTGGGGAGGGTAAAATTGAAAGATGGAGGAGACCCTCATAAAAACACAGAGAGGGTAAATGGAATAGGGATTATCTGGGGTGAAACAAAGAAATGACTAATATTTGAAATGTAAAGAAACATAATATCTAGTAAAAATAAATAAATAAATAGATAGATAGATAAATAAATAAAAATAAAAATAGTTACAAAATACTACATATAAAAAGAATAATTCACTATGATGTCATACAGTATATTAACTAATATTTCCTAATATAGAAATTATGCTAATACTATATAGTTTAAAAAATTATATATCCAAAAATGTACCTTCAAATTTTCCCTGAAGATTTTGTACTGGGAATCTATAAAGAAATTAATGTTTTAAAAAGTACAGATGCAGATCTTAGAGTTTGATGGCTCAGCTTTTGACATACAGGCATGACAATGAGAGTTTGACCCACAACACTATACCCTCCAAGAAAACCATTAAAATTAAAGATTAATCATACAGAATTATTGTTTGGAATATACATCATATACAAAATGTTAACATAGATTACTTGCTATACAATCAATTATACTTTCATTGAAATACTTACACTAAGAAGGAAATAATAAGTTTGAACATAATACAGTGTATCTCCAATTACTTCTTCAGAATTTGCATTTTAATTATCATTAGTTACTGAAGATTCTGTTCTTGTTTGGTAATACAACAAGATATATAAACAATTATTATTATTATTATTATTTTTTGCAAATATTAATGAAATACTTTTCGCCTGACTGGACTTATATTTTAATGCTACACAAAGAAGCTCTGGATTCAATCTTCAACAATGAAAAAATAAATAAATAAAAAATAAAATTTAAGTATAAAAAATATAGAAGACATGTTTCCTTAGGCCCCAGTAAATTTGTAAGGCTGAGTACTTCATTTTCAAGGCCAGTCCAAACTGCACATGTGCTAAGATAATACTGAGATACAGAGTTAGAACTTACCTTCCTATACCAAAACAACACATACATAAACACAGCCTTCCCTGAATCATGTCTGAAGTACCAGCTCTTCTGAGGTTGAGAGGAGCCTCTGGATTTGGAAGCACTTTGGCGCCTATATACGCAAATTTTGGAAATCTGGCCTTTCAAAACCAGGTAAAGGAAAATGAAGACTGGTCTTCAGTTTGTTTTTTGAATTCCTGGTGGGCAGCAGCAGTACAGAAAAGGATCTAGTCTGTTTCCACCAGTAACTGACCGCCAGTTTACTCACAACTCACATCCCCAGGCCCCAAGAATACTTTTAGGGTCTCCAATTCCCTAGCCTTCCTGGTTTCAGCTAGGTGATAATTTGTTCAATCTCCTGCCCATAGCGAAAAAGTTCTCTGTTTTTCTTGGGTAAAGTGGATTGTGAACCCAGAAGCATTAACCACAGGAGTCCAATGAGGGTCACCTGCTCTCCTTTCTCCTTTAGTAACACCTCCATCCCTCCACCATCATCCCACTGGGACCCCCAGCTGAACCAGGATTAACCATCTTTCAACAGTTCACTGACTCCCTCCACAGAGACTTCTGCCTACCATGCTTCCTCCAAAACTTTACTTCCTCAGGAACTCAGCTTCCTGGCCACCACAAAGCATACTGAGTAACAGGGTTTGGACAGCAGGAAAACAATCTTAGCCAAACCCATTGCTGATTGTTCCTGTTTACACATTCCTACAAAGAGTGAGAGAGGACTTATCAGTCATCTGTCATCACAGTAGCAAAAAGGTGGTAGTATTTTAGCTTCCACTTCTACTCTGAGTTTTTCCATTTTTCAAGTTTGCAATAAAGTTACTATTATTCTGAGATGAATGCTTTTGCAAAAAACATCACATCCAATGAAACTGAATTCTATCATCAACTAACGTCTGTGACACTCTCGAAGCAGAACAATTCTTCATTGAAACAGTTGATCAATGACATCATGAATAGACCATCTTAATAAACACCCATTCCTTAAGTGAATGTACCCTGTTACCTGTGGCCTGAGAATGACAACAATCACTCAAATCAAATAGCTTTGTACATAGCAGGAAATTAGTATCCAAAAATAATGCCTACAGTTCATTCCTTGCTGCAGCAGATATGTCAACTCTTCCCTTAGCTACTATGGAGGTAAAATACTTTGGTGATGTGAGGGACATTCAAGGGCAGCCTTATTACAATGAAATCCAGTGTCCATAAACTGTTCTTCTTTTTTTCTTTTTTTTTTTTTTGTATCACAGTAAGCCAAGATTTTATATTAATTTTATATTTATTAGATACTTTCTTCATTTACATTCCAAAAGTCCCCTCCCGCCTCCCCTCTCCCCCCTCCTTGATCCCCAAAATACCTATTCCCACCTCCAGGCCATAGTAGTACCTTGAGCTGAGGCATATAACCTTCACAAAACCATAGGCCTCTCCCCCCACACATGGCCTACCAGGCCATCCCCTGCTACACATTCAACTAGAGACATGAGCTCTGGAGGTACTGGTTAGTTAATATTGTTGTTCTTATTTAGGGTTTCAAACCACCTCAGTTCCTAGGGTACTTTCTCTAGCTCCTCCATTGGGGGTCCTGTGTTCCATCCAATAGATGATTGTGAGCATCCACTTCTGTATTTGCCAGTCACTGGACTATCCTCACACAAGACAACTTCAGGGTCCTGTTAGCATAATCTGTAAGTCAAGAATTTTAAGATCTCCTAAAAACAAAACAAACAAACAACAAAAAAACCAAAAGACTATTTATGTTCACCAAAAAAACTAATAGTGATATATTATTTTAATATATCATACAGTTAATATATTTGGAGTTATTTAAAATTTATGAGAGAAATGTATTTTCAGTATTGCTGCAGACAAACATATCAATAAGACTATTCAATTGATTGTTGTTTTATATCAAACAACTTTTTTAATATTCATTTTTATTGTTAAATATTTTATAAATATTAAGGAACATGATAAAAATGAAAGGTTTGATAGGTTTTGAGTGGGCATCAGCTGGAGGAGTTGGGGTACAAAATAAAAAGAAGAATGTGATGTAAGTCTGTTTACTCAAAATATGTTTTTAGTTGTTAACAAATTCAGATAAATTGAAATTATGTATATTTTCTTATCATAATGCAATAAAAATTAAATCAAAACATATTTCTAGAACTGGTGGGATTGCTTAGCAGTTATGAGAAGGGGCTGTTATTTTACAGTTGCTGATTTCAATTCCCAGCAATAACATGGTGGCTTACTACCATATATAAAGTGATCTGATGTCCCCTTCTTTCATGAAGGTGAACCCATAAACAGAGCACTCATACATTTTAAAAATGATAGACTTAAAGACATTAAAATGTTTATATTATTATTATTATTATTATTATTATTATTATTATTATTATTATTATTATTATTAAAGTGCCTAACTACTTCCTTTCATTTCTTTTCACCAAACCAGCCTTGAAAATCTAATGCACAAGTAGGAAAACACTGCAAGTAAATGGGCGGAATGCTCTAGGATACATGAAACACACACTAGACTAGTTGAAAAAATGGAAAAACTAGCTGTTAAGAGCAACTGTTGGTTGGGCAGTGGTGGTTCATGCCTTCAATCACAGCACTTGGGAAGCAGAGGACAAGGATTTTTGAGTTCAAAGCCAGCCTGGTGTAAGTTCCAGGAAAGACAGTGCTACACTGAGAATCCCTGTCTTGAAATTTAGTAATAATAATAATAACAATAATAATAATAATAATAACAACAACAATAATAATAATAATAATAATAATAATAAAAACAAAAAAGAGAAGAAAAGCACCTGTTCTATGTAGAGGACCAGGCACAAAGCACTCACATTGTGGCTCATAACATATGCACAATCTCAGTTTCAGAGAATCAGTGCTCTCTTGCGGCATAAGTGAGAGAGAGGGGCTTCTCAGCCTAGCACATAAGTGAGAGAGGTGACCTGGGCAGCTAGCACATAAGTGAGAGAGAGGCCCTGCCCAGCCTAGCACATAAGTGAGAAAGAGGGCCTGCAAGGACTAACATCTAAGTGAGAGAGAGGTCCTGGGAAGCCTAGCATATAAGAGAGAGAGGGGCCCTGGGCAGTCTAGCACATAAGAGAGAGAGAGAGGACATGTGCAGCCTAGCACTTAAGTGAGAGAGAGTGAGAGAGAGAGAGAGAGAGAGAGAGACAGAGACAGAGACAGAGACAGAGAGACAAAGAGACAAAGAGAGAGACAGAGAGAGAGACAGAGAGAGACAGAGAGAGAGAGAGACAGAGAGTGCCTGCCCAGCCTAATGCCTAAGTGAGAGAGTGGGCCTGAGTGGCCAAGCACATAAGTGAGAGAGAGAGGGCCTGCACTGCATAGCACACTCTTCTAATCAAGCTGAGGACTAGGAAAGTAGAGACAGGAGAGTACCAGGGGTTGAAGGAAATGTGCATGCTCCCTTCTGAACTCTTAGGGCAGCATAGACTCTTCTGGTGTGCGTGTGTACATGCAGAAGTCCACATTATTAAATGTTTATGCACATAAATAAATAAAAAACCAAAAATGCGTACAAGAGCCTCTACAGCTGAAATTAAGTAGAGCCATTTGCTGTATTTCATATGTTTCATATTTGTTCTGGATTTTCAAGTTTGTAAGCACTTATCAACCAACAAACTGGAAATCATTTGCCTTAAAGCCAGTGGCTTATTCCCACCTTCTAAAATCTCCCTTCAAAGTGTTGGTACTTGGTATTCCATGAACGCATGTGCAGGGGGTATTTAGCCAATCAGCACAGTCCTTTGGTGAGACCTGTTTGCTCCAGCTGGCATCACAAAGGATCGATCCTCTGAGGCTTCTGTCCGGGTCTGGCTCCTGACAACTTTTTTTTTTTTTTTTTTTTTTTTTTTGCCATTGAGGAGCTAAGCACAGAAGGGTGCAGTTGTGAAGGTGTTCTCCTCATACATGACCTGTAAGTGATAATCTGCCCTGATCAGGGTTGTTGTACAGTTAATCGAGGTGTGACAGGGTGGGGAATCTCAGGCCCAGGAGGCCACTAAGTGAGGAAAAGCCTCCTGATCGCCATTTCCTGTGGAATCTGAGGGTGAATG
This sequence comes from Mus musculus, assembly GCF_000001635.26. Lineage (NCBI taxonomy): Eukaryota > Metazoa > Chordata > Mammalia > Rodentia > Muridae > Mus > Mus musculus. Next base: position 76,592,946 of record NC_000087.7, read on the forward strand.
GAAGGTGGAGGACCATATTCATGGAAGAGGATTGAACAGGTCAGTGCCATAGAGAATTCGGAACCCTTGGAAGAGAAAAGCTTTGGGCCTGGGGATAGGATCAGAGAACCAGCTGCAGGACTGTGGGTCAGGGAACAGGGAGCCATGGATGAGATGCCTTGGCGCTTGTCCTGTGTGCTGTACAGGATCCCTTAGAAACACACTGAGGATTCGTCCCTCCTCATTGTCTTCTCTATGGTGTGTTCCTTTGGTATAGACTGTATGAACATTGCAGACAGTAGAATGGCATAGGAAGATGAATGAAAAGAAGAAGAGGAGATATTGTAAGAGATTCATAAGTCATTGGGGATGGATTCTGACCACAGATCCTTCTGTCCCAATCTCCCATGTATTGGGCTTAAAGACTTGCACCACCAAGTTCAGCTTTTTCTCTCAGTTTAGGTTCTGTAGGATGGGATCTATCTTTGTAGTTTCAGCTGGCCCAGCTTGGTCTGGCCTTTAACTTACAATCTTCAGATGTTTGAAATCCTCGGCTTCCCCAAATCCCTAATTTCTCCAATATAAGGTCTTTTTGTGTGGGTGGTGGTGGTATTTCATGTTTTTTTGTAGACTTAGTGGTGGATCTTTTTGATATGAATATACAGTTACCATGTTCTTTATCTTTCTGGATAGAACTGTGAGTATACCTTAGACTGAGATAAACTGTTAAACAGAATTGCTGATGTTTTGTTTAAAAAGAATCTGTGAGAGATAGGACCAAAATTCAGATGCCTCAAAGGTTAAAGGATATTGCTCATTGTTTATTGGGAGGAGGGGAGGACTCATATGTTGAAGGTTGGCCAGTTTTTGTTTTGTTTTTTTTTTTTTAAACTGAGAAATGGCAGATTGATAACTTTGGTTCTAAAGGAGGTTTTTAAAGAAGTGAGTTAAAGAAGTTTTTAAAACAAGTTGTGAGGGAGAGGGACATGATAAATGGGATACATGGAGAAAATGGTACGGGTAAGTATATATATATGCATCACCATATTGAATATGTATACAGAACTCTCTGAAAAAGGCAATTGATTAAAAATATACATGTTAAGTAACAAAAGAAATTATCTTTCATTGAGCTAAAATAATTATTTGATGTTTTGTTATTTTTAATTATTTAAATGATAATTTTAGTCAGGTAACTAAGTTCTTCTTTTTCCTTTTTATTTTTATTGTTTGTTTTTTAACTAAGACTACTGAGTTCTTAAGAGAAGAATGGCACTTAAGAAATTGATGGTGATACCAAAGGAAGGTTACTTATTACACTTGGACTTTGATGATGAGCACGATGACATAAAAGTTTCAGAGGAGGCTCTTTTGGAAGGTATAGCATTTCCACTGTCAGGTATTAATTGTGTCCTGCAGTTCATTAGATTTTACCTAGTCACCTGAAATGGAGGAAGTCTTGTTAAGTTTACATTTACTTCATTTCTAATTTTACCTATATTTATCTATTCTTATATACAAGGTTTAGCAGCACATATACCTACTCTTGGAACTATATCACCATATTTTGAGAAAGAAGAACTTTCTTGATTTTGCCTCAACAAAAGACCTGAACATTGTTCGTATAATATGTTTGCCAAACATGAATTTATCTCATAAAACCTTCAAATAAATTATTTCCTTTCTTTTTCTATTGTATATTTTCCTTATTTACATTTCAAATATTATCCCCGTTTCTAGTTTACACTCCAAAAATCTCCTGTCCTCTCCCTTCTCCCCCATCTCCCCAACACACCATCTAACAATTCCAGCCCAGGTATTCCCCCATACTGGGGCATAGGATCTTTACAGGAAAAAGTGTCTCTCCTCTCATTGATGCCTGACTAGTCCATCCTCTGCTACATAGAAAGCTGGAATCATATGTCCCATTGTTTGTTTTCATTGGTTGGTGGTTTAGTCCCAGGGAATTGTGGGGTACTTATCCACACTTTGGTCTTTCTTCTTCAGTTTCATGGGTTTTGCATATTTTACCTTGGTTATTCTGAGCTTCAGGGATAATATCCACTCACCAATGAGTGAATATCATGTGTGATTTTTGTGATTGGGTTATCTCACTTAGAAAGATATCATACAGATCCATCCATTTGTATAAAAATTTCATGAATTCATTGTTTTTAATAGCTGTGTAGTAATTCATTAAATAAATGTACCATATTTTCTATATACATTCCTCTAAAGAGAGTCATCTGGGTTCATTTCAGCTTCTTGTTATTATACATAAGGACATAGTGAAGCATGTATCCTTATTACAAGTTTGAACTTCTGGGTATAATCTTATCAATTTTATGAGGTCCCATTTGTCCATTTTTAATCTTATAGCACAAGATATTGCTGGTATTTTTTTCAAGAATATTCCCCCTTTGCCCATGTATTCCAGGCTATTCCCCACTTTCTCTTCTATAAGTTTCAGTGTCTCTGTTTTATGTGCAGTTCCTTGATCGACTTAGACTTGAGCATTGTACAGGGGATGAGAATAGATCTATTTACATTCTACTACATGCTATCTGCCAATTAAGCCAGCACCATTTGTTGAAAATGCTGTCTTCTTTCCACTAGATGGTTTTAGCTCCTTTGTCAAAGATCAAGTGACTATAGGTGTGTGGGTTTATTTTTCTGACTTCAGTTCTATTTCATTTATATACCTGCCTACCACTAAACCTGTACCATGTAGTTTTTATCACAATTGCTTTGTAGTGCAGCTTGAGTTCAGGCATGGTGATTCCACAAGAGGTTCTTTTATTGTTGGGAATAGTTTTTCTTATACTAGGTTTTTTGTTGTTGTTGTTGTTGTTGTTGGGTTTTTTTTTTTAAATTCCAGGTGAATTTGTAAATTGCCTTTTCTAACTCAGTAAAGAATTGAGTTGGAATTTTGATGGGGATTGCATTGAATCTTTAAACTACTTTTGGCAGAACACACATTTTTACTATATTAATCCTTCCAATCCATGAGCATGGGAGATCTTTCCATGTTCTGAGATCTTGTTTCATTTCTTTCTTCAGAGACTTGAAGTTTTTATCATATGTATCTTTCACTTTCTAAGTTAGAATCACACCAAGCTTTTTTATATTATTTGTGAGTATTGTGAAGGGTGTTTTTTCCCTAATTTCTTTCTCATCCTCCTTTTCCTTTGTGTAGGGAAAGCCCACTGATATGTTTGAGTTAATTTTATATTCACCTACTGCACTGAAGTCGTATATAAGGTTTATGATTTCTCTTTTTTTCATTTTTGGGTCACTGATACATACTATCATATATTCTGGAAATAGTGATATTTTGACTTCTTCCTTTCCAATTTGTATTCATTTGTTTTCCTTTTGTTGTCTAATTGCTCTGGTTAGGACTTCAACTACTATATTCAATAGGTATGAAGAAAGTGGGCAGTCTTGTCTCGTCCCTGATTTTAATGCGATTGTTTCATTTAGTTTAATGTTTCCTACTGGTTTGCTGACTTATTTTTTTTTTTAATATTAGGTATGGGCCTTGAATTCCTGACCTTTCCTGGACTTTTATTATGAATGGGTGTTGTATTTTGTCAAATGCTTTCTCAGCATCTAATGAGGTGATCATGTTGTTTTCGTCTTTGAGTTTGTTTCTATAGTGGATTAAGTTGACAAATTTCCATATATTAAACCATCCCTGCATCACAGGGATGAAGCCTACTTGACCATGATGGATGATCGTTTTGATGTATTCTTTTATTTGGTTTGCAGTGATTTTATTGAGTATTTTTGCTTCAATATTCATAAGGGAAAATGATCTGAAGTTTCCTTTCTTCATTGAGTTTTTGTATGGTTTGAATATAATTGTAATCTGGCTTCATAGAACAAATTCAATAGTGTTCCTTCTCTTTTGATTTTGCATAATAGTTTGAAGAATTTTGGTCTTAGGTCTCCATGTGTAAGACCCTGAAGATGGACCTCCTCTCAAGTCCATTAAAGTCCTCAGATGAGATGGCCAGCACCCAAATGACTTGAGAGAAATCCACACCTGATGCAAACTGTAAGAGGTTTTATTATCAGCTAGCTAAGGACAAACTCCTTCCACTGTGCAGGGCAGGGGCGTATGACTCTGAGATGTGACAGAAGAGGGTTTTTATTAGCTACCTGAGGAATTGAGATGAGTTGGGAGGAGAGTTTGGAGAGTTGGGAAGAGTCGGGAGGAGTGTTCTTCTCTGCCCAGATGTCCTTGGCAAAACTCCAATTTTCGAATCTCTAGCTGTAAGGCTCAGAAACCAAAATGCTTTTTGGTGGCTGTAGAGAACATAGAGCTTCTTTCTGGCTGTATTTTTTAAGGCTCAGGGAATACAAGCTTGGAGAATGTCCAGGGGCTTCACCTTCCAGGGAGAAATGCTCTAAGTTGGGGTCTCACATTTCCCACTTCTTCTAGTACATAGTTCTAATTTTATAAGTTAGAAAATTAAACCTCTGGCCCAGCTGCCAAATAAAGCCAACCTGAGGTCACAGCTTTAGGATTTGTAAGATTGAGAACCTCAGAAGCCCCTTGAATGAGATGAAAGAGACTCTTGCCAGTGGGAGGAGGGAAGAAGGGGGGATCCTGTGCAGTGCCCACTGTGTGTGAGCAGTGCCAGGCCAGTGGGCCATGGCAGGCCAGAAGCGGTTACATGCTGGAGGTGCGGCAGCAGGGCTTGTCAGAAGCACCAGGGAGCATCCTTTTGATCTGAGTTCAAGTTTGCCAGAATGGTGGCACCGGACCCGGACAGGATCTTCTGTTTGAAATTTATGTGGCACGAAGATGGTTCCTGGTTAGTATGTTTTTTTGTTTTTTTGTTTTTGTTTTTGTTTTTTATTGTGTTTCAGCATTTCCAAGGCATCTTTTCTGACCAATTGTAGAGCCTTCAAGTGAGCTAGAGGGGGTTCTGAAAAAGAAACATCAAGTTCAAACATTGCACCTGCTTCTGTTAAAGGGAGGGGCGTCCCAAGTTGAGGAGTTTGAATGGTGTAAGTTTAAATTTCCCTGTGGTGTTCCATACTCAGAACAAGGCAAAGGGAAAAAGAGCTGCATAATCTTTTCTGTAGGTCTCTAAAACCAATTTAGTCAAGGTTTCTTTTAATGCTCTATTCATCCACTCTACCTGTCCTGAAGTCTGGAATCTGTAAGAACAATGTATCTTCCAATGAATTCCCCATTGTCTGGCTAACCCTTGGCTTACCTGGACAATGAAGGAGGGGCCATTGTCTGATGAAAGTACCTTAGAGATGCCAAATCTTGGGAAATTTTCCTCTAATATCTTCTTTCCCATGGCATGGGTGTTCTTGTTATTAGTGGGGAAGGCTTCGACCAAGCCTGAAAAGGTGTTTACAAAAAAACAAATAGATATTTATTACTGTACTTGGCTGGTTTAACTTCAGTAAAGTCTACTTTTCAGTATGCTCATGGCCAGTCAACTCTTATCCACCTTCTGGGGGGGGTGTTCTTGTGGTGCCCAGCAATGGTGAGGGCACATGCTTGGCATTCATTAACAATCCCCTGGGCAACATCTGGCAATCTCATAACATTGCAGTTTGAGCTCTCAACATTTTCTTTGACCTTCTCAATTTCCAAGTGCATGAGGTGGTTTAGATTGGAGACATATTGTTACCTTTCTATTGTGGGCAGGACAGAGCAACCATCTTGGTCCTAGAGACTCCCCGGGTAGTACACCCACATATATCAGGTATTTTGCCTGTTAATTTCTGATCTTCTGGAGTATAGTCAAAGCCTGCATCTTTGAGTTTATAATGGTCTTCACGTTCTTTATTTTATTCATTTATTTTTTTTTAGGCCAGTCAGTTCAGGCATCAGATTTCCCTTCACTATGGCCTCATGGACTTTGTGGTGACAATGGCAATGTATGATGTCCAGTTTTTTTCAAAGTGTATGGCTTCTAATAGTCTCAAGGTTTCCTTTTTATTTTTAATATCTTCCCCAGTAGAAGTGAGTAGCATCCTTTTTCTACAGATACTACCATGCATGTGGCAAAGGCATACATGCTGTCTGTTTAGATATTGATGTTCTTTTCTATGGCCAGCTGCAAGGCTTGGGTATGTGTGATTAGCTCTTCTCTCTGGACTGTCATTTCTTCAGTAAAGCTGCTTACACGGATGGTTTCTTTTCCGTTGACCACTGCTGGCACCACTTTTCTTTTACCTTCAATCAAAAAGCTGATACCATCTGTGTACCAATTGGGGCAACCTGACCATGGCTGGTCAATGACTTCTTTCTTAGTTTTGGTTTCTTCTGCCAGGATGTCTATACACCTTCACTGGTAGGGAGTTGTCAGCTTCAGGCAGCAAGGTGGAAGGATTCAGGATAGCAGGGGTGCAAATTACACTCTCTCTACACTCTCTCAGTCAGAAAGAGGCTCTGATAATGGGTCCTGTGAGCATTAGTCATCCAGCAATCTGGCAGCTGCCTAACAATGCTTTCTAAGGCATGGGGGCAGAGGGGGGCTACTACTATAGTTCCTTGACCTAGAGTCAGTTTGTCAGCATCTTTGAGAAGTATTGATATCTTTTAAGAAAGACGGCCATCCACTGGGCATTGGGTCTATTTTTTTTTTTACAAGTAGGCCACAAGTCTTTTCTATGTCCCCAGAGCTTAGTTCAGGACCTATCTCACTATTTCTGCTCTTTTATCTAAATAGAGAGTGAATGGCTCGGTCACATCTGTCAGGACTAGGGCTGAGGCACTAAGCATGATTTTTTAATCTTTTTAAAGGCCTCCCCATATATTGGGTCCATGAGAAAGTCCCAGTATCTTTAGTAAGGGGGGATTATTAGGGAGTGCCAGGTGGCAAAGCCTTGCTTTTTAACTGGTAGCAACAGAGTATTCCAGGAAGACTGACAAAGGACCAAACACGCCTAGTTCTAAGAGCCTTTGAAGGTGAGGTCTGATGCCCTCACTGGCCTCTTTGCTCATGGTGTATTGTTGTACCCCGAAAGGAATCTCACCAGTTTTCAATGTCACAATGATGGGGGGGGACACCATTTTTGTCTCAATTATACCACCAGTCTCTGCCCAGGCTGTTGGATATCTCTCTAAATAGGTCCATTCTAGTACTTTTATTGACGGGGCTTGAGACTCATGTAATCTATATTCTTCTTCTAATTTTAAAGTTAAATTTATAGGGACAGGCTTGCCAAGGGATTGAAGTTCCTTCCAAAGAGCAGCTTATTTGGGATTTTAAATATGCTAGTATGTCTCTCCACAACAATGTGGTGGGGCTTGAGGAATGATGAGGGAGGAATGAGTTACTTGGCTTATTCATAGATTAACTTTCTTATCAGTGGTCTAAGAGTATGGTTTCTGACCAGTAGCCCCGAATACTAAGGATTTCTGGGTCCTCAATTTCTCCAGTGGCTCTGTCAGGACTAAAAACTCTGCTCTGATATCATGAAGGGAAGCCATAAGGGTCTCTTCCACAGCTGGGGTTACACTAGTGTCACGTAGGGTGTCTGTTCCCCATATCATGTAGTCATCATCCTCTGAGAAAAGGACTTAGGTGGTCTGGTATCTGTCTCTTTCTTGGGGCAGTCTCTTGCTCAGTGTCTCTTTTCTTTACAGTACCCACATTGCAAATAAGTCCTACCCTCCCCAACTTGTGCTTGGGTTATAGTTTTTGGTGACAGCAATAGAAACATTAAGACATTCAACATTACATATGTGATGGCCTGTCTACAATCTGTAGATCCAGTGAAGTTAGGTATAGAGGAAGGACTTGGGTGCATACATGGATGCCCATGGTATGGAGAAATAGAATGGATTTATTAGTGTACAAAGGTGGACAAGAAGGAGAAGATCAGGTGGCATGGTGGAGGGAGATGGGGTTGAATAAGGAAATGCAGGAAGAGATATTTGAAAGAGAAGTATTTGATGAATGATGACCGAAAGGGGGAGGAACTGGAGAGGATGGGAGGTAGTAAAAGAACCGTGGGGAGTAAAATTTGGAGGGACTGTAAGCAGGGTCTATTAAATGAGAAATTAATATTATTTTTAATTTTATTAGAATATTAAGCATGGCAGAGGGGCTCCCCAGAATGTACATTTTACCTCCAAAATACAGGGCTTTGATGGATTCTTGGTGAGGTGAACCACTTAAAAGCTCTTACCACTCTTAAACACTTAAAAGCTGGTACCACTCTGTTACCACTCATGCTGTTGTAGAGTTTCTCCCTACTTGCTGCCCTCACATCACATTCCTCATAATCTATGGATTGTATGAAAATTTAAGGGGGGTTCCAGCCCCTCACTGGGCAATATCATTGCCACCCACAGTGTTATTTAGATCGAACTTTCTCAAGGATTGCAGCTGATGCGATTAATACTTCAACCACAATCTTGGAAAGAATTAGTACAAAAAACATGCCTTTTTTTTTTCAAAGTCAGGCTGGTGTTCAGATGATTATTATTTCCTTGTACCTATTTCCTCATTCTGATTCCTGATATGATTTAAGAAAAACATGGTTAATGAACAGATGTGCACCCTGAGGATTCAAAGTAGAAAGGGATGATAGGTTTTTATATAAAAGTTTAGTTTTCTGATTCTTTTAAGATTTTTGAAGGATTAATTTTTGAGATAGATAAAAACTAATCCTTTCTGTATAACGGCAAATTTCAGTCTACCAGTAAGAGAAACTGGCTGAAATAAAAATTACCCTACTTGCTTACAACTTGTTAATCTATAACAAGTTTTTTAGTTAGAAATGCGTGTTGGTTCTTGGGAATAATATTGGATATTTATAAACATAATTTATAAATAGCTCATCATAAAAGTATAGTGAGAAGATGCTTCTCCTTATACATACTCATAATTATTCACTAGAAGAAAATAGAAAGTAACCAGTATAAATTTTATACTAATTGAAAGATTGTGCAGAGATATATAAGCAGTGTGAGAAAAATAAAGTTGGTGCTTTGTTCCATCCACCAAATGTGAGGATATATTTAAAGTGGTTGAAGCTTTGCACTGTCCAACAAATGTGTGTGTGTGTGTATGTGTGTGTGTGTGTGATTGTTTGTGCTTCTTAAAGCTTGCTTCTTCTACCATGTATGTAAATGTGTCTTGCCTGCTTTATATGCCATCTAACCAACATCCCCTCCTTGAATCACTGAACACTCTATCACAGCTACTCTTGGAAAGACAGAGAGACAGCAAACACACAGAGCCCTACTGTGCATAACTAACTTGAACATGTGTGAGACCACCCACCTCCTCCAGTGACACCCTTCCTCCAACAAGGAAACACCTAGTCCAACAAGGTTAATCATCCTATTACAGCCTATGGGCCGATGGGAAACAATTACATTAAAAATACCACACCTACCTAGCTACATGCATGCATATATTCATGCATAAGAGATAAACAGAGAAAGAGGGTGAGAGAAATAGAAAGAGAGAGAGATAGGTAGATGATAGAGAAATAGTTGCATACATATCTATATAAATACATTCAATCATTACTTCATACATACATACATACATACATAGATGACAGACAGATAATTATATGTGAAATTAATCTAAACACTAAAGACATGGTGCCCTTTAATTCACATGCACACACTCTGAGCACTGTTTACAATCATCAATTAAGACATAAAGGTTGGACATTCGAACTACAATGACATATACAAACAAACCCACAAAACCCACAATGTTCATTTGGTGTGCATAGATTTGATTAATATCTAGGATTTCCTTTTTTTCTGTATATTATGAGAGATTTCACCCTAAAATCTTTCTCAAATTGTCCATTATTTTAGTTACTACTGTGTACAATCTGATACTTATAATCCACTAGATAGTAATGTTATAGAAGGTGTTTATTGTGCTGAAGATATTCAGCCATACCCCTCAGCTCCAAAATATATCTTTTAAAGACACATAGTAAGGAACGATCTTTCAAATGACCTCAAATGAAACTGTCATCTGGTGAAAAATAACACAGCACAGGAAGAAGTTTACACATAAAATTTATATTCATGTGAATATTGGTCAAAATGTTTACAATTGTAAAGTTGAATTACATAGTGGTATGTCTTTGAAACAATAGGAAAAAATGATGCGCATACGTTGTGTTTTCCAAAAAGAGTAGGAAATGTAAAACATTTAAACAGTGGGATGTTGGTTTCTAATGCCAGGAGATGAATAACATAGCAACAGACTAATAAAGTATCCTCTTCAAAAGTTAAAAGAAAACAGCAACAACAAGAAGAGAACAACAATCACAAGGAACCATGTCATCTGTGGCATCTTCAGGAGGATGTGCAGCAATCTGAACATGGTTCCAAGGACGTTAGTAGATGTCTAGTTCTTTATCAGCCTGACAGGTTTGTGTTCAACCATCCATGTCTGTATACTAAGGTTGCAAACAACCCATCGATGCTGAGTGACCTAAAGATGATGAGTTCTACTCCCCACTCTCTTTGCTGCTCTGGAGACTTCAAACCTGAGGGGAGGAATGTTATATTAATGAGTATGAGAATGCTCAATGCATCTTTGTCTACATTGTGTAAATTTGGCATCTCTTTAAGTGAAGTATAAGACCTGCTTAGGCCAGAAGGTACAACTAGAGGCCTGATGAACAAAGATGCTACTGTAGAGACCCCATGTAATGAGAAAAGTCTTTCAGAAGTACACTTGGACAATGGTGGAATTTAAGACCCAATTATTCAGAAATGGCATGTAGGCACTATTGTTTGCCTTAGTGTCATACCGAGAACACCCCCAACACTAATCAGAGATGTATGGCTAGTGGTCAGAAGTAAGCCAGTAATGGACATTGGGAAGAAATGAGACCCTATGAGCCATGAAAAACAGATAGGAACTCAATGGTAAGAGGGGTATCTTTGTGAGAAATTGGAAATCTAAATCCCCTTTGTACAGGTAAACTAGTATGTTTGGTTGGGTAGAGTTCAAATTTGCATGTTCTTTCCTTGATGTGAGATCAAAGACACAGCCTACCTCATGCAGTGGAGCCCATTCCAGGTTCTTCCTAACAGCTAGCAACTCCTCATCAGAGACTAGAGCATCTGTCCACTATAGTAAATGTGGTGCTGGATCAGGAAGCAGTCTGAGCACTCATCAAAAACCTGGCTGACAGTTCCACACTAGTTCTTCTTCTCAGGCATATGTTCTTCTCCTGGGTCTAGGTATGAATCGTGAGGAATACATCATTTTAGTTTCTGCCTTGAGGAAATGAGCTTTTGTTCTGGGCTGTACTTCTTAATGTTCGGCTCAGGTACTTTAAGCTTGGGTGGTCTGGAGGTCCATTTGGGAGTTAAAATTGGAGGGGGGGTGTCTAAGTGTCTGCATCAGAGGAGAACATTGCAAGGTCATTATTGGTCAGAAAGGGACATCTGATGACCTCTTGGGGAAAATGAGATCTGAGGCCCCTGGTAACTCAGAGTCTGTAGATTGAAATCCTTTTGGTCAAAGCAGAAGGATCTGAGGCCCAATTAAATAGACTTAGTAAGTTTACTCCCACAGGGGCATATTTAGAATGTCTGAGAACCCTTTGGATATTGGTGGACTGTAGCTCTCTATTAGAACAGGGAGGGCTGGTAGATCCTTTGGTGAAAAGTGGAATATTTCAGGTATAGTCTAAAAGCCAATTCAGTAAAAGACAGTAAGTTGAATACTTTGGATAAGGGGAGACATATGCAGTACCCCTATGTGCAGGAGAAGAATTGTTTCTGCCTGTCTCAGGATTAGTGATAGATCTAAGATTCTCTAAAATAGGAGGATGGTGATAGGAGCTTCATAGGATTGTATAGAATAGTTTTATCCTGTTATTCCTATGTCTGCAGCACTATTGAGCAGAAATTGAACACTGATTGATACCTTGAGAATTCTAGGACATTCCAGGTACTTTCTCCTTCATCAGCTCCAAACATGAAATCACAATCAAGAATACACATCATCTGAATGTCTGTGGTAGGCATGACAACAATCTTAGAAGTCTTTTAAGAGGGTGTAATGTGGTATTTTCTGGTTTAGTGTCTTCCTTAAATATATGTCCATCCACACATTCCTCTGCATGGAGGCCATGATGTCTCTGTCTAAGGTAACAAAACAAAGATAGTAATCTGATTTACCCTTACCTTGATACTCTTCTGTTTGGGATTTCAGTCCAGAGTGTTCAGAAATCTCTTAGGTCAGAACAGTGCTTCCCAGACCATGGAAATTAGAAGTTATAGGTAGGACATACACTGGGAAGATGGTGAATCTGGGGGATTTCCTCAAACACACTGTGCTCAACACAGGTTGGAGTACTCTCTGTTGTGAATGTCTAAATCTTCCTAAAGTAAGATAGGGGAGGAGCTTGGGCAATTTTGCACAGAAGTAGGATGGTTGTGCCCTTCATCAAGGAGGTAATGTGACAAACTTCATGAGAATAAGGAAGTTTAAGCACTCTGGTCATAAGCAGCATTTCTGTGACACTTTGCAAATGTGAAATTGAATGTGAAGGATTGGCTAGAATTTGGTAAACAACCTTTCTGAACTATTTGGAACCACCTTTTCTGGTGTACTGCACCCAGTTACCTATCAACACATCACTGTCATCTCCTGATCTCTCCTCAGCCAGAGGAGTGTCTGGAATGATGTGGAGGTTCCCTTTCTTGTAGTCATCCAGGAGCTGATAGAAGTAGAGAGCTGGATCCTTCTTGTAGGTAATGTAAAACAAATCCTTCATGATTGGCACCTGGGCTAGCATAACCCTCCTCCAGTTGTCCTCAGAGCCATCTTTACCCTTAAATTTGTGTTGTACCGCTCTGCCAACCAGGGCTCTGGCGAGGTGGGCATCCCTTACCTGAGGAAATCTTACTTTGGGAGGCAAAACCTTAAGGTTTAAAATCCTGTCATCGTTGTAGAGCTCCTGTCCATAGACGCTGTCATTTCCATCATACTTCACCAAATAATGAGAAGGGTTTGTTGGCAGTTGACCTAGAACTATGGTCTTCCATTGAGTGACAGGCTCATTACCTTCCTTCCAACCTTGAGAAATTCTGCAGCCAACAATATTCCTCAAGACGTTGGAAGAAGACCTCCTCCTCTTCTTCTTCATGAGGGATGTCATGCTAAGACTCTTCAGAGGTATTGTCTTCTACATGGCTGTAGCCCTGGTGTGGTAGACCACACCAACCCTGGGCAGATGTCTTGTGGGTATCATTCTGTGTTCAAATATCATACTTGCCCATTGCCTTGGATTGAAGGTATTGCCTGTTTACACCAGACACAATGCTGTTGCTATATATGAGTTACTGAAAGGCAATGAGTGTAGGATGGGAGAGAATGCTGGAGAAATGCTCTTCTCTATGGAATTTTTGAGTAGGTCAAGAAGGCTATGCTAAACATGTTTGGGCTTCTAAACTTAATTTGATCCAAATAAGAAGTTCATAATCCAGCTATGGTGGCACAAGCATTTAAACTCAGCATTCAGAAGGCAGGATAAGGCAGATTTCTGACTTAGAGACCAGCCTGGTCTACAAAGTGAGTTCCAGGGCAGCCAGTGGTAGACAAAGGAACCATGTCTCCAAATCAGCAACAACATTAACAACTTAAACAAAAAAACAACAACAAAAACAAACAAACAAACAAACAAACAAAACAAAAAAAAAACAAAAATGAAAAACAAAGAAAAAAGAAAACAAACAATCAAATCAGAAGTTAATAGGAGGTGTTAGTGACCCAAGTCTTAAATCCTAGTACTCAAGAGGCAGAGGGAGGCAAACCTTAGTGAGATAAAGGCTAGTCTATTCTACAGAGTGATTTTCCTAACAGCCAAAGGTACACAAAAACACACTCAAATTAAAATTAATCACCCATCCAAAGAAAAAATGAACAAACAAAACAAAAAATAAATAAATAAATAAATAAATAAATAAATAAATAAATAAATAAGGGAAACAAGGAAATTATCGAAGGGAAATTAACAAGTAATTCTCAAGAGCTCAGAATAACATACTCAGATGAATATGTCTTCAGCCCTGAGCTAATTTGCCTCTGCTGAGGAACATCTCCTTGCATGTCTATGTCAATGTGGAAGTTGGTATGCCTTTTACAAAATGATCAAGGATTAAAGAATAAAGAAAATGAGTCAGAGTTGTCACCTACCCTCTCTTGTACCTGCAAGCTCTGAATTAGGTGGCAATATTCACAAATATCCCAGGGACACAGCACACCACTGGCCTTCTGTATTATGTCACCTGACCCAGCCTCAGGATTATTTGGTGATTATTTGCCACTGCAACTCTGGCCTCAACAAGTCCAGGCAATATCAGCCATTTAGAACTAACATTTTCTAAAATACATACGGACAAAGAAGAGCTTTGACATTTTAATGGAATTGTGAAGGAGATATTGTTAGCAAGGATAATAAATTCAGGAGATCAACTAAACTGTATCAACCATGCCCCTGGCCCCAAACATGGGAGAATTTAGAATGTACAGTTACTCAGTGTGGGAGGGAAAACTTTCAGCTTTCTATAGCTATGAGGGTCCCATTCACTTCATAAATGTACTTACCCAAAGAAAATGTCTTAGTCATCAAGATTCTGTCTTTTGATACAGACCAGGCAAAAAAAAACTTGAGGAACAACGTTGGGGTTCAGGAGCTGGCCTGCCTTTCATACACCACTGGGAAAATAGTGGACACACCTTCTTGGGATTCTAGTGCCTCCAAGTGGAATAGATGTGCAATCTATGACCAGTGCTCTGTGACATCACCTAGTTCAGCTTGCATGATAGAACCCCACTCATGCTGGTTCCTTCCCTAATTACACCAGAGACATTAACCATCTAGGCTTTACCTTTTCATATGGCCTTCTCGAAATACAAAATATAATCCCTACTGAAATGTCCTGATGACTTGAGTCACATTCTGCCCAAGTAATTCACTCCTGTATTGTTTTTATCATTTTGGTGGTTGGGTTTCTGTTTATTCATTTGTTGATTGTTTGTTTTGTTTTTGTTTTTATTTTCCTCCTGTGAAAGCCTTCAGTTTCTGACTCACCAACATCCTTGGTGGTTATTTTCCCTGTTCCAACCTTTCCCTGGTTATCTTTAAACTGTTCTTAGTGTCAGAAATTGTGCCAGACTCTTTGAGGCAGCACATTGGATAGCACATCAAAATTCTGTTTATGAAAACCCAAAGTTAGAGCAATAAATATTTTATTCAAACAAAGCAGGAATTTTACAGGGTTAAGTACCTTGTATTGAAGCTATTTGCAACCGTGAATCATGGATTCTTTGGAAAATGAGAAGGCAATCTAGCTCTTGTTCCTGCTTACAAAGTTGTGATGAAGTTAAACACAATATCAACCATTCATGTTTTAAAGGCCTTTAAAATTTATTAGTATTTCTGGTTACAAGTAATTTAATAGATTAAATGCAGTAAAACAGGGTGAAATAGATTTGATAATTTTACTTTTGAAATATGGGTAGACAAAATATTGAATGCTGGTAAGTATGGAATTTACTTACAAATTATCAGGCACTTTAATTTTTCATGCCATATAGATCTTTAGTTCTTCCAGAAAAATTAATTTCAGGCCCTTACACGATAACCACCACACCTTGTATATTTTTTTCATAGATGTTGACACTACCCATAGTGGGCTAGACCCTTCAACATCAGCCATCCAAAAAAGATCATTCGTTACAGGTGTGGCAACTGACCAATGTGATGGAGGCAGTTCTTTATCTGCGGTACTATATTCCCAGGTTGAGTTAACTAAAAAAAAAAAATGCAAGAAGGACCATTTCACATTCATATCATAAATGTTGATTGCCTTACTGTGTGCAATAAACATGTGATGGATTAGTACTAGATGTCAACCACTGGATGGATGGCTTAAAACATGAGAGGGAGAGAGAGAGAGAGAGAGAGAGAGAGAGAGAGAGAGAGACAGAGAGAGAGAGAGAGAGAGAGAGAGAGAGAGAGAGAGAAAGAAAGAATGAGAGAGAGTTTTTGATATGCCAAAGGGTGTTTGATATTTCAAGCCCAGTGCCAAATCACTTTTAATGAAAACACAAATCCTAATTCTTTCTAAACATCCCACCACCTAGAAAACTAACTCCTTTGAATATTTGATCTTCTGTGAGCCACAATTATTCAAACTAATAAAGTATGTAAAAGAAATTGAAATCAAGTAATAATTGTCCATGCCACTTCTTGGAATATTCTATATCATTACTTTTCTTTTCTTAGAGGTTAGGGTTATTTGCATAACAAGAGACTAATCAGTCATCATTGTCACATCAGCCAAAGGCATCCTAACCCTGCCACATTTCTACTTGATTAATCAGATTGGCATTACTTATTTGTATGGAAACATATCCCTTCATCCTGATTTAGTTAAAACCGTGGGAATTGTCAATGTGCAATTAATTTTGTTCATAATGGGACAAAACAGAAGCCTACAGGATTGTTCCTGGGAGCTGAAGATTTCCCTTCCATTTAGTAAAATGTTATAAATATTTTAACACAAGCCTAAATTCGTGAAAAAGCTTTGTTTTCATATTTTAATTATTTACAGGTCGTTCTGTGCCATATAAAGAAAGGTAGAGAAGAAAAGCTGTTTTGGAGTCACTGACATACATTTAACTGAGGTCTCTTTGCATAGTACAAGATATACCCATCGCTATATCTGGGGAGTTTGCTTCAGGAACTCTAATGATATAAAGTCCTCAGGATTCTAGGCTAAGATAACAGAACACTGCTTATAAGCTATGAAAGATAAGCTCTTGTATATTTTATTTATATTCATGTGTGTCTGCACACAGATCTGTACAGGTAAGTTCAAAGGTAGCGAAGGGTATAGTGTGATTTGCTCCTTCACTCCCTAATTTATCCCCTTTCTACAGGGTTTCTTGCTGAGCTAATGTTGAGGCTGGCTTTCAGGAAGCTACAGTCATCTTCCTGTCTCTGCCGCTCCCAAAATCCTAAGCACTGGTGTTGTAAGTAAATAAACACAGGCATGAATTTGCCCCTGGGCCATAACCTCTGATCCTTCTTTATTTTAAATAATCTCTGGATTACTTTTGCCCTTAATGTAATGAAACTGCTACACAAGGGTTTGTTATTTAGGAAATGGAAATATAAGTCGTCTGTATATGTTCAGTACAGACATTATATATTAAGAACTACATTCATTAATTCCTTGAGAAATTCATACAATGTATTTTGATGGAATTTATTTTCCAGTTCTCTTAATAACTCCTCCCGGACCAAAACCAGATCCATTCCCACCTTAATCCTCCTTCCAACTTCATGTCTCCTTTTCTCCCTTTTGATAAAACCCATTCAAATCAATTGTGTTGCCCATAAACTCTTGGACATGGGGCTACCAGTAGTGCCTGGCCAACCTATAACCTTCAAAGGGCATACCTTTGATGAAAACTGACTCTCCATCTTTCATTAACTGTCCATACATTCTCAGATGGGGATGATTGATAGTGAGAACCTACCACTTATTGATGGAAGGCAGACTGGCCTGATTTTGTGCAGATAGAGACATACAGTTTCTCAATGACCTCTCTACCTTACAAGATTTCCACTATCTCTTCATTGAGGGATCCTAAGACTCAGCTCCTCTACTTCTTGCCTCTTTCTGTGAGTATGTGTGTGTGTACAAGTGTGTCTATATTATAGATGTCTCATTTTACATCCAAGTCAACGCATAGTGGGGTTTGCAATCAACTGCTGGCACTATTTCACACTAGGCAATATGCTGTGATGCAGATGGTGGGACTAAATACCACACTGAAACTGGAGATGGCTAGAAATCATCACAGTTGGTTGTAGTATAGGTGAAATTTACACTTTTGACCTAAACTTCTGGGTCCACCATATGGCTTTAAAATAGAGGGATGTGGGATCAAGAACCTTAACTTTCATTGCACTTTCCTTCTTCTTGAACTCATATTTTAAAATACCTCATGGAGGTGATGATTCTGTTGGCCTGGACGTTTTGCTTTTGTAACTGCTATACAGACATATCCTCAAAGAGACAGATAGATCCTATCACTTTTTGTAACATAAAGAATTGTGTGGTGAAATGGGTTTGCAATGTCAGTCGTGGTTCTTTGATGAAGGTTTTGGCCCCAAATACAATGTTCAAAGATAGAACACTATACACAATCTGAAAAGTGATTGGACCCTGAGGGCTTTAATCAATGAGTTAATTGATTGATGGGTGTGCATTGAAGGGGTGAGACACTTGTAAAGGAACTTGGATATTGGGAACATGTCTTGGAAGTTATTTATTGTCTTTGGTCACTTCCTGTGTTGATGCTTACTGGGTAATAATAAGTTGGACAACTGTTCTGCTTCATGCCCCTTTCATACTCTTGTGACTATGGACCTGTTTTCCTTGTTGCTAGGCATATCGGAACAGTGATGAAAATTATTTACATGAGTGTGTCTCACTAGTGATACTGACTTTTCTGGTCCATTGTAACCATGCCTTAATTCTTTAAGCTTTTTTCTAGAAGAATCATGCTAACATTAGACCGAAAGTTACCAAATAGTTGTACCTGGAAGATTCTGCCAGTGTATCTGTTGTCTTTGTAATAAAGAACTTTGATTCTTCCCACACTGTTTTTTCCACTGTATTCACTACTGTATTTTAATAGATTGCAATATCATATGAAGTAGCAGAAAATGAGGGGAAATGGAAGGAGATGAAAATGTGTTAGAATCATTAAATTACACACTTAAAAATAAAGAAATCAATGTAATTTTTATTATAGAAAGGATACTACAAAAAAAGCTGCTGAAAAGGTTTGGCCAACTCATGGGAGATGGTATTTGTCATACCTCCTGTGATGTAGCTGTAAATAGTAGTGGGTTTATTACAGATGAATCAAACACCAATATAAGCATGAAGGGATAATACTCAGTTGCCTCAGGAGAAAGAAATCAGGTAAAATTCATTAGATTTCTTGATGAGGAGTCTTTTTGTCATAGCTTTGGTGGCATAAAATTGGACAGATTGGCAAGTCCCCCAGTAAGTGTAATACACAGTAGAATTTCGGGGTTGTGAGGCTATAGGAAATATTCAGCTCATGTCACCTATTATTGAGTATCCTTGCTGATGGAGGTAGTCACCCTTCACTTATACCATACATGGAAGTGTGTCTATGCAGGGGCAGAATGCAATAGATGGTGTTGAGTAATGTTTTTGTAGGTTATGGTGTAAGTTAAACATTACTTTGATGGGATATTATTTTTTTTTCCAATTTTGACAATCCACAGTTACCTAAGAAGAGAGAACAATTGAAGATCAGTCTCTATTCACTTACTTGTTCATTAGGTAAGTCTATGGGATATTCTCTTCGCTAATGATTGATGTGGGAGGGCCCATCACTGTGGCTAAGCTCATCAGTAGTCCTTAGTAAATGGGAGCCTTTTAGGCTGCATTTTAAAAAAAATAGCTGAATGAGCCATGGGAAAAGTGGTGGTTTGAATAATAAAGTCACCTATAGACACATATATATGAATATTTAGTCACCAGGAAGTGGCAGTGAGTTTAAATTTAGAAGGAATAAGAGAAGGTGTGGCTTCATTGGAGAAAGTGGGCGTATCAACAAGGATGGGTTTGAGTTTTCAAGAAGCCAATGCAATGGCAGAATCTATCTCTTTGCCTAAGGATCAATAGTTCTCTATTGCTCCAGTGATGGGGTCTCTCTCGTGATGATTGTACAATCTTCTGAAAATGTAAGCAAGCCTCCAGTTAAATGCCGTGTTTTCTTCTTTTTTTTCCCATTTTTTATTAGGTATTTAGCTCATTTACATTTCAAATGCTATACCAAAGTCCCCCATACCCACCCACCCCTACTCCCCTAACCACGCACTCCCCCTTTTTGGCCCTGGCATTCCCCTGTACTGGGGCATATAAAGTTTGCGTGTCCAATGGGCCTCTCTTTCCGGGTGATGGCTGACTAGGCCATCTTTTGATACATATGCAGCTAGAGTCAAGAGCTCCGGGGTACTGGTTAGTTCATAATGTTGTTCCACCTATAGGGTTGCAGATCCCTTTAGCTCCCTGGGTACTTTATCTAACTCCTCCATTAGGAGCTCTGTGATCCATCCATTAGCTGACTGTGAGCATCCACATCTGTGTTTGCTAGGCCCCGCATAGTCTCACAAGAGACAGCTACATCTGGGTCCTTTCGATAAAATCTTGCTAGTGTATGCAATGGTGTCAGGTTTTGGATGCTGATTATGGGGTGAATCCCTGGATATTGCAGTCTCTACATGGTCCATCCTTTCATCTCAGCTCCAAACTTTGTAACTCCTTCCATGGGGGTTTTGTTCCCACTTCTAAGGAGAGGAATAGTGTCCACACTTCAGTCTTCATTTTTCTTGAGTTTCATGTGTTTAGGAAATTGTATCTTATATCTTGGGTATCCTAGGTTTTGGGCTAATATCCACTTATCAGTGAGTACATATTGTGTGAGTTCCTTTGTGAATGTGTTACCTCACTCAGGATGATGCCCTCCAGGTCCATCCATTTGGCTAGGAATTTCATAAATTCATTCTTTTTAATAGCTGAGTAGTACTCCATTGTGTAGATGTACCACACTTTCTGTACCTATTCCTCTGTTGAGGGGTATCTGAGTTCTTTCCAGCTTCTGACTATTATAAATAAGGTGGCGATGAACATAGTGGAGCATGTGTCCTTCTTACCAGTTGGGGCATCTTCTGGATATATGCCCTGGAGAGGTATTGCTGGATCCTCCGGTAGTACGATGACCAATTTTCTGAGGAACCGCCAGACTGATTTTCAGAGTGGTTGTACAAGCCTGCAATCCCACCAACAATGGAGGAGTGTTCCTCTTTCTCCACTTCCACGCCAGCATCTGCTGTCACCTGAATTTTTGATCTAAGCCATTCTGACTGGTGTGAGGTGGAATCTCAGGGTTGTTTTGATTTGCATTTCCCTGATGATTAAGGATGTTGAACATTTTTTCAGGTGCTTCTCTGCCATTCGGTATTCCTCAGGTGAGAAATCTTTGTTCAGTTCTGAGCCCCATTTTTTAATGGGGTTATTTGATTTTCTGAAGTCCACCTTCTTGAGTTCTTTATATATGTTGGATATTAGTCCCCTATCTGATTTAGGATAGGTAAAGATCCTTTCCCAATCTGTTGGTGGTCTTTTTGTCTTATTGACGGTGCCTTTTGCCTTGCAGAAAATTTGGAGTTTCATTAGGTCCCGTTTGTCAATTTTCGATCTTACAGCACAAGCCATTGCTGTTCCGTTCAGGAATTTTTCCCCTGTGCCCATATCTTCAAGGCTTTTCCCCACTTTCTCCTCTATAAGTTTCAGTGTCTCTGGTTTTATGTGAAGTTCCTTGATCCACTTAGATTTGACCTTACTACAAGGAGATATGTATGGATCGATTCGCATTCTTCTACATGATAACAACCAGTTGTGCCAGCACCAATTGTTGAAAATGCTGTCTTTCTTCCACTGGTTGGTTTTAGCTCTCTTGTCGAAGATCAAGTGACCATAGGTGAGTTGGTTCATTTCTGGATCTACAATTCTGTTCCATTGGTGTACTTGTCTGTCTCTATACCAGTATCATGCAGTTTTTATCACAATTGCTCTGTAGTAAAGCTTTAGATCAGGCATGGTGATTCCACCAGAGGTTCTTTTATCCTTGAGATGAGTTTTTGCTATCCTAGGTTTTTTGTTATTCCAGATGAATTTGCAAATTGCTCCTTCTAATTCGTTGAAGAATTGAGTTGGAATTTTGATGGGGATTGCATTGAAACTGTAGATTGCTTTTGGCAAGATAGCCATTTTTACAATGTTGATCCTGCCAATCCATGAGCATGGGAGATCTTTCCATCTTCTGAGATCTTCTTTAATTTCTTTCTTCAGAGACTTGAAGTTCTTATCACACAGATCTTTCACTTCTTTAGTTAGAGTCACGCCGAGATATTTTTATTATTTGTGAGTATTGAGAAGGGTGTTGTTTCCCTAATTTCTTTCTCATCCTGTTTATTATATAGTACTTGAAGAATGAGCCAGAGCAATTTGACAACAAAAGGAGATCAAGTAGATATAAATTGGAAAAGAGGAAGTAAAAATATCACTTTTTGCAGATGATATGATAGTATATATAAGTGACCCTAAAAATTCCACCAGAGAACACCAAAACCTGATAAACAGTTTCGGTGAAGTAGCTGGATATAAAATTAACTCAAACAAGTCAATGGCCTTTCTCTACACAAAGAATGCCTTGTTTTCTAATAGTTGCCGTCACCAAATGTGTCTCTTCATAGCAATAGAACAGTGGCTAAGACAGTGGCAAGCCAATAAGCAGTGTTTGCTGTTACTGACTTAACTTTCTGTTTTGTCTTCCTCAGTGACAATCTGTATCCTTTTTATTTCTAAGTTATTTTTTATTGTAGTATTCTACATGGTGAGAAAGAAGAAAACTAGAACAATTACATCTCAGGTAGGTACATGAGTATAGCTTATCTCTAAGTAAAAATAAAATGTCTACACATTATTATTTGTGGTTATAAGACAAGTGACATTGGCACTGTTAGACATTTTTTCCCTAAGAATACCTTACTGTTTTTTTATTGTTGTAAGGATTCACCATGTCCAAAGAGCAAATTCCATAGCAAAGGTTTTATTCAGCTTATACTTCCACATTGCTGTTTATCACCAAATAAGTTGGGACAGAAACTGAAACAACACAGGATCCTGGAATCAGAGGCTCATTCATAGGCTATGGATTGGTGATGCTTATTGTCTTGCTCCTCTAATCTTGCTTAGCTTGCTTTCTTAAAGAACCCAGGACTACCACCACAAGGATGTCAACACCCACAATGGAGTGGGTGCTCTCCCATCAATTAAGAAAATTCCTAACAGCTGGATCTTATGGAGGCATCTTCTCAACTGAGTCTCCTTCTCTTTGAAGACTCTAGATCTTGTCAAGTTGCTATGAAACCAGTGTGGCATTCTAAATATAGTTGGCCTATGAGGATGTGTGGCTTTGTAGGAGTAGGTCTGGCCTTGCTGGAGGAAGCATATCACTCTGGGGCTTTAAAGCTCTACCAGTGTGGAAGAGACCCTCCCTGTTTGCAAAATACATAGTTTTTCCTCGAAGCATTTGGATGAAGGTGCATAATCGAAACTTCCTCTCCACCACCATGTCTGCCTAGACAGTGCCATATTTTTTGCCTTGATGATCATGGAGTGAACCTCTGAACGTGTAATGAAATGTAGAAAAGCCCTAATGAAATGAGTCTCTTATGAGTGGCCTTGGTCATGATGTCTTTTCACAGCAACTAATCACTAACTAATAGAATCAGTTACTGCAGAAACTCACAGATATTAAAATAAATCAACAATCGAGATTATTATCAAGTGCTAAAGCATGCAAACTTATTCTAGAGAGAAAAACTGTTATGAATGAGTCCATGGCATGCCTGTCTCAAAAAAGCAAAAGAAAAAAAAAAGTAAGAAGGACCATTTCACAGTCATATCTTCAATATTGATTGCCTCACTGTGTGAAATAGACAAGAAATGGATTAACATTAGATGCCAACCACTGGATGAATGGCTTAAAACGAGAGAGAGAGAGAGAGAGAGAGAGAGAGAGAGAGAGAGAGAGAGAGAGAGAGAGAGAGAGAGAGAGAGAGAGAAAGAGAGAGAAAGAGAGAGAAAGAGAGAGAGAAAGAGAGAGAGAATGAGGAGAGAGAAAAAATGAGAGAGAGTGAAAGAATGAGAAAGAGAGAGAAAGAATGAGAGAGAGATAGCCTGATGGGTTTTTGATACTTCAAGCCTCAGTGGCCAATATCCTCAGAAAATTACAAGCTGATAAGGAATTAGTTGAAGAACAATACCTTTTGGGTCATTTTCAACCTTCTGTATCTCCATGGAATACCCCATTTTTTTTTATCAGAAAGATGCATTTTCAATTAAAAGTACCTTCCTTGAAATTTTGATCTTATTTTTGGTACAAAGGACTCATAATCTAATTTTTTAAAAGAATCATATTTCCAAGTGTTGGTGGCAAACACCTTTAACCCCAGCACTCGAAAAGCAGAGACAGGTGAATTTCTAAGTTCGAGGCCAACCTGGTCTACAGGGTGATTTCCAGAACAACATGGCTACACAGAGAAACACTGTCTTGAAAACTCAAAGAGAGAGAGAGAGAGAGAGAGAGAGAGAGAGAGAGAGAGAGAGAGAGAGAGAGAGAGAGAGAGAGAGAGAGAGAGAGAGAGAGAGAGTTTCTATACAGAGAACAAATATGAAAGGTTTTCAAACTGACTTTCATTTTCCAAGTATGGGAAGAACCCTAGAGTTAGTATGAAAGAACACAGAACACAACACATAGCAGACAAAAGTACAAAGCACACTCAAATAGAAAGAAAGGCATCAAAATAGTGAATGTGAGTACCTTTTTAATGGAGCACAAACACTCTCCCATTCTCCATGAGAACCCAATAAAATCCCTGTTGTCTCCAAAGACTTTGAGTAGGAATTCATCCAGTATCCTTTCTCTTCTATTTGGTTAGAGCTGACTCAAACCTGCAAGGTCCAGGACAGAAAAAATAGACTCCCTTATCCAATTTGGTATGTGTGTTTCCAGGTAGTGTTACAGATCCTAACATGCTTAGACCACTAAAATAGAGCACATCTATTCTACCACAGTTACGGAAGGCAACATTGTAAAAATCAAGGGGCTGGCTAGTTTTCCTAGTTGCTGGCACTGTGGTTGGCAACCTGTAGGTTGCTAGTCCTTGTGACAAATTTCACAGGAGTTGTCTAAGACTATCTGTATGTCAGAAATGTATGTTACAATTCATATCAGTAGGACATTTCAGTTATGAAGCAGCAAAAAATATTTTTACGGTTGGGGCACCACACAGCATAAGGAAGTATATATATGAAGGAACCGCAGTATTAAAAAGGTGGAGAACCACTCTATTGAACTTTGAAAACCGAAGCATGGTGTGCCTCCCAGACTGTCTTTGACATGAGTCTGAGATATACTTCTGACTCTGATCTTCTTGTTACCTTTTGTTTCTTGTGATCATATGGGGTTAACCTAGAAAGTATATTCAAATGCACTATGTGAGAGCATGTTCAGAATTCATTTTGTGAAGCAATGTGCTCTAGTATATTTAGGACAGAGCTGTCTTTGGGACCAGTCCTCTTCTGTATGCCTGTGTGTCATTCATTTTCTCTTTATTTGTTTATTGTTTTTTGTTTTTTCGAGGCAGGGATTCTCTGTTTAGCCCTGGTTGTCATGGAATTCAATCTGGAGATCAGGCTGGCCTTGAACTCATAAATTTGCCTGCCCCTGCCTCTGCCTACCAAGAGCAGGGATAAAAGGTATGCACCACTACACTGTCTTATTTATTATTCTGCTATTAACTTATTGTGTCTAGGTGGTTGTTTTCAATCTATTTTGTTTTATTTTATTTTATTTTATGAGACATTTTCTTTATTTTCATTTCAAATGTTATCCCCTTCCCTGGTTTCCCCTCTGAAAACCCACTATGCCATCCCTCCTCTCAGTAATCAACAAAATACCCACTCCTACTTCCTAGTCCTGACATTCCCTTACACTGGGGTATAGAGCCTTCTCTTGAACAGGAGCTTCACCTCTCACTGGTGTCCAAATAGGCCATTCTCTGCTACATATGAAGCTGCAGCAATGGGCCCCGCCCTATGTACTCTTTGGTTGGTCTTTTTTTAATTGTATATTTTCTTTATATACATTTCAAATGATGTCCGTTTTCAGTTTCCCACCCTTCCAGAAACCCTCTATCCCATCCCCTCCCCACTGTTTCATGAGGGTCTTCCTCCATCTGGATACCCATTCCCACATCGCATTGTGGTGGCTAGCAAGGTTACCTCTCTGTCTCCTCATCATTCTACAGCATATTGGTGATCCTGTGGATGATGGGGAAAAGAACACTGGATTCTGACCATTGCAGAGTACCATCCAGTACATCAATCTCAAGCCACACGTGGGTACATCTTCCTCAAAAGTATCTTGTCCTGTTCATAGCAGCTAGTTGGCTATTTGTGTACCTGGGCCAAGATTGAGGTGTCTGCTACCTGCACAAGCACTTCCCAATACACTTTGGGGATCATCTGTGCCAGGAAGTCAGGGTTGAACTCCACAGGGCTTTTGAGGATTTAAGTGGCCTGCAGGCTCAGACAGAACACTTGCATGCCCACACCCCGCACATGTGAGTTTAGCAGGTTGTAGATTAGCAGTTTCACACTGTCACATTGGACTTCTTGACAGGACTTATTTTTTTCATCATTAATTTAGTTATCTATTTACAATTTAAATGATAACTTCCTTCACAGTTTCCCATCAACAAATCCCCATTCCAATCCCCCTCTCCTCCCTTCTCTTTTGAAAAAGATTAGTTTGTGTTATTCTTCCACATCACACTCCATCACTGAGTGAAATCAGGGCAGGAACCCATGTAGGATTATAGGCAGGGTACATGGAGCAAGGCTGCTTATTGGCTTGTTTCTCAACACAGTTTTCTCAGCTTTTCTACTTACAAAATTTAAAAATGCCTTTTAACTTTTATTTTAATAACATATATGTATATATAAAAATGTTTTGTTTGCGTGAATGTCTGTGGGCCTTTTTTGTCCAGGGTTCACAGAGTCCATAAGAGGGAGCTTGGTCCCTTGATATTGGAGCTTCATGAGGCTGTGAGCTGCCACCTGAGTTCTGTGATTCAAATCCTGACCTTCTAAGAGAGCAGCCAGTTCTCTTAAACACTGACTCATTTTTCAAACACTACCCTCAGGTTGCTTTCTTATATATTTTATCACCATCTTTGCAGAGATAGCACCACTCACTGAGTAATGGATCCTCTCCCATCAACTGTTAATCAGCTGTCTCATGTGAGACTATGCCAGGGCCTAGCAAACACAGACGTGGATACTCACAGTCAGCTATTATATGGATCACAGGGCTCCCAATGGAGGACTAGAGAAAGTACACAAGAAGCTAAAGGAATCTGCAACCCTACAGATGGAACCACATTATTAACTTATCAGTACCACGGAGCTCTGGACTCTAGCTACATTTGTATCAAAAGGTGACCTAGTCAGCCATCACTGAAAGAGAGGCCCATTGGACAACCAAACTTTATATGCCCCAGTACAGGGCAACGCCAGAGCCAAAAAATAAATGGGAATTGGTGGGTAGGGAACTGGGGAGGAGGGTATGGGGAACTTTTGGTGTAGCATTGGAAATGTAATAGAGGAAAATATGTAATAAAAATATTTTTTTAAAAAAGAAGGATTGAAGTATCAAAAAAAAAAAAACAAAAACAAAAAAAAACAAAAAAACAAAAAAAGGGAAAATATCCAACAGTCAAATCAGACCCAGAACGACACAAATGGAATGTTTTCACCTATGTGTGGAGTTAGCTTGTAAGGTTTATATATGTTTGTTTTTCATTTAGGGTAACAGAGATGAGCTATCTAGTAAGGAACCATAAAGAAGAAGGAGCTCTTCCAAGGAAGGGGAAGTAGAATATAGTGGTATAAAGGAATGAAGAAGACACTAAAATAGGAGGGTTAAATGTGGAGGGAAATATCAGGCCAAGATCTGAGACTAGAAAGGTCATAAAACACTAAGTGAAAATCTGCCATCATAAATTTTGTTAAATAACCACAGCAGTAAAATGACTTCTCATGAATCCTAATGGCTCCACCCATATGTTAGTATATATGCCTCAGCCTTCATCAGAGGTGAGTTTCCTACAAAACTGGTAATAATCACAGAAAGACACAACTGGACAATGCACAGAGAGTGAGAGACTCAGAGAATTAAAGATTAAAGAGGATGCCTTTATCGAGCTCTCTCCTTCAAGAATCAGGAATCTATACAAAGAAAAATCAGAAAAATAATCCTGACCATAGGTAGAGATAATGGATAGTATCAATGAATTGTATCATGGGTATTCCATGGTTTTTTTGCCTAATATACACTTAAGAATGAGTGCATATTATGTGTGTTCTTGTTTTTGGGTGATGTTCTATAGGTATCTGTTAAATTCATTTGGCCCATAACTTCTGTTAGTTTCACTGTGTCTCTGAGTTCGATGGTAGGAGGATAAACAGGGAGATGGATACTTTCAGGTCACATAAGATGGAAAATTTAAAGAAAAATTTCTAAGAAAACAAATAAACATGGCTATAGCCTCATCTAATGTAGACAGATCCAATTTGAGGTTCCCTCTTCCCAGGTGACTTTAGCTTCATGTTAAGAAGGCAAACACTTACTAGCACACACAGGTTAACATAAAAGCATTTACAGCCATGTATAAAAACATCACACAAATGAACTAAGATATTATGTGGACGTTCCATGTCATAAATTTCAGAAAGACATAATTTTTTTACAGTTTATCTCAGCTTTAAAGTGTAAATCCTCAAAGGAGGGCCATGGTCCAGTGCTGTTCTCAATAGACAGCTCCTGATTTTCTAGACTCACCTCTTATATTAATCTGTGAAGTCACCTCACAATCTCACATTTCTTCTGCACAGCATTAGAGATGCCAATTAAAACTAGACTTTGGAAGTATATTAATAAGTTGGCCTTATCTTCATATTCCCTGCCCTTAATCATGGGAAACTCGCCCAGACTAGATGTCTCAGCCATTCTCACTGACAGTTTTCCTGATAAATAGGTGTTTGAGAGAAAGAAATTATTTTAAGACCCAACCAGTTTAGTTTATCAGGATATTTGAAATGAAGCTGGCATCATTTGGCACAAAAAATAAAGAGAGTCTCCTGTTTTGTGGAGAACTGAGATAGAATTAGGGACTGGGGCCAGGAGGGTAAGTGACTATCCTTAAGGAGAGTCAGTCCAGACCTGGAGGCTGGGTCTGACAGCATGCAGAGGAGTGCAGTTCATTTCCCAGCAGCTTCCTGGAAGGAGCACTGTTTCTCTTCAAAATGTGACAGGGATGGCACCCACAAGGGGGCAGAATGCAGTGGTGTTCTAGACTTCTTTTGAGCCATCATGGTACTGATTACCACTCTTTCACTTGCTATTACAGATGAGCAAACTCAATAGGGTGACAAGTAAGATCTGCTGACACCAGAATCTCTAATTGCAAAACCCTTACAGGGCATGCCATTTTCCCTCCATGCTTGGAATAAAAAGAAAGGATTGGGCTCACAGGACTAAGCATCCTCTGACTAGCTTTTAGAGAAGAAGCTGCACTGAAGTCCAAAATTGAGACTTTGGTGTTTACTGAGAGTTTAAAAGCTAAGAACCTGTAACATTTGCTCTGTGGTACTGAAAAATATTGTTATGAAAAGTGTAGGAGAAAATAAAGATGAACATGTAGTTTAAGGAGCACCATTACCCTGATAGAACATCAGGCACCTGACATTCATTTAATACACTGAAATACCCTCCAAATCCCAAAAAAACCCTCCTCAAGTGTACATTACAAGTTTCTGCTCCGGCTCATAAGATACAAGTCTTCAAGAAAACACAATATGGCACTAGTCAGAAAAAAAAAGTCATTTATTGATCAACTTGCCTTATTGACAAAAAATATCAGCAATGGGTTGACGTTGCTTAGCACCTACATAAATTTGGAGTAAATAGAAATAAAATTTCAGTAACAGATCAGGAGTACAATAAAAACAGTATAATGTTACAGTAATATGGAGAGAAATAACTAGTGTTAAAGAATTCAAAACCCTGTCTAAGCTAGAGATGTGACTAGATGGTAGTGTTTGATTTACATACATGCTAAACCCACCACCAGAAAAGAAAAACAAAACAGACACCAAAAAAAAAGATACTCACAATTCAGTTTATCTGTTTGTTGTGAGTAAATCCACAGCAAATATGAATGGTTAACAACACAGGAAGGTATTAATCACAGGAAGTCACACACACTCACCCTCATGCACACACACACACACACACACACACACACACACACACACAAGGAAAAAGAACACAGAAGAAAAAAGAACAGTCCAGTCAGGAAGCTATTGAAGAGAGTCCTTTAAAACTTATGATAAAGAAGATAAAGTGTATTTCTTCACAATTGGTGGTTTCTGGTGGACAGTAATTAAGGATTCATTTTTATAGTTGGTGTTTGATATTTTCTAGGATCTTCTTTTTATAACCCCTAACGCTAGATAGAACAGAAATAAGGGTATATTAGAGAGAGGAATTAGAAAATCTCTGAATTTAATTTTTTCCTTGTTCTTCTCCTTTAATTATGGCTACTAACAAACCACAACCAACTTGTGTAACCAACCACCAACCACCAGACTAAAAGTACAAGTTTTGACAATAAATCTTGTGCAAATTTAATGCAGCAGGAGTTCTTCACTAATGGATGTTGTGAGTATGTAAATATAGTATTCCACCAAAGTCTTACTAACTCTGATTTCTATACTTCTTGCAGTCAGCTGTTTACTATTTTAATATTAGTCATACCTGTTCTATGCAGTGCCATGTGTGTTGATGAAAATAATTTTCATCTCGGGAACACAAATGAAATGCAAATATTGTGTGTAAATCTCTGTTAGTGTTACTTCATGAACATGATTTATCCATGGAGTTACAGTACTAATGCTCTGTGCATTCAGTATACTGTGTTTGTGATGATAAAGAGTCTCACCGTCGATAACACACACACACAGGACACACTCAGATCTTTCTGCAGCATAGCTTTAATCCATCTCAAGAGAAAGATGATTAGCTTTTGGGCGAGGAGGCTTAGAACACAGGAAACTCGGTCCTTAAATAGACCACAAGAAGTGTTAGAGACATATTTCACCCCAAGGGCTGCTCACTATCAGCCCATATGACGCCACAGAACAGGAAGGGCACAAAGAATGGAAAAATACCCCAGCACATACACAGACTATTTCTTTACCAGTTAGAACAAAGGATGTCAGCGCCATCTTGTAGTGGAGATTGAAAGGGCAGCTCCTCACAGTATACATTCAGTGTACATAGCTAGATATTCCTATTTAGTATTTTATGATATACTATACATAACATACAGTGTATACTTAGAAGATGAATCCAGTACAGGATTTTTAAAAAGTTGTGTGAGAGCTTTGTGATAATATATATATATATATATTATATATATATATATATATATAATATATATATATAAGATATATATATCTTAGTAGACTTGGCTGAGTTTCTGGAGCCATTTATGTGTTCTTTTCCAATGAATCATAATTTCCTTTTATTCTGTGACTGGGAGAGACAGACTTATTATAAGAAAGAAAACCATTAGCCTGGGATCTCTCCTATTATAAGTATTCCTTGGGTCTGGGTGGCCAATTAGACAGAAACCATGTCTTGGTATAATGGTTGTAATCTGAGAAATTGGTTGCAACCAATCACTCCATCTCTCAGGACACTTGAGTTAATGTAACTTCCTAAAAGGTCTAAAAATTAGAAAGACACACACTAGGTACATGCACACCACACATTCTGACTCTGTCTCTGATTCTGAATCTCCCTTTGACTGTCCCTGTGACTCTGCCTGCCCTTCCTTTTCTCCTTCTTCATTCTCTATCTCAGCCTGTTTCTCAACCTCTGCATCTGTGTCTGCCTGTGTTTCTTCCTTTTCCTCTTCTTTTGCTTGTGCAGCTGCCTATTCATTAGTGCTGAGATATCATGCAGAATAATGTAGTTTTAGAACTGATCTACTGTGGAATTTGTTTTACCTCAACACTAGGTGCCTGTCTACCTACTACTAAAACCATTTAATTGAATTTGAACTTCAATATAATCAGAGATGTATCCAAATTCATAGGGCAACAATTGCTATGTAACTGTCTGATGCTCATCGGTCACTCCACTGTTTTGAACAAAGAGTTTTTTAGTCAGAAGTTTAAGCACATGCAGATAACATTATTGCAAGCATACAGTCCTGTCTTGATTTCAATGAGGTAAAAATTGGGACCCAAATCTACCAAATGATGTAATGGATTCTTTCTGTTTTCATCTTTCAGGTTTTAAACTGTGTTATCTAGGGAAGTCTGGACAACACCTTAATCAGAGCTGGTAAGTGGAGACAGGAACTGAAGCAAAGACTATGGAAGAACTCTGGCTTACTCTCCTCCAGGTCATTGGGATGTGGGGTCCTAGGTGGTGTAAAACAGAAAAGAAAGAAAAAATAAGTATCAAATATATCAAAATTTTTGACCTACATCCACATTTTGAGGTCCTCTCCTAATAGTATGTGTGATCATTTGGAAATCAAGTTTTATATGGCAATTGGTAAACTGTAGAATTTTCATTATTTCTATTTTATGAATGTTTTACCTGAAGGGGTGTGTCTGCTGCCTGTGCACTAAACTGGACCGTGTAGAGATCAGAAGTTAGATAGTATTAGATCCCCTGAAACAGCACTTACCTGTGGCTGTGACAAACAAGATGGGCCCTGGTAATTGAATCCTGGAACCTGTGCACAGGGGCCAATGATCTTATACTCTAAGCCATGTACCACCTCCCCATTTTCTCATGAGCGAAAAATGGTGTAGGAATACAATCTTTCTCAAAAGGTCCAAATTCATCTAAGAGTAAATTAATTCTTATAAGGCTCTCTTAAAAAATCACCACCACTACAGCAAGAAAAAATTGATAAAGAGAGAGAAATCTGAATAGGATGTTTGTGATCTGTGGTGAATTCTGACCAAGAGTAAGCTAATACACTATATAAAGCTGTACTGAGAAGCATTAAGAAGGCAGGTATCTCACTCTGAACAGGGCTAAGGTTGTTTCGACTGTATTGGCTTTATTCTTCTGGAGATTCTTGTCAGGAATTGCGAGCATTTACCAGACCACAACAGGAAACCTTCCATATGTCTCCTTTGGTGTCTGGGCATAGGATATGTGAGAAGCATCAAGACTGATTAAAGGTCATGTTCCCTAGATGTGAAACTGTTTCCAGGAATACGATGATATACAAAAGGTCAGCTCCAGAATACATAGCATCAGGTCTTTCTTGGCCAATTAAAATTGGAGCCAAAATCTCAAGAGACAATGTATGTATTGGACAGACTTGCTGCTATCACACAGGTCGTGGCTTCAATTTCCAGCAATTACATTGTGACTGTTTCTCTGTCTCTCTATCTGTCTCTCTGTCTCTCTGTCTCTCTGCCTTTCTCTCTTTCCTTCTAACTTTCCCACTCTCTGTATTGCTATCTCTCTGTATCTCAGTCTCAGTCTGTGTTTCTCTCTTTCCCTCTCACTCCCGGCCCCCCTTTCTTTCTCATCCTCCCTGTAATTCCAGCAGCATATGCTGCTGTATCCTCTTCTGTCCTCTGATGTATTACATATATGAAGTGTCCATGCAAACTGTAATGTTAGCAAACAACCATATCTGCCTTCGCAGATTGAAAAAATAAGTAAATAATGTCTAGATTAGGAGTCTCAATCATCTGTGAAAGATAGGAGAGAGTGATCACTGTGTGTCACCTCATTTAGAAACAGAGTACCCAAGGAATAGAGCCTACTCCCCACACCCATGGAATGAACACCACATGCAAGAGGAGGGATTTTGGAAGAGGAACTCATTCCTGGTCTTTCCAAGAGGAGTGTTTTGGTGGGTGAGCACATCAACAGAACAGAGTTCTCACAGCATGTAATTGCCCCCTCCCACCAGAAACCAAAGTCACCTTGGTGGGACCAGGAGCAGTTCACCTGCCTCTTCAGGTTGCTTTTGTTTAACTGCCTTTGGAGACAACAGTTGGAGCTGCTGCTACCTGCTGGAAAGTTGGCTTCTAATGGGACAATTCATTGGTCTGTAGAATTCAAACAATTTTGGACCCTATGAAAGTAATGGATTGTCCAAATGCTCCCGGACTGAGAATCTTAGGGAAGCTCTAGGTTTTTTCTTAATCTGCAATGTCATTTAGACATTAGAGCAAGCAGAGATGATTTGCTCCTTCTCTTAGGCAATCAGATTTTATTCTGGAAGACAACCGTTGTGAGCCTTGAGAGGGTTTGCTGGAGGAGAAGGGATATTGACAGTGCTCTACCCAACCTGCAAGGCACACAGCTAGACCTTGTTCCCTCTGATGCATAGAAGTGTCTGATGGTATTAGATGGGATTCTTGATGAGGACAGAATCTGAGGAAAGGTTCCTGTAGAGAAATGAAGTGCAGTTATACAACCTAGAAAGTATATACCATTGATCATTGTGAGCCTGAAACAGAAAGCACCCAAGCATTGGACCTAATGTATGATTGGTGAGACAGATTGAAGAGATTTTGTTTGTTTTGAATTCTCTGTATAGGTATGGATACATTGTCTCATGGGAAGGGGGAGTGTGGATTCCCTGTGGTTACTAAAATAGAAGAAGTTGTAAACAGCCAATGGAAATGTGGCAAGTCCAAGTGTATGCTGTGCATGAGCTGCCAGTGTTCAGAAATGCTGAGCCATCACTTCAGATTCAATAAGATATTTAAAGAAGAAAACCAGAAGAAAAAACTTAAGGGGACTGTTGTGAATTTTAATGAGACATTTTTAATTATTTTTACTGATTTATATAACATATGCCAAATGGTGTGTCCAGTCTTTTAAACATGGCTTGATTGTTCCTTTCAAAGTATCTTGATTATTACTCCCAGAGACAGGATTTACAATCTGTACATTCAAATTCTTATTTGTACTTTCCAATTCCTCCCTGTTTCTTTTTTTTTTTTTTCTTCTCTGGAACTGGATATTTCTGTATAGTCCTAGATTTCTGTGCTTTCCTGTGCAGATCAGCAGAGAATTCATCTCTACCTGGTTTTGATTCCCATATCCTGAGATTAAAGTCCTTTCTAAGCAGATCTCAACACCTTTTTTTAAAATTTTCTGTCTCACAGTTCTTGAAGAATAGATGGGGGAGCAGAGAAAATTTCACCCCAAAAAATTGGCAATTAGTGGCTGCAGGTGTGAAGGCCAGTTTTCTTCATAGATTTGGCTCCTCAGAGGCTGCCCATGTTCCAGTGGATGTGTTTCCCTAACCCCACATATGTAGTCAGCACTAAATTCACTCAGTGGTCTTTATTAAAATGTGCATGGAATTAAAGCTAAAAGTGATACAGGAGAAATGGAGAGCAATTCAAGGAGGAGAAGATGGGGATGGATTTACTCAAACTCATTATGTTTATGTACAAAGTTCTTCAGCAAAACATTTAAAACTAAATAAGTAAGTAAATAAGTAAATAAGTAAGTAATAAGCAAGCAAGCAAGTAAGTAAAAAATAAATATATGAGTAAATAAACAAATATATTTTTATGCAATATCACGTGCAATAGGCATGAAAGTGTGTGTGTGTGTGTGTGTGTGTGTGTGTGTGTGTGTCTTTGTGTGTGTGTGCATACATGCATACAGGAGTGTTTGCAGGTATGTAGCAGTTTGATGATTAGAATATCCTTGGCCCATGGGAACTGGCACTATTAGCAGATGTGGCCTTGATCATTGTGTAGGCTGGCTTTTATCTAGTGCTCAAACTCTGCCCAGTGATGAAGAGAGATGCTTTTCCTTGCTGCTTTGGCCACAAGCTTCCTCCTGTATGCTTTCAGATTAAGATATAGAAAACTTCTTTCCTTCTACATCACCCCTTCTACCTGGATGTTGCCATGCTTCCCACCATGATAATAATGTACTGACCTGACCCTCTAAAACTGTAAGACAACCTCTATTAAATTTTCCTTTATAAGAGTTGCCTGAGTCATGGTGTCTCTTCACAGCAATGAAACCCTATCAAACATAGGCAGAATCTTAGCCTGATTTTTAATGTTTTCAAGATGATTACAGCCAACATGCAAGCACAAAGTAAAGATGATGAAGGAGTCTTATTTTCACATTGTTTCTTTATGTTTGAATGAAAGCTGGGGATTGGAAGAATTGGAGAGTGATGGAAAGGAGAAAGTAAGAATGCAAAGACCTGTTGGGCTCCTGCCACTTGCTTTTGCATTCAATATTTCAAATTTTAAAACAACAACCAACAACAATAACAAACAATGACAGGACGCCCATTTAACAGACTGAGAGAGAAGAAACCAAAGGACATGACCTACTTGTACCTCACTTTCCAGCTAATGTCTGGTGTATTGAGCCGATGGATTTTGCTGTCAAACCCTGATGATTAATTCCTAGATTGGGTCCACTAACACAATGATGAATGAAACTGTGGCTAATACGGACAGACTATTGTTTTTTTATCCTGTACAATCAAACCAGTAGGAAAATAACAAGCACAACTCACATATATGTATATTTGTTTTTTCACACTTACAATTGGAATTGTTACTATATATCCCGGTTCTTTGCATTTTATCTCCATTAGTGTGTTGTTTTCACTCTTTACTTGCTGCATAGAAAACTGCTTCGTTTACACTATGTTTCATTTAGGGTGCACAATGGAAGCTAAAGACTAACTCCATCCATTACAAAGCAGGGCTCTCTGTCCTTTTTCCTGAATTGAAATGAAACTATTTTCAAAAAGTATTTTACACATGCCTGGTTCAGTTTCATTAAGATTGGGTGTGAAATTTTCCCACAGTCTCAGGTGTCTCAAACTAGTGGAACAGTCTAGCAAGTTTGTGGAACATTTGGGACTGTTCCCTAGCAGAAATAGGTTACTTTGGCATAATTGAGGGCGCTGGCTATTTCTGACCTAACTCTTGGCTGCTTATTCCACAAAAGTGTAAGAAGGCCCCATGCTGGCCCTCAATGAAACAGATCAACATTTTGTTTCCTGCCATGCTGTCCCAGTCATGACAGTTTGTCCCCGGTGAGTGTGTGCTCTAAATATCTCTTCTTGGACATTGATTGTATCAGGAGTTTTGACCCCTTGATATAAAAATAATTATTGTAATTGTAATCTCTGCTTGTGTGTTTTGTGACATATAGAAGGCTGTCAATTTTGCCTACATGAATTTTTAATGTGTGTTTTTTTCTTTCATATTTAAAATTGTTCTCAATTTTCATAAGAGTTTCAGCACAACCTTCACATTTAGGGACACAATCTTCCAAATGGCTACTCCTCTGGATCTCAGTAAATGGGAATATTCCATAGCTTCATGGCCTGAGTGAGAATTGTCAATTGTTTCTATTTCCATTTTTAGATTATGGATGGTTTTGTTCTGCTCCTTCACCTGTTTGATTGTGTTTTCCTGAATCTATTTAACAGATTTTTGTGTATCCTCTTTAAGGACTTCTACATGCTTATCTGTGTTCTCCTGCATTTCATTAAGAGAGTTACTAATGTCCTTCTTAAAGTCCTTCATCATCACTATGAGAAGTGACTTTAGATCCATGTCTTACTTTTAGGGTGTGTTGGGGTATCCACTTGATATGGTGCAAGTGTTGGGTGCTGATTATTCCAAATAACTTTGGTTTCTCTTGCTTATTAACTTATCCTTGCCTCTCACCATCTGGATATCTCAAGTGCTACATGCCCTGGCTACATCAGACTGTCCTTCCTGTGATATTGGTTGTGTCATAACTCTTCAAAGTCTAGCTGTCTCTGTGATCCTGTTATTACGGTATACTGTGATTATGAGATGCTGGGTGTGTCTGACATCCTGGGAGTCAAGCTGCCCTTGGAACCTTGAGATCCTGGTGTGACTAAGCTCCTAGGATCCTGGGATCCTCTGACCCTGGCCATATTAGATCTTCAGGTAGTGGAGCTTCCTCTGGGTTTTATGGGGCTGGCTGCTGAGTTTGCATCCAAGGACTGCTCAGGGCCCTGTCCCAGACAGAATGGATGCAATCCATACCACTGGTCTGGTGGAGTTCCTGCATGCCTGTGTCTTTCTGGTACCCTCTACTCCAGGTGTTGGGGAATGATGTTGTGTCTTCCTCTTGTCTGATCATCGGATCCTATGAATGTTAGATGATTGGCAGTGGAGTTGCCTCCGGGTGTTATAAGGCTAGCTACAGAGTTTGCATGCAAGGTCTACTCAAGGTTTTGGCTCCAGAAATAAAATATTTTTTAAATGATGTTTCTTGTAAACTTACCTGTCTCCAAAAGTACCTGAAATATTTTTACAGGGATTGATTTAATCTCATAAATTAATTAAGGAAAAATGACATCTTGATGATTTTGATATATCCTAACAGGAAAAAAATAATGGACATCTCCCACTAAGTAAAAAATATTTCGGAAGCCAGGTGGTGGTGGCACACACCTTTTATCTCAGTTTTTGGAAGGCAGAGGTAGGCAAATCTCAGTTTGAGGACATTCTAGTCTACAAAGTAAGTTTCAGAATTGCCATATATATTAATAATAATAATAAAATAAATGAAAAACACAGTATTGAAAAGGAATGATAATTTTAAATTATGTACATATGTGCCACATGTCCCTGTGTACATATGTGAATACACTTAAGTTGTTTTTTTCAATTAGATGTTTTCTTCATTTAGATTTCAAATGCTATCCCAAAATTCCCCTGTATGTTCCCCCAACCCTTCCCCTTACCCACTCACTCTCATGTCGTAGGCCTGGCATTCCCCTGTTCGAGAGCATCAATAATAATGGGAACAGAGAGAAGCGGCTGAGCCTGGAAACCAGAGAGGGGGCTAATCATGGCAATCAGTTTGCAGTTTAGTTTGTTTCAAGAAACAAATATACTTTCTATCAATGAGGTTTGTAAATGAACAGGAAATATTTTCATCTCTCAGACTGGAAGGTGTTTATTTTATAGTGTTTATAGATATTTTGGGACTATTTTATTATAAGCAATTAAAGCCAGGTAAGTTTTTACATACCTGTAATGGTACTAGCATGGAATGCTGAACCTCAACACTCTAGACCTTTCTGGAGAATACAAAACATACTAACTGCCTATCTCAAAAATCAAATGAAATGAAATAAAATTAAACCAATGTACCTTTGGTATTTGTATATCATCCCTTTGGAAACTAATAAGATAATGAATCAAAAAATAAACTTCAATTATTTTATTAGTCATAAACATAATTAGAAATGATAAGAAGGTTAAAAAATCAATACAGATAGGGGAAGGGAGAGACCTGGGTGGGAAATGGGACAAGAAGGAGAATAGAGGAATTTTATCAGGTACTGTGGTTGTGGGAAACAGGACTGAATTGATGAAGACCAGTGAAAAGAATGGAAACAGGCAACTTTGTGAAGGAGGAAATGAGAAAACGCTCTAGAGTATACCAGAGACCTGGGATGTGAGAGACTCTCAGGAATTAAAAAAAAAAAAAAAACACATTAGATGAAATGCCCTCCAGTGGGGAGAGTGGAATTGTAGAGTTCTCCTCCCAGCAATCCTCTCCTGTATGTGTGTTGGAGGCCTCATATCAGCAGGTGCATTCTGTCTCTTTGTTGGGCCACAATTTCAGACATCTTGGGGGAACACTTCAATTGAGACAGGTATCCTACCACAGGGATGCCCTCTTCTTTAATATCTTTGACCTCATTAATTCAACAACAGGGGTCAGATGCTTCAATCCATTGATTGGGTGAAAATATCTGCATCTGAATCATAAAGCTGCTATTTGGGTCACTAGGAATATTTCTTAAACTTGTTGCAGTGGGTATAATAGCTAATAAATAAAAAAAATCTCTAAAAATATATATTGTATATTGTAACAGAAATAAAATGTTGGTTCTAAGGCCCCTGTTTGCATTCAGTTCAAGATACAGGCATTAATCTGTGTTTCTCTGTGTTTCTTATAATGATTGTGGGTAACTGAAATAAGCAAAGCTAAACCAAACCAAACCAAAAGAAACAACCGTGTCTATACATTGTCTTTTCTTCTACTGATTCACAAGTTGTTAAAGTCCATGCTCTTGGATGTAACTACAGTTTGGAATTGTCCTCCCCCTACTCTGACTCAGAATAACAGTTTGCATGAGCTCAGATACCTTACTTTGTAATCTGAGTGCATGTGTGATTTAGATATTAGTTGATTTCTAAGAGAAAGCACAAACTGTGTAGGAAAGTGAATGAATGTTGCAGATGACATGCCAATATCATCCCCTTTGTAGGAGAGAATATAAGAGAATCTTTATTCATACTAAGTGTTAGAGGAATATATATATTGAGAGAGAGAGAGAGAAAGAGAGAGAGAGAGATTTCATCACATAGAATAGAATATTGTAGAGCACTGATATCAATTTTAGTACTTATATTATATATTGCTTTTGCAGAAGACCTGCTTGCAGTACACAGCCTCTGTATGTTTCTGAATTCAGATACTTGTAATATTAATGCTAGGATGACTGTACTTATGAAGAAATAATGAGCAGGTGAAACAGTGAGATGCAGATGTATGCAAACAACCAATGGACAGAATCTGCAGAACCATTGGTTTAATTTGAGAAAGACTGAAGGAGGCTGACAGGACCAGTTGTCTCAAATACTATGGACCTAGAATTCTCCCAAATGCTAGACAACCAAACAGGCAGCATATATGAACTATCAGAAGGTCTCTAAAACATACACAGAAAAAAATCTGCTTGATCTCTATTCAATCAGAAATGATGTACCAAATTCTCAACAAACTGGAGACATCAAGGTGTTTAGAGATCCGGTAGGATGGGGACTTGCCCTTGGAGACAGGGGATGGGCAGTAGATATGGGATGTGGAACAGTAGGAAGGTGGACAATGAATGAACTAATTAATAAAAAATAATAGTGCCACATAATCAGGTCCCCTATACTCTAATTCTGCAATCGGAATCCAAGAAAACTCACATGTTCCCATAATAACATACTCAAAAAAATTAAATATATATAACTGAAATGGCATGATTTTCAACGTTATTTTACAAAGAAATTCACTGGAACAAAGATTTTCTTTGGTTGAACTCATTTACATGCATTTGCTCTCCTAGTGTACCGAAAATATAGGTTATTCTCCATATAAATGGCCAAAAATATACTAACATAGCTTTCATCTGGATACACTCCAATTTTATCTTTCATTAGAATGTAATCTGGATTCATTTGGACATAAATTAAATTTATATTTAAAATTCATTTAGTTGGTGTAAGGTGGAGGTAAGATAAAATATCAGGGTCATGTTGGTTTTCATTTCTCTACTGATATGATCATTGATTTCAATAAACAATACCCTGCTGGGGGCTGAGAAGATGGCTCAGTGGAGTTCATGTATTCTCAGCACCTCTGTAAAATTCCAGGCATGTCTATTCATATCTGCAACACTGTGGGGTGGAGACAGGTAGATATCCCAATAGTGTATTGGACAGTCAAACTAGTCAAAATGGTGAGAGGGTTTCACTCTAAGAGAGCAAGTGTTGAAGATATTCTACTCATTACTGAACATATGTGTATGTGTGACATCAGACTTGGGAACAGACACTGCACTCATATACAGACACTAATCACCCTACCATACCACCCATAAAACCTTGAGTTCCGCAGATCTATAACCCATGTGTCTCTAAGTATGAAATACGAAGTTTTATATTCTCATTGTCTTGTTAATTCTGTTTTCTGTCAAATGCTAGAAGCTAAACCAATGTATTCTCAGACTCTGGATGGTACGTCATAACTTTTGGTCTTTCTGAAATAGCAACCACCTATCAGCAGAGACACTTTTCAATTTACCCTGGCTTACAGGTTCAGAAATTCAGTCCATTATCATC
Source organism: Mus musculus (assembly GCF_000001635.26). Classification (NCBI taxonomy): domain Eukaryota; kingdom Metazoa; phylum Chordata; class Mammalia; order Rodentia; family Muridae; genus Mus; species Mus musculus. The sequence goes on from NC_000087.7 coordinate 76,634,650, forward strand.
AAGGTAGGAATATGGCAGGATCCTGGCAGGCACGTGCATTTGGAGCTGAGAGTTCTACATCTTCATCTGAAGGGTGCTAGGAAATGATTAGCTTTCAGGCAGCTAGGCAGAGGGCATTAAAGTCCATGTTCACAAAGATAAATTTCTTTCAACAAGGCCAAACTTACTTCAACAAGGTTATTAGCTCCCAGTAGTGCCACTCCCTAGGCCAAAAATAGTCAAAATATCAAATGTGTTTTTGAATGTTTGTGTTTGTGTTAGTTTGGGTTTTATTGCCATGAAGAGTCTCCAGGATCACAGTAACTCTTGAACACTTTGTAACTTGTTTTCAGAGGTTTACTCCATTATTATCATGACTGGAAATATGGAAGCATTCAGACAGACACAATGCTAGAGAAGGAGCTGAGAGTTTTACATCTTGATACACAGGTAGAAGATGGAGACTGTGTGTCACACTGGGGACAGCTTAAGCATACCCGACCTCAAAGTCCACAAGCACAGTATTACATTTCCTCCAACAAGGCCACATCTACTCCAACAGGGTCACACATACTTCAACAAGGCCACACCTCCTAACAGTGCCACTCCTACTGGCACTATTTGTTCAGGATCTTTAAAAGTATTCTTAAAACTTTTCAATGGACAAAAGGTAACTTTAATGAAATAAATACAAAACGATTGAAAAAATTAACTGGAATATGGATGTCTTGGTTACTGTTCTAATGATGTGAGACATCATGACCACACCAAATTATAAGATGAAATATTTAATTGTGGTCTTACAGTTTCAGAATGCGACTCCAGGACATCATGGTAAACACCATGGCAACATGCAGGCACACATGTGTAGAGCAGTAGCTGAGAGCTCACAAGCAATACTACAGACAACAAACAGAGACAGAGAAAGACAGAGAATGAAAGAGAGAGAGAGCAACAGAGATAGAGACAGAGACAGAGACAAAGAGACAGAGACAGAGAGAATGAGGAGAGAGTAAGAATGAGAGAGAGAGAGCCTGATGGATTTTTGATATTTCAAAGAATAGTGACAAATCTCCTTTAATAAAAATACAAATCCTAATTCTTTCTTAACATCTCACCACCTGGAAAACTAACACCTTTGAATATTTGAGCTTCTGTGGGCCACAATTTTTCAAACAACTAAAGTATGTAAAGGAAAATGAAATCTAGTAATAAGTGTCCATGTCACTTTGTAGTATATCTTATATCATTACTTGTCTTTTCTCAGAGGTAAGGGTTATTTGAATAACAAGAGACTAATCAGTCATCACTATCACATAAGCCAAACGCATCCTAACCCTGCCAGATTTCTACTTGAATAATCACATTGACATTACTTATTTGTACGGAAACATAGCCCTTCTCCCTGATTTAGTTAAAAGTGTGGGACCTGTTGATGTGCAATTAATTTTGTTCACAATGGGACAAAACAGAAGCCTACAGCATTGACTGTATTGTTCCTGAGAGCTGAAGATTTCACTTCCATTTAATACAATGTTATAAATATGATTTTAACACAAGCCTAAAATCTCAAAAAAGCTTTGTTTTCATATTTTCATTATTTACAGATCATTCTATGCTATATAAAGGAACATAGAGGAGGAAAGCTGTTTGGATTCACTGACACACACACTTAACTGAGGTTTCCTTTGCACAGTAAAAAGATATACCCATCATCTATATCTTGGGAGTTTGCTCCAGGAACTATAATGATATAAAGTCCTCAGGTTTCTAGTCTAAAACAACATTGCTTTTGAATATAAGCTATGCAAAATAACCTCTTGCATATTTTAATCATATTTATGTGAGTCTGCATAGAGAACTGTACAGGTAAGTTCAGAGGCTAGGGAAGGGTATAGTGTGATCTACTCTTTTCCTACATAACTTATCCCCTTGTGACTGGGTTTCTTGCTGAGCTGGCTTTCAGGAAGCCACAGTCATCTTCCTATCTCTGACCCTCCCAAAATCATAAGCACTGGTGTTGTAGGTGAATGTTTGAACACACACATGGCATTATCTCTGGGCCATATCCCCTGATCCTTCTTTATTTTAAATAATCTCTGGATTACTTTTGCACTTAATGTAATGTAAGTGCTACAAAATGAGTTGCTATTTAGGAGATTGAAATATAAGTGGTCTGTATATGTTCAGTAAAGACATTGTATATTAAGAACTACATTAATTAATTCCTTGAGAAATTCATACAATTTTTTTGATGGAATTCACTTTCCAATTCTCTTGATAACTCCTCCCAGACTAAAACCAGACCCATTCCCACCTTAATCCTCCTCCCAAGTTCAAGTCTACTTTTCTCCCCTTTGATACAACCCAATTCAAATCAATTGTGTTGCCCCTAAACTCTTGGACATGCGGAAACCAGTAGAGCATGGCAAACCTATCACATACAAAAGCCTTACCTTTGATGAAAACTGATTCTCCATCCTTCATCAATAGTCCATATATTCGCAGATGGGGATGATGGATAGTGATACCATACCACTTAGGGATGCAAGGCAGACTGGCCTGATTTTGTGCAGATAGAGACATACAGTGTCTCAGTGACCTCTCTGCCTTACAAGATTTCTACCATCTCTTCCGTGAGAGTTCCTAAGACAAAGCTCCTCTACTGCTTGCCTCTTTCTGTGAGTATGTGTGTATGTACAAATATGTCTATATTATACATGTCTCATTTTACATGCAAGTCAACACATAGTGTTGTTTGCAATCAACTGCTGGCACTATTTAACACTAGGCAATATGCCTTGAGGCAGACATGGTGGACTCCGTAACAGACAGAACGTAGAGATGGCTAGAAATCATCCCAATTAGTTGTAGTATAGGTGCAATTTACACTTTTGACCTACATTTCTGTGTTCACCCTATGGTTTTAAGATGCAGAGATGGGGGACAAAGACCCTTAAATTGCATTGCAATTTCGCTCTTCTTGAACTCACATTTATAAAAGCTCCTGGAGGTGCTGATGCTGTTTACCTGGACATTTTCCTTTTGGAACTGCTTGATAGAGATACCCTTAAAGAGACAGATAGATCCTATCACTTTGTGTAGCATAAAGAATGCTGTGGTGAAATGGGTTTGAAATGTCTGTCCTGGGTCTTTGATGAAGGTTTTGTTCCGAAGTACAATGTTCATAGGTAGAACAATATACTCAATCTGAAAAGTGATTGGACACTGAGGGCTTTAATCTATGCGTTGATTGATGGGTGTGCATGGAAGGGGTGAGAAACTTGTAAAGGAACGTGGTCATTGGGAACATGTCTTGGAAGGTGTTTATTGTATTTGGTCGCTTCCTGTGTTGATGTTTACTGGCTGCCAATAAGTTGGACAATTGTGCTCATTCATGCCCCTTTCATACTCTTGTGACCATGGACCTGTTTTCCTTGTTGCTAGGCATCTTGTAACAGTGATGAAAATGATTGACATGAATATGACTCATTAGTGATACTAAACTCTCTGGTCCAGAGGAACCATGGCTTAATTCTTTAAGTTTTATTTTTTTCTAGAAATTTCATGCTAACAGTAGACCCAAAGTTACCAAAAAGTTATATCTGGAATATTCAGACAGTGTATCTGTTGTTTTAGAATTAAAGAACTTTGCAGCTTCCCACACTGATCCTCCCTCTGCCTTCAGTACTGTATTTTAATAGATTGCAATATCATATGAAGAAGCAGAAAATGAGGGGAAATGGAATGGAGGTGAAAATGTGTTAGAATCATTAAATTATACACTTAAAAAAATAAATTGATTTTTTAGTATACAAAGGAAACTTCAAAAAAGCACTGAAAAGGCTTGGCCAACTGTGCAGCTGCTCATGGGAGTTGGTATTTGTCATATCTCCTGTGATGTATCTATTAATAGTAGTGGTTTTAGTACAGATGAATAAGACACCAATATATGCATGAAGGGATAACACTGAGTTGCCCCAGGACAAAGAAATCAGGTAAAATTCATTGGATCTATTGATGAGGAGATTTTTTTTCTCATAGCTGAGTTGGCAGAAAATTGGACAGATTGGGTTATACCCCAGTAAGTGTAACACACAGTAGAATGTGGGGGGTTGTGTGGCTATAGGACATATTCACATCATTTCACCTATTATTGAGTATCAATGCTGATGAAAGAAGTTATCCTTCACTTATGCCATGCATGGAAGTGGGTCTATGAAGGGGCAGAGAGGAGGAAATGCTGTTCAGTAATGTTTGGGTAGGTTGTGGAGTCAGTAAAATATTCCTGTGATGGGACTTTATTTTTTCCCAATCTTGACAATCAACGGATACCTGATCAGAGAGAGCAATTGAAGATCTGTCTCTATTCACTTGGTTATTAGGTAAGTCTATAGGATATTTTCTTGGGTAATGATTGATGTGGGAGGGCCCACCACTGTGGCTAAGCTCAACAGTAGTCATTTTAATTGGGAGCCTTTTAGACTGTACTAAAATAATAAAAGCTGATCAAGCCATAGAAAATTGGTAGTTTGAATAAGAAAGTTCTCTATAGACACATATATATGAATACTTAGTCACTGGGAAGTGGCAGTGAGTTTAAAGATTAGAAGGAATAAGAGAAGGTGTGGCTTTATTGGAGGAAGTGGGTGTGTCAACAACGATGGGTTTGAGTTTTCAAGAAGCCAAAGCAATGGCAGAATCTCTCTCTTTGCTTAAGGATCAATAGTTCTCTATTGCTCCAGTGTTGGGATCCCTCCCTTGGTGAATGACCAAACTTCTGAATATGTAAGCAAGCCTCCATGGTATCTCTTCACATCAATAAAAGAGTGACTAAGACAGTGGCAAGCCAATAAGCAGTTTTTTCCTGTTACTGATACAACTTCCTGTTTTGTCTTCCTCGGTGATAGACTATAACCCTTCTATTTCCAAGTAATTTTTGATTGTAGTATTCTACATAGTGAGAAAGAAGCAAACTAGAACATTTACATCTCAGGTAGGTACACGAGTATATCTTACCTTTAAATAAAATAAAATGTCTACACATTATTATTTGTGGTTTTAAGATAAGTGGCATTGACACTGTTAGACATTTTTCTGATGAATGTCTTACTATGTTTATTGTTGTAAGGATCCACCATGTCCAAAGAGCAAATTCCATAGCAAAGGTTTTATTCAGCTTATACTTCCACATTGTTGTTAATTATCAAAGAAGTTGGGACAGAAACTGAAACAACAAAGGATCCTGGAGCCAGGAGCTTATTCAGAGGCTATGGTGTGGTGATGCTTATTGTCTTGCTCCTTTAGTCTTGCTTAGCTTGCTTTCTTAAAGAACCCAGGACTACTAATACAAGGATGTCAACACCCACAATGGAGTGGGTGCTCTCCCACCAATTATGAAATTTCCTAACAGCTGGATCTTGTGGAGGCATCTTCTCAACTGAGGCTCCTCCTCTTTGAAGAACCTAGATCTTGTCAATTGTTATGAAACCAGTGTGGCATTCTAAATGTATTATGTCTATGAGGAGGTGTGGCCTTGTAGGAATAGGTCGGGCCTTGCTGGAGGAAGCATATCATTTTGGGGCTTTAAAGCTCTACCAGTGTGGAAGAGACCCTCCCTGCATACAGAATACATAGTTTTTCCTGGAAGCATTTGGATGAAGATGCATAATTCTAAACTTCCTCTCCACCACCATGTCTGCCTAGACAGTGCCAAATTTTCTGCCTTGATGATCGTGGAGTAAATCTCTGAACGTGTAATGAAATGTAGAAAAGCCCTAATGAAATGTTGTCTCTTATGAGTGGCCTTTGACATGGTGTCTTTTCACAGCAACTAATCCCTAAGAGAATCAGTTACTGCAGAAACTCTCCCAGATATTAAAATTAATCAACAATAGAGATTATTATCAAATGCTGAAGCATACAAACTTATTCTAGAGAGGAAAATTGTAATGACTGGGTCCATGGCATTCCTGCCTCAAAAAAGAAAAAAAAAAAACCTCTCAGAGTATAGATGGAACCCAGGCAGACCTCCATGAAGTACACGGGCTCCTCAGGAAGTGACCCACAAAGTGGGCAAACTCATAACATTTGAAACCCATGTCAACTGGCGTAGAAAAGAGGTAAGCATATATGCATTGGTTACACCTTCAGTGTTTTCTGAGAATGAGGTCACATATAAGTAAAAGACTAGAATTTCCAGGCTATAGACAGGCTGAAGTTATACATAGGTATGTAGGGGGTCATGTGTTTAGAGGAGAGCTAGGTGGAACAGGCCACTGTGGGACTTTTTATGGTTATCTGGGGATCTCATTGGAGACCTGCAAATGATCACAGGATTCATCACAGGGAAAGAGTGCTCACGGAAGGAACTCAGGATCCATTCCAACCCAAAATTATCTCACAGCATATTCATTTTCTGTTTTACTTTACTTTTGGAACTGATTACACAAAATCAAGGTTTCTGTGATGATTTAGGGAGTCTCATAAATATAAACATTCACTAGTCTAGATTGCCTGTGTAAAAATGGACACACACACACACACTCACAAACACACACACACACACACACACACACACACACACACAAACACACCCATCTGTAATGACAGGCTGGCTATTTGTTAAGAAAACAAAGAAGCCAATGTGGATATGGCCCAAGTTTGACTATTTCCTTAAAATTTCTCTTCTTTCTGTGTCTCCAGCTTAACTTTTTGAGAACTCCAACTTAGAGTTCATTTGTCTCTCAGTGTCCTCTACTCTTTGTGTGTCACTTATTACTTTTAATGGTCACCATCAATTAGAACTTTCTTATCTTCAATCTGGTCTGTTTTATGCATGTGAATTTTGGATTTCTTAAAAAAGATATCTTTGTGAGATTAGAGAGATGAATCAATGGTAGCAAGCACTTTTGCACCACAAGAAAAATGGATTTGGTTTCTTGATTTCATATCCAATGGCAAATAATCACCTTTAATGGCAGCTCCAGAGGACCTGACAACGCATGTCTCTGTGTTCACCTGTACTCAAAAGCACATGCCATATCCCCACCCACATAAGTAAAGATAATAAATCTTAAAATGTGAGACAGGTTTCTTTAAGTGTCATTATTCAAAGAAAACCTGATTTTCTCTGATTTCTGAGTCTATTTCAATCAGTTTTCTGGGTTTCACATGTGCAACAAGGCCACATTTCTTTTAAATGTCCCACTTTCCCAAAATTTTTGTTTCTCCTTCAGTCTTCACATCAGAGGTTCTACCTATGTCCTGTCCTTCTCCCCTACTTCCTAAACATCCATCTTTTTCTGCCATCCCTGCTCCTCCAAGTTCCATCTCCATTTCCTTATTCTTCATGCAGACCAGAGAAGCTGTTCATTTTAGCATGTATGATTTTAGGTGTATGTACTGTTCACCGCCTGAAATGAAACTTTCATCTTCATTTGACGTTCCTTCCACTGTAGGCCATCTCTTCCAGCAAATTGTTCACTCACAGCATGTCATGTCACACATTTACATTTTTAGAACAAAATACATTTTATTGGCAAAGATACTGGGATTGTCAAAGACCCTTATATAGCTAACACAGGAAAAAAAAAACTTTTTTTTTCTTCCAGTCCTATATGTTTACATTTCTGTACTCTATGATTTTTCAACTTCAAGAATCTTTGGCACCATAGTATAGACATAGATATGGATGTCACCATGAAACTTGATAAAGTACACGGAAGGATTGTCTAGAACTTGGTAAACAACCTTTCCGAACTTTTTAGAACCATCTTTTCTGGTGTACTGCACCCAGTTACCTATCAACACATCACTGTCACCTCCTGATCTCTCCTCAGCCGGAGGAGTGTCTGGAATCATGTGGAGGTTACCTTCCTTGTAGTCATCCAGGAGCTGATAAGCATAGAGAGCTGGATCCTTCTTGTAGGTAATGTAAAACAAATCCTTCATGATTGGCACCTGGGCTAGCACCAATCCCCCTCCAGTTGACCTCAGAGCCATCTTTCCCCTCAAATTTTTGTTGTACCGCTCTGCCAACCAGGGCTCTGGCAAGGTGGGCATCCCTCACCTGAGGAAATACTACTATGGGAGGCAAAACCTTAAGGTTTAAAATCCTGTCATCACTGCAGAGCTCCTGTCCATAGATGCCGTCAATTCCATCATACTTCACCAAGTAAAGAGAAGGGTTTGTTGGCAGTTGACCTAGAACTATGGCCTTCCATTGGGTGACAGGCTCATTACCTTCCTTCCAACAATGAGAAATTCTGCAGCCGACAATATTCCTCAGGGTGTTGGAAGAAGACTTCCTCCTCCTCTTCTTCATGAGGGAGGACATGCTAAGCCTCTTCAAAGGTATTTTCTTCTACATGGCTGTAGCCTTGCTGTGGTATACCATACCAAACCCAGGCAGATGTCTTGTGGCTATCATTCTGTGTTCAAATATACTTGCCCATTGCCTTGGATTGAAGATATTGCCTGTTTAAACCAGACACAATGCTGTTGCTACTGTCATATATATGAGTTACTAAAAGGCAATGGGTGTATGGTTGGAGAGAATGCTGGACCAAGGCTCTTCTCTAATGGAAATTTTGAGCAGGTCAAGAAGGCTATGCTAAACATGTTTGGGCTTCTAAACTTAATTTGATCAAAATAAGTAGATCATAATCTAGCTATGGTGGCACACTCATTTAATCCCAGCTTTTAGAAGGCAGGGTCAGGCAGATTTCTGACTTAGAGACCAGCCTGGTCTACAAAGTGAGTTCCAGGGCAGCCAGTGGTAGACAAAGGAAAAATGTCTGCAAATCAGCTACAACATTAACAACTAAAACAAAAAACCAACAAAAACAAAACAAAACAAACAAAAAACAAAAAAGAAAAACAAACAAAACAAAACAAAACAAACAATCAAATCAGAAGTTAATAGGAGATGGTAGTAACCCAAGTCTTTAATCCTTGTACTCAAGAGGCAGAGGGAGGCAAAACTTAGTGAGATAAAGGCTAGTCTATTCTACAAAGTGATTTTCCTAACAGTCAAAGCTACACACAAACACACTCAAAGTAAAATTAAACACCCATCCAAAGAAAAAACAAACAAACATAACAA